>NW_022681455.1:94548853-94936353 GCF_009764315.1 Trachypithecus francoisi | reverse complement strand
ATCATGGGTGCTGTTTGCTGCTAGCGTACTAACCAGCCAGGAGGCTGGGTGTCTGTTTGCTCAGAGGCTGGACAGACCTGCTCCTTTCCCCTGGGCGAATTCTGCATTAGAAGGACCGAGGCCAGCCAGAATGCAGCACAACCTGTCCCAGGACCTACTGGCTATGTGTGCAGGTCTGGATTTTCTGAAAAATTTTAAAAAGACAAGATGATAGAGCTTGAAGAGGCACATGGATCACTTCCCTAAGACTCAGTTTCCTTCTCTTCGGAGTTGAATGTCGCAAGAACATATTTACGAGGCTCCGAGAATGAAGGTGGAGTGGAATTGTAATGCAGACTTATGCAGAGCAAAGCCCTGAGACACTTAGAACAGCTTTATTTTATTCACAGCCTCTATCTGAGGCTTCTCTTAATCAAACATTCCAACCTGTCTTTGGGGAGTGTTACTTTATAAAGTGTTTGCCTTAATTCTCATCCATTTGGATAGTTTCCGATAGAGCAGGAGAATGTTCTCAGTAAGGGTAACCGTGTAGGCAGTATTGTTTCTGAAAAGGAATTTAATAGCAACAGCTAAGCTCTCAATTAGAACCAAGTTATGAGGATTTGCCGCTAATCTAAAACGGAGGTCAAGCTCATCAGTAAAAACCCACCTGGTGTTTGTGGATCTATCGTTCTGTGTATTTCAAGAATGTGCTTCCATCCCGGATTTAGATATTGGGAATGCCACGTGATTAGATTAAGACAATCATTTTTATATCTAGCTCTGTGATTGTTTTCTCTCTGCCACATCCTCAGAAGCGCTGAACTCCACATGGAACTGACAAATGGGGCTTTCTGGTTGATTGAAATGTACAGGACGTTGCCAGAGGGCCGCATAGTTAAAATAAAATATACATACAGGGTAGGAGAGAAGGCCACTATCAGCCACTGTTAAGTTAAAGAGGGCTTGTCACATGGAATTTCAAAATCAGAGCTTCATTGAATCATGTAATAATCTGCTGCTAAGTGTGGAGTTTAAGGGCTTCTCCCCAGCCTGTGCCTGGGTTCTCCAAAACCATCGTGGTAAAGTTTCCAGAAAAAAAACAGAGCTATTCTTCTCGGTGAGCACCTGATTCTGCCCTACAAGGATTCTCTTTTGTTGGAAGCTGGTGATTTAATTAGTACTGTTTAAGTCAAGGTGAGCCTTTTTTTAAAACCTGAAACAAGGCTTTACCTGAAACAATTGCCACCTGATCTTTGCATGAAGCCAGCTCTAGCTCTTTGCTTCTCAGAACTTTGCAAACCTGTCAATGGCTCCCAAATGACTCCACGGTGCTCTTTAAATGAAATTATGAGACATTATCAGATCCAAGCTGTTATTTTGCAGCAGTGAGATAATTTCTGGAGGCAAGACACCTGGCTGGCCTGGAGTGGTGATTAATTTTATGTGTTTAGGGTGCAATCATCACTCAGAAAAAAGGTTGAGGGTTGGGATGATAGACGATGGGCAGGAAGGAGATGGCCCATGGAACTGTTCTACATCATCAGTTCCTTTGATCGCTGGCAGAAGTTCAGAGATAACTTTGTTGCATCTGCCCAGAATAAGCAAATGCCATCGACTTTGCAAAGCTCTACTTGAAAAAGAGTTTGAGGACCACAACAGCTGGAGCTGAGAAAGGTTTCCGGTGGCTTTTCATGTGCATCTTCAAAAATAACATATGTCAATCCATATTTTCCATGTAAAGCACACTTGCTTAGATGTGGGCATGGTAGGTGTTGTGGTAGACTGTCTGAAACTCCCCTTAGGACTGGGATACTCATTCTCCTCTCCCCAACTCCCACTCCCCATCCTTCTCTGAAGGCTGCTAAAAGTTCACAGCTGCTTCCCTCCCTAGGTATGAAGGAGCTACCACACCCAAGGTTCCATTTCTTTTCTGGTAGCTCATTTCCAAAGACTGGTCAGGATTGGGGCACAAAAGCTCAGCCTTGTGGTCTCAGTTTGAGACAACTCCGAAAGATTATCCCGATACCTATGCCCCCCATCGCATTAAATGTGGCCTCTGTTGCAACTGCAACATTTGATGCTCTGGGGGACATAGGTACTGGGATATTACCCAGCTCCCCCGTGCATTCCACAACCCCCAACAGTGTTGTTTCTGAGAGCACGCTGTGCATGGAACTCTCCATCTAAGAGTCTCTTTCCAGAAAACTTGACCTAAGGCAATGTTCACCTATATGAGAAGGCATATATGGTAATAGGATAGTGGCAGATAAATTTTCGTCCCCAAAACTGATATCCATGCCAAAAAAAAAAAAAAATTCAGTCAGGGTGACAGACACACAATGGTGCATATATCAGTTTCTGCAGCTTTGATGACAAACTGCTCTCTGGGTGAAGCTTGCCTCCATGCACAGGGCATTACTGAACAACTACTAATCAGGAAAATGATGTATGGAATTAAAGTAAACACTCCAAAAGCATTTTTGTTCAATCAAAGAGATTTAAGGGAAGGGCTGCTTATACCAACCAGAGGAGAAAAAAATACCCCTTTTGTACTTCAATTAGCAAACAATAATTTGGATAATTGGAAGCAAATGTTTTTTCTTTTATCATATGAATTCCACAGTTCTTTGCCCAATGCTGTCCCCTGCAGGGTAGAAAAAATCAGATCAGAAGAATCTGAAACATCCACAAACCAAGAATCCCTGAGATTATAGCCTTCGGAGAGAAAGGTTATGTCCCAGAGGCCAAGGTTTTCTATCTATGCCCTCTCCCAGAAAGTTGTCACTATTTTCTGGAATGTTATTTCCAAGACATCATGCAAAGGATATTCTCTGGAAGTCATTTCTGAAGCACCCACAGCCACGTCTTGGATTTCCCTGATTAAAAGTGAAAGTGCGTATAAACAGTCTGCTTCTTCCAGGTGAAGGACTGATAATGTTTTTGAGAAACCACAGCAGAACAGCCAGCCTGAGCTGGATGTCTACAAAGCAAATGTTCTCTCAGCTGGAAGAGGACATTCCTTTATTAAGAGCTAAGTAACAAAAGACTTGAGAAAATGCTCTAAGCTCAGGTAAGGACAGAAAACCAGTAACTCTAAGTGATTGTTCCAGAAGCAGCTGCTTTCTGAGATGATAGGCCAGACTGTAGATATGCTAGTAGGAGACTTGAAAAACTAAGTCTAGGCAGGGCGCGGTGGCTCACGCCTGTAATCCCAGCACTTTGGGAGGCCGAGGCGGGAGGATCACGAGGTCAGGAGATCGAGACCATCGTGGCTAATACAGTGAAATCCCGTCTCTACAAAAATGCAAAAAAAAATTAGCCGGGCGTGGTGGCGAGCGCCTGTAGTCTCAGCTACTCAGGAGGCTGAGGCAGGAAAATGGCGTGAACCAGGGAGGCGGAGCTTGCAGTGAGCCGAGATCGCGGCACCGCACTCCAGCCTGGGCGAGAAAGCAAGACTCCGTCTCAAAAAAGAAGAAAAAAAGAAAAACTACTAAGTCTCACTGTGGGTTTTCCAAGGATCAAAACTGCAGCCGGGGCAATACCTTCCTCTCCCAGGAAAGACTGCTGGGAGTAGGGGTGGTTTCTTGGGAACTGCACTCCTGCTCCAACTTTGCTTTGTCACCATTGACTTCCCAGGAGCCCAAGAAACACCTCTCAGGAAGGACTGTGCCATCTCTGTTTCCACAGGGTGCAGAGGCTGGATCTTACTAGTTTCTCTGTGTCCCAGATGCAAAACCCAAGCCCTCAACCCCCTATCTTGTCCTATCTTCACCTTCATCCTTCTCTCAGCTGAAATCCTGCCAATTTCAGCTGCCTGCCTGCCTTTGTTTCTATAACTTCAGATGATGATGATGGTGATGATGCTTTAGCTAAAATGGTTCGCTTAATCCTTGCAACAATCTCACAAGTTGAGTATTATTATTCTCCCATTTTACAGATGAGAAAACTGAGACTCTGAGTGGTTAAATCGCTTGACCAACATCACACAGTAAGGAAGGGTGGAATCAGGCTGAGGGCTTCAGCTTACTGGAAGCAGACAGCTCACAGACCCCTTCCCCACCTGCATAGTGAAGGGATGGATAGGAGAGTGGTATGTTGACCAGGTACCTCCAATGAACAATGTTAATCCCTTAGAAGCCAGAAAGCCAACATTAGTAGGCAGGTGCTAATATTGGATCTATCCTATTCTGCCTTGTATCCTGATTTGGAGTTTGGCAGGGTGAAAATGGCCTATAAGACTCATTCATTCATCCATTTAACATTTACATAGAATCTACTGTCTCAGTTAGAGCCTCAGTCTTAGAAGCACTCACAGTGTAATTGGGAGAGGGGAGTCTGTGGTCTTGGGGGTCTTGCATCCCTCCACAGCCCCTGCTGTTCTGAGGAGTCACTGGGCTGGCTGAGGCCCAGCTCTCTCTGAAAAGCCAGTCAGTTGTGGAGTGCACATCTGGCAGCTGCCCTACATTTTACACTGATGGAGACATTGTGCACCCATCTGTTTCATCTCTAATATCCATCTTCAGTCATTTTCTGAGCCTCCCATTTCTGAAGTTATCCACATAAAGCCTCATTTTTATGCTCAAAGCAGATCCCAAGTCTCTAACTTGAATTTTCCTCCTGTCCATTTTAGGACCCAGGAACTGGTCCTTATTCCAGGCAAAGAGGTCATTTCACCAAAGAATAGACAGCTCTGGGCTGGGGACCCAGGTAGTGGGGGTGGGAGATCACATTTCCACTGGTCCTAGACTCTCTCAATGAATATTTCCTCTTGGTGCCAGTGTCATGCCAATTTCGTATAGAGGTGTTAGAAGAACCACAAGGATGCCAGGTGCGGTGGCTCGTGCCTGTAATCCCATCACTTTGGGATGCTGAGGCAGGAAGATGGCTTGAGCCCAGGAGTTTGAGGCTGCAGTGAGCTATGATTGTGCCACTGCACTGAGGCCTGCATGACAGAGCAAGATTTTGTCTCCTAAAAGTAAAAAAGAAAAGAGGAAGCACAAGGAACTAAAGGCCAGTTGTCTGGAAGACACATAAATACGAAAACAGAGGACACTGATGGAATTGCGAGGACATCAGGGTTGGAAGGCCTCTCTGATCATGCACAAAGCTCATCAGTGTAATTAAAGCCTTAACCTTAGACAAAGGCCGAATGGGTGCTGGAGAAATACAGTTCTGGCATGGGAATCTTTATTCATTTATTTGTCCATTTATTCATTTAAGAACAATTTACTAAGCTCCTTCCACCTATCTGACCCTGTATCAGACATAATCCCTGTTCTCATGGACTATATAGTCCAATGAGTGAGAAAGACATTAAGAAAATAATCAGATAAATAAATGGAAGCCCTGAGGTCCTCACCCTCACCCTCTGGGCACCTAAGTTCCCTGGTACCCCCCTTCCCCTACCTGGGGAGGGTGGGTTGTCTCTGAGGGTAGCAGAAACCTCAAGCAGGAACCCCCTGCCTCACTTCAGCTCCTTTTGTAAGCAGAACACCTCTGTTCCTGAGTGCGGGGAAAGAAAATCATCATGCACATCAGAGTTGTCACAACAGAGTTGACCATCTGCTAACGAGGGATGGAAACTCTTCTCTTCCTAGAAGGAGCCATTGGGTCTTGTAAACATCATCCTACAAGCATAGACTGCCCGTAGAGGTCACAGATTTCGGAAGGAAGGCCAAGAGCCTTCTTCAAGACAGATATAACACAGTGCTTTGCACAAGTTTTATTTTTACTATCATAATAAGCTATCATATTAGTTGCAGTGTCCCATGAACTCCACCCATAATCATTAAGAAGTTTCTGGAGTTAGATTGATGTTGGAAACATTGATCTCCATCACCAGAAGCTTTCCATCTCCCATCTGTTAGATGCTTTGACCTTTCCTTAACATCATTAAGAGATAAAAAGTTAATCTACTGAATAAAGATGCATGACCTTTCAGAAGAGAATGAGTATCACTGTGGAACCTCCCATCGTTGAGGAATTTTATGTTCAGGAGGCAGACATTATGTGAATCTGAGCAGGATAATTGTGGAGAATAATATCATGGCACCAACAAAAAGGTCTACATCTCATTTCAAGTAACTGAGGATTAGGTAAAATGAACCTAGAAGCAAAGGATTCAGCACCTTGTCAGGCCATCACTCACATTCACAACCAATCAGCTTCATCTTTGAGCACTGATGTTGGCCTAGAACCTGGTGTTTGCTAATAGAAAACTGTTGACTAACACAGTAATCTAACTAGGATTCAATGGCCCAGAGTTCTCTCCATTCATTTATTTACTGATTTGACAATTATTTGTTAAGTGCCTGGTATGTACCACAGCACACCAAACACTTTTCTAGGTGTTGGGGAGACAGCAGTGCAAAAAGAAAGTCAAAAGTTTGTGCCCTTAAGAAACTCATATAGTATATTCTAGTTGAGAAGACAGAAAATAAATAAGATACAATAAACATGGAAAATAACTAAGTGAAATATTTATAAATGAAATAGATATAAGTCCTAAAGAAAAAGCAATAGAACAGAACAGAGGGGCAGGAAGTATCTGAGTATTGTGAGGCTGAAATCTTAAAAGGGGAGTCGGGGGCAAAATACAGGGGAAATTGAAACACTTTTTCTATTTTTTTCTTCAAAGAGAGGCAGCAAAAGACAAGATCTTTTGTTTTGGCAGCGTATGGTCCATGCATGAGAGCCAAGCACTCCTCTGCTTTAGAGCTGGAAGTCTTTTCAACACAAATTTGTGTTTGGGATGAAGCAGCTGCAAAGTAAACCAAGATCATGGAAGTAATCTTTCTTTAGCAGGTGAGTCAAGCAAATTGAATCACAAATTGCAGAGGGATTTGTGATAACAGTTGAGCAAGGAGAGTCGCAAGTAGCCTGTATATATATTTTAAGTTTTTAATATTTTGTTTGTTTGCTTGTTGAGATGGAGTTTTGCTCTTGTTGCCCAGGCTGGAGTGCAGTGGTGCCATCTCAGCTCACTGCAACCTCTGCCTTCTAGGTTCAAGCAATTCTCCAGCTTCAGCCTTCCAAGTAGCTGGAATTATAAGCATGTGCCACCACACCCAGCTAATTTTTGTATTTTTAGTATAGATGGAGTTTTGCCATGTTGGTCAGGCTGGTCTCAAACTCCTGACCTCAGGTGATCCTCCGAATGTGCTAGGATTACAAGTGTGAGCCAACACTCCCGGCCTAAATATGTTTTAAAACCAATAGAATCTCAGCATTCTATACTCATACTAATGAATTTCATAAAATTAGGGAGGACCCAATGTGAGGTCAACTGCCTGTTCACCCTCATCCTCATTCCTCATTCATCCCATCCTTCCCCTGCTCTATGGCATGGGCTGACCTGTGTCAGTCTGTCTCAGATCATTTCCAGTAATGTCTGGCCAATGGAAGGCACTGGAATTGGACAGCAAGAGGAAGAAAGAAGCCAGAGCATCTCTCTCCTTCCTTCTCTGCTCCAGGCAGTGTCTCTGGCAGATGATACACCTCCAACCTGGTTCAAATTCCTCTAGGGCAGTGTTTCCTTCCATGCTCTCAGCTCCAGCTGAGCAGCTCCCACTGTGGTTCCAGTTCCTGCTGGGTAGCACCTCCTTGCTGGCTCCAGCTCCTGCTTCATGGCCCCAGCTCTTGGGCTTGAACATCACTTCCTACTACAAGAGTGGTAGCAACTTCTTGCTCATGCTAATATCTAGATTGCCACCCTTGCTCCAACACAAGTGGTTCACTATATTAAATTCCCTTCATTGAATGACTTGATATGGGTTGTTTCCCTAACTAGCCCCTGATGTGAATGTAGACTGGCTTCAACAGCTCCATGCTGAGTAGTACGAGAGCCAGCTACAAAGTCTCTCACTCTCCTTATAAACCAGCAAAAACTACATGAAGCTATCACAAGCCCTTCCTATGAACTCATGCTCTATAGACCCAGTTCTTCTGCTCCCCATTAACCCCATCAACATTCATCATTGAAGACCCATCTTTGCTCGCTGACTACTGGACACACAATAGGCTCTCTGGCCTTATTCTCTAAAAACAGTCCACCCCTTGACTCTTTGGTCACAAACACCTGGGCCAGTGCCATTGGTTCATGGGGCTGTATTTCAGGGTGTTCCTTTTTAAGTGCACACATGGAGGCCGAAGACTCCATTGCCATCAAACTCCCCTCCCTCTCCTCCTTGAATGTCACCAACCTCCTCATCAGCATGTCCTGGAGCTTCCAGAGATTCGAGGTGGATGTGTAGTGATATAAGGGCTACAGGTGTCCAGATGTGGCTTTTCGGATACTGGCTCTAGCTTGTCCTCATTTCTGACTGTTTCCTGAGTATAAAGATGAAGTGAGGAACCTTTTTTTCAGCACAAGAAAAGCTCAGATTTTTCCACTGCAGTCTTTCTCAAGTCTTAGTCTGAGAATCAGTGACATTTGAATGCACTGAGCATGTTAAAAGGAAAGATTCCTGGGCCCTCAATGGACCTACCAAAGCAAACCCCTCTGGGATTGTGGCCCAGGAGTTCAGATCTTAACCACCCTACTCCCTACCCCTTCCCAGGTGTTTTTGTGTAGACCAAAGGTGGAGAACCTGTGTGTGCTAGTGTTTCAAAGATCCCCACAGGGCCCATGAACATCTAATTCTTTTGCATGCCTCATTATCCCTCTAATCCCTCTAGGAAATGCTTCCCTTACCACACAAGGGAATCATTTTTTGATGTGACCTTGCCCCACTGGTTATAGTTGCTTGGTCTACAAGTGGGCACCTGATCCAAGCTAGACCTATCAGAAACATTGCTTGGGATATGCATATTGGGAGCATGAAAAGAAAGCTAAGTGTCTCTGGTGATGGGATGAGAGGCCCAGGCCTGTCAGTGGCCATTTTTCCACCAAGTGCAGAAGGAGGCACAAAGAGAAAGAAAATGGATCCACCAAGCAGAAGCCAAGACAAGGGATAGCATGAGAAAGTTTTGGGAACCCACATGTATTTCTGTTTCTCCTGCGGTTTCGTTGTTCCATCAAGCTGGGCTTCACCAACTTCTTTGGATGTTGGGAGCCAGTAAAGCCCTCCTTTTACCTGAACCCCTTTGAATGGAGAGGAAATGGCAACAGGCAAACTTCATGCCATTTTCCACAAGTACAAATCTTGATCTCAAATGCTTATTTCCCCCTTTACTTCTCACTTCTTCAAATCAGAGCTGGAAGAAAACTCTCAGAAATCGTCTATTCCAGGGATCATCACACAACGCTCCACAAAGTTCTGAACTTCCCCAAAGATTCTTAGAAATGAACAAGACCTCAAGTGCTGGGATCCCAGCCCCCATCGTCAAGCTGTTCTTTTCAGTCTGCTTAGATATTGGATTTCCTGCTACAATTTCATTTGCAAAAACAAAAGTGAGGGAAGGTTTTCCTTTAAAGACAAAAATAACAACGATACTGACCTACTCCTTCTCCCGTTATACAGATGGGGAAAACTGATGGACAATCACTTGTTCAAGGTCAAATTCTAAGACTAAAAACCTGATGGACACCCACTAGGAGGTATCTCCTAGACTTGGTCAACAGAAAACTTTTTCTTTCATATTACTTTGAAAGTAATGAATTTAAAAAAAAAATAAACATCAGCATGAATGTCATCTGGGAACCTGTTATCTGGGAACTGGGGAACAGGAATACCCGTTATTGGGTCTCCACCAGGAGTGTTTTTAACTAGGATGATCTCTTATCCCAGTCACCCATTATACTAGGTTGGCACTCCACCACCCCAAAGTGCTGTCACCCTGTGAACCCAGCGATGATCTGCTTGGTGCACAGTAGGTCCTCAATAGAGATTTGTTGGGTCAGGGAATGGAAGTCTCCCTTTTCAAACAACATTTACTCTATGACTAATAACACACTTTTCTATCTATACTTCCAATAACAACACAAAACTACAGCTAAGGGGAAGGGGAGGAGTTGGCGAGGAAAGGCTGACTTCAAGTTTCAACTGCTGCTCCAAGGGCAAGGTTGGCTGCCTTCAGTGCCAATCTTCAGAGGGAGAGCAGGTGTGAAAATCAAACACAGGATTTCAGAACTGTAAATTGTTTATCTGTGTGCCGAGAAAACCCATTCATCGCCCAAGCAGCCGCTCAGTCCCACAGTTCCTTCCTTCCTAACAGGCGTCATACAATTATATTTTTTTTCTTGGTGGCAGTGTGAGACCTGTCTGGGTGGTAGGGCTTAGGCTGCGCTAAGTGGCAATGACCCAGGAGAAGAAGCCAGCCAGGGTGGGGTAAGTGCCTGCTGCCATTAATTTTCAGTGAATGAGCACTGGAATTTTACTCACCACCTGGTTTATATGCTTGATAACCACCTCCTGGGCTAGAATGGAGCTCGCAGGGCAAGGAATACCACATCAGGAGAATCCAAAGTGTGGCTGTGTGTTGGGAGGGAAGGGTTGGGGGATTTTCTTGCTGCAGTTGTAACTGGTGTCATTGCAACCCCAAATGAATCATCTGGGAATCTGCCATTGTTGGGTGCTGGGAAGGAAGGCAGACCAGAGACTGTATCATATGAGGTCCCTAGGGCCCTGACTTCTGCAGAAGAGCAGCACAGGGCAATTGTATGGTGTGAAGGCAAAGGATGGACGTGGAGTCACAGACCTGGCTTGGAATCCTGGCTCCACCACTCACTTATTCTGACTCTGGGTAAGTTGTTTCCCACCTCTGGGCTTCTGGGTTCTCATCTGTAAAATGGGACAATAGTAGTACTGGCCTCCTAGACTGCTTGTAAGGATTGAACGAGAACATTCACAGAGGGTTCTTAGCAGCGTTCCCAGCACATAGGTAATGCCCAATCGATGGAAGCTGTTTTTGGTATAATCACAATTATGATGTAGGTTTGGGCTATGGAGTAGCTGCCTGCATGTTGAGGGCTAAGTAGACTTCCCAGAACCTTCAACACGTCCTTCCACTTCATCACCCCATCTGTTAAGGCAGCTCTGTTCTCTTGACACTCTTACTAGGTAGAGACAGATGCTCTCCAGAAGGGATAGCACATCTGGCTTGCTCTACCACTTCCTACATGGCTTAGGCAAGTCTCTTTATCTCCCTGAAGCCCCATTTTGTCACCATCAAACAGGGACAGTAATCCCTACCTTTCAGGGCTCTTGTGAACATCACTCAAGACAGTGAACATAAATTGACATGTGGTGTCAGGCATGTATAAAGCACCCGATACAGAGCTACTGAGATGACTATGATCACAAATATTATCAATTACCATGGATATTTGACAGGGCCCAAGACACAATTTTTGTCTGAAAGGCCTTGGACATGAAAGGCTACCTGGATGAGACCATAATAAGCAGGTCTCTAAACCCTAAGAAGTCAGCTTACACGGGCTCTTCCTGTTCAAAATCTCATTCTAGCCTCTCAGAAATGTTACCAATCAGGAAAGACTACTAATAGTTACTCCTGTTTCGCAGATGAGACAATGGAGATTCGTTAAGCATTTTGTTGTGGGATCACACAGTCTGGCAAGGTCAGGCTCTAGATCTGTCTGAATTCTTGAAGCCCAGTGGTCCTTCTGCTACCCCATTGGGTCTCCACCAGGAGTGATTTTTGCCCACCCCACAGAGGACATCTGTCAATGCTTGGAGACATTGTTAGGTTGTCACACTGAGGCATCAGCATCGGAAAGGTTAGAGGCCAGGGATGCTGCTAAACCTTCTGCAATGCACAGGACATCCCCCACAAAAAATAATTATCCATCTTAAAATGTCCATAGTGTTGTGGTTGAGAAACCCTGAACTAGTTTGTAGCTGCCTCCAGTTGAAGTGTCCTGACCAATAGAGTTTGGGGGCAATGGAAAGGAGACAGGAGCCAGACAAGGTGGTGGAGAGGGGAGGCCCCAATACACATTTCACTCTCCTGATGTGGGCTCAGAGACTGGGGTGTCACTGACAAGCTCTGGTCCAAACAATGTTTTTTGGAAAGCGTGTTAGTTGTTGCAGTTGTCATTAGTTCTTCTAATAAGAAACTCTCAATTCTTGTTGGCACATGGTAAGACCGCCGTTCCCTGACCCCACAAAGTTAGGAGTGGCTGTAGGATGTGCTTTGGCCAATGAAGTATGAGCAAAGGTAGTGCCTGTTGCTTCAAGAAGATGCTTTAAGAGACAGAGAATGACTCACCATGTTTCCACTTCTCTGTCTTGGAAAACAGAGGAGAGAGAGAGAACATTACCTTCATCATAGGACCCTGAGTGATGGTGTCACAGAGCTGAGTCCCCAGAATGCCTCTGATAACACAACGTGTGAACAAAAAATAAACTTTCATTGTTTCAATCCACTTATAGTTGGGTCTTCTTTGTTGCTCAATCATAGCAGCAGCATGGCTAGCCTATCCTGAAAATACTGTTGCCAACCTTTGAGAATAGGGAGCTTTCACATAAAAACCTAGACTTCCCAATTATCTTCGTAAATGAGAAATTCTGGAAAGACTCTGGATTTTTAGTCCACATGGCAATATTAGGGACACTTGATCTCCAGTTTGTCTTGTTGGCCACATGGACCACTTCATGTATCTATATTATTTGCTTGGTTATTGGGGAATCTGGGTTTGAGATCCCTGATGACGATCTTGTCATGAGTCAGCTTTGCCAAATTAGGGAAGTAGAAAGGTATTTCACCTATGGAGCCTATTTCAGATGAGGGCAGAAAACCCAAGACCTCCCCTTTTCTGAGGTGGGAGAATGGGACTGGTGAAGAGAACTGGAGGAGGCCTTGCCTCTTGGAATGATTGTGCCTAGTTTCTAGGGAAAAGATTGCACCTCATATTTTTCACAAATAGGGAAGAGTTTCCTACTATATTTGGGAGCACTTCTTCACACCATTCATTCACTCATTCTTTCTTTTCACTCACCCATTAATTTATGCAGCTGGGTATGGTGGCTCACACCTATAATCCCAACACTTTGGGAGACTGAGGTGGGTGAATCAGTTGAGGTCAGGAGTTGAAGAACAGCCCAGCCAACATGGTGAAACCCTGTCTCTACTGAAAATACAAAAATTAGCTGGATATGGTGGCACGCACCTGTAATTCTAGCTACTTTGGAGGCTGAGGCAGGAGAATCACTTGAACCCAGGAGGTAGAGGCTGCAGCGAGCCGAGACCACACCACCACACTTCAGCCTGGGTGACAGAGCAAGACTCTGTCTCAAAAAAAAAAAAAAACTATCTAATCACTCATTCGTTACTTATATATTCATTCATCCATTTATTTGTGTATCTCATTAATTCATTCACATATTCACTTATTAATGCCTTCATTTATTCATGTAAGGATATTTACTAAGGGCCTACCACGTGCACAGTCTCCCCAGCACACGTAGGGTATACCTACTTGAAACTGCAATCTGCCTGCTTAAGTAGATCATCTTCAAGGATGGCTGCAAACAGTTTCTCTCATTTTTGTGTGCACATGCTGCTTTTCCTAACAAGAAGTAGAGTCTTTTTTCCCTCCCCTTGAATGGCCTTGTGACTTCCTTTGACCAATGAAATGCAGCAGAGGTGATGCTGTGCCAATCTGAGCCTAAACTTTAAGTAGACCAGCATCTTCCAGTTTTGCTCTCTTAAAATATGGTCAGTTTGACTTACTTGAGGCTGGATCCTCCAGCTCCATATGAACTGCCCTAGATGACACCATGTGGAATAGGGATGAGCTGTCCAGCTGACTCCAACACAATTGCTGAATCATGAGTGAATAAATGATAGTGGTGGTTGTTTTAAATGACTCTGTTTTGGAATTACTTCTTTACGTAACAAAAGATAACCGAGATAGTGTGAATCTGACTAAGAAGGTCCCCAGGAAGAATGTTAAAAGTGCCAATTGGCTTCTTATAACTGTTTATGATTAAGTATGGAAAAGAGAGCTGATGAAGGAATTAATAAGTTTCCAAGAATTTAGATAAAATATAACAGGCCCAGAAGAGTTTCTCCAGCGGAAAAAAAAGAAAAAATCTCAATGTGAGGAATGGCTCCAGGGTACAAATAAGATAAAGGCATAGCCATAGACTCTTGTTAAGAACTCAGAAAGAGTTAAAGCTGTTTAAACCTAGTAAACCCTCACAAAACTAAACATTGCAGAATTGGAAATTGTAAGAACATTGTCCTAAATCATGTCTCAGAAAAAACTATGAGCATAGTTTTGGGGACATAAAATAAATACCATTAAGATTCATAGATAACCCACAAAAATTTTAAGATAATTATACTGATGAAAGTACCACTTGCTTGGATCAAAAGGGACATGAAACATTCAAAGTAAAAAGTGGTCTCCGGGCCCCTAACATTTTATAGGCAGTAAGCGTGCTGTGAGAGGTACTTAACTGCAAATATGAGCCAATTCTTATGAAGAAGGAAGGCCCTCAGAGGACACAGCCAAGAGCTCAGAGAGCTGATGCAAAAGCGGGGAACAAAATACAGTTAGAGATCCTGTTTTAGGGAAAAGTACTGGGTCATGATTAAATAATATTCTATGCTCCCAAAGGATGGAGCTTGGAAGCATGTGCCCAGCTAGATTTCAGAATTGCTATGGACCAGTGAGTGCTATGTGCTTTGCATTTTTCTCTTCTTTGAAAGGAAATATCTATTGCAGTTACTCTGTCAATGTTTACTTTTGTATGTTGGGTGTAGAGATGTGGAAAACTTTTACTTTACAGCTCTCTAAGGAACTTCTCTGGAGGAATTTCATCTGCATCTGGCCCTGATTTATCTGACTATATCTTGAACCTCTACCTAGTGTTATAATGGTATATGACTTGTACATGAGGAGAGAATGCATTTTGTATGCCGGAGAGATGTGATTGTTGTGACCACAGGGAGGACATTGGTAGATGGTTTTAAAGATAGTTGCAAAAATCCTTCTCATCCTCAATGCCTTTTTGTAATGTGAGTTGACTACTGCTCCCATCAAGAGGTGGAGCCTTTTTCCCCTTCCCTTGAATCTGGAAAGCCCTGTGACTTGCAGTGACCATTATATGGCAGAAGTAATGTTGTTTAACTTCTGAAGTTAGGCCTTCAGAAACCTTGCACCCTGTGTGTCTCCTTCTGGAACACTATTGCCATCATGAAAAGAAGCTCAGTCTAGGTTATCAAATGCTAGGAGACCACATGGAGAGAGAAGTCACATGGGGGAGAATCAAGGTGTCCTGTGTAACAGCTAGCACCAAGGTCCCATGAGTGAGGCAACCTTGGATCTCCAGCCCAGAATATCCACCTCAGCCAACTCCATGTGAAGTAAAGATGAGCTATCCCTGCTGAATTAAGACATGCCCAAATTGCTAGCCTATAGAATCACAAGTAATAAAAGATCATTGCTTTTAAACTCCTAAGTTTTGGGGTAGTTTGTTACACAGCAATAGATAACTAAAACAGGGGGTTCGTTAGGCACTATCTTGGCTTAAAGTGGTGAAATTGCTTTCACTTCACTCCAAAGCAAAGTTGCCAGACATGACATCTCATAGCACCACACCTCATCAGCTGCCTCACTTCCCAACAGGTCTTGAATCAGCTCCCAATATGTGTGCTGGGAAGCTCACCAGGGAGCCAGATGCCACTACTGAGAACACTTCCTCTGCCAAGTTGACATCTTATTTCTTTCACTTCCAAGGAAAAATGAGGAGTGGAGAATGAGAAAGGAGGAAATGACACTGGTGCTCTCCCATTTCCAAATTCGGAGACAAATTTGTTTATCATGTTAATTTTTCTTTTCAGCTACCACTTACTAACCAATGGTTATGTGCCAGGCCCATGAAATATACATCCATTATAGAAGGTTCTCTTGGAAATCCCATTTTGCAGATGTCAAAATGGAGACTTCTATAAATACACGACTTAGATGCACTCAAGTAGGAAGTGTAGAACCAGGGCAGTGACCCAAGGCTTTTAGCTTCAGAATTATGTTGTTAACCTCTGTGCCTCTCTTCAGACTGTGTACCTTGTGCTTCTCCTGGTCACACTAAGCTCTGATAATAGAAATAGAATTTGTATAGAAAATACTTTCATATTTGAAGAGCCAAATAACAGCAAGGTGTGGCTTGGGATAGTCATGAATCTGGACAGGCATGAGGGACAGCATAGGCATAATGACAGCAGGGATAAAGAAGAGTACTTTTAAATCGAGAAGGAAGAGCAAGAATTATTGGAGACTTAATTCATGCTTGGTACTATGCGAGGAAGTAGGTGTATTTGTTCTATTTTACAGATGATAAATCTGTAAAAGAAGCTTAGTACTCATCCAAGGCTGGCTCTCTGCCAGTGAAAGACAGGGCAGAAGCTTAAGTCCAGGTGTTTCCAGGGCCAAGATCCATCACTTTTCCATAGATTTGAGCTGTTTATAAGAGAAATACTATCACAGGACACCACTTCCTTGATCAAATGAAGTTGAGTATCCATATTCATGGGCAAAGACATTTTTTCTTCGTCCCTATTCTTATGAAGTTGGCCCTTAAAGCTCTAAGCAGCTACATCTGACCCACTAGCATTTTAAATCAATAGATAAAGTTGGTGTGGACATGTAAACTAGCTCAAAAAAATGGACATTCTATAATCTTACATAATCAAATTACTCGGAGAAGTGTACTAGACAGGCTACCCAGTCATCTTTCGTTGTCTGTTTCAATCTTCCCTGACAATTCCTTTATTTATTCACTCATCTGACAATATTTACTAAACACACGTCATTTCAGTGCCATTGTAGTCATTCAAGACGCGTTAAGAAACAACACAAAATTCCTGCCTTCACGAGATCTCCATTCTAGGGGAGGAGAGAGACAGAGATCATATGTAGTTTTCTTTTAAACATATCTTTTCCCTCAAATTAGAAAAATACCCAAGATTGTATGGAGAAGCAGGAGATAGCAAACTCCCCATCAGCCTCTATCCTCTGTTTATGAAAATCAAAACGAAACAAATTAATCTGGGATGAATCTCTATAAGTAATGATTTCTAGTCTCACTCTGTCGCCCAAGCTGGAGTGCAATGGCGCAATCTTAGCTTACTGCAACCTCCACCACCCAGGTTCAAGTGATTCTCCTGCCTCAGCTTCCTGAGTAGCTGAGATTACAGGCATGTGCCACCACCCACAGTAAATTTATTATTATTATTATTATTATTGTATTTTTAGAAGAGATGGGGTTTCACCATGTTGGCCAGGCTGGTCTTGAACTCCTGACCTTGTGATCCACCCACCTCGGCCTCCCAAAGTGCTGGGCTTTCAGGCATGAGCCACCGTGCCTGGCTGGGTAATGATTTTTACCCACCGCCCCCTACCAGGAGGTCAGGGGTGGCTAAGGAGTATTCGGAGAGCCCTAAGAAGCCTTCCGCACCCACCTTTACTCCCCAGCTGACCACAGGAATCCTCACTCAGAGCTTCCCTGTACAGCCGAGCTCCTAAGTGTCTCTTAAAAATGAGCCAGAAAAACTCTGAGACATACTTTCCTCCTCACTGATAGCAATTAATGTGCCACAAGTCATTGCCAAAATAAGTTGTTTATTTTAAAGCAACTCAAATCGGCTGTTTCACCTTCTAGGCCCATTCATTAAGATGTTGATTCACCCTTTGCAGAAGCAATGGAAGCCCTATTTAGGAGAATGACCACTGGCCCAACTTTAGCTTCATCCCCTGGACTTTGAGGTTATTTACTGCTTCGTCATTCAGGGAAGGGCAAGAGAATAACTTATTTTGATATTTAATTCAAAGGCAGGGAGTTGGGGTGGGAACGGTAATAAAATCACCAGTTAGAATTGGTATCATTGGCAAGAGTTTTTAAGGTCATTGAAGTGTCATCAACCCTCACAGATACAATTCAAAAAAAAAAAAAGTAGTAGTTATAAAAGGGAAAATACCAATTGTTGTCTTGTCAAACAAAAAACTAACCATTGTGTTTTGCATGAACACCCAGTGGCTTCCACCAATTTTGCAAAGCATATTTCCCTTTGGGCGGGGATTGTCAAGTCTTCCCTGTTTTTACATCCTTCCATTGACATACCGGGGGCCCCAGGGGAAGAGAAATCCACCCAGATATTTGTAGCTCTAAAAGTTCATTTGCGTCATTTGCGTCCAAGATGGGTCATTATTCTAGGCTCAAACCACATCCTGCAAAATGAAAACAACAAGGAGACCTTTGACCAAAAACTGGGGAGGAGGTGGGAGAAGGAACAAGGGGCTGGAAAACTGTGAAGGTGTTAAAAGACACAGCCAATGTTTCAGGAGTTTTGAGAAACAAACTCTTCCTGCAGTATAATGTAATTACAACCTTTTCTTGGCTAAGTGTGGCACCCTAGAGATTACTATAAGTAACTTATAATAGAATTTTTATTAGCAGTAGTAATTTTTTATGATAATTAGAGTAATCTGCAGCCCATAAAATCGGAAGATATATAGTTATATCTTTTGTACAGGAAAAGTGTTTCTCCCAAGTAGGGAAACACCGTTAATGGTCAATGCAGCTTTATGGCCAGTGTTGGCTTTTATGCTCAGCTGTTTGGTGTCCCTTCTCTTATTAACACTCTTCATTACGTTGGCAGTAAACATTAAACGACAAATTCATTCAAACTGTGCCTAGTGGGATCAAAAGGCAACAGAAGCATCTTCAAATGCCTGCTGGCCCAGGGTCCTTTCCCCACTCCCTTTCCCTCTCTCTATCCAGAGGTTTCTCAAAGGCAAGGTCATTTGGTAGCAAGCCTCCCACCCCAAGCTCAGCCCTGTCAGCATTTGTGTTTTGTGTCTCACCTGGTGCTCAGCCCTGTCAGCATTTGTGTTTTGTGTCTCACCTGGTACTATTATAGAATGATCCAGCTAGGCCATAACTTCAAGAGAACTAGTTGGCGTATCTGAGTTTGCCCAGAGGAGTTCTGAGAAAGACCTGTAAAGCATGTTCTTGTTACACTGATGTCACTTCTCTAGTAAATGAATGTCATGCTAGTAAGAAGATCTCATGATAGCTGCTGTAATAAACAAACCCTCGCATTTTTGCATTTCAATGGTTTTTTTTTTTTTTTTTTGCTTTCCTATTAACCAAATGCAGACGAACCTGATCAGGGAATATCTTTCTTCTTAGTGGTGATTTGGAGACCAAGGAGACCCTTCTGTCTTGTAATTCCACCATGGCTGGGGGCTTCTTAGTAATCTGCATCGTTTCTCAAAGGCAGAAAGAGAGAAAAAAGAGGACATCCTTTTATTTAAAACTCTATCCCAGAGTAATGCATTCAATTGGTAAGATTAGTAATATGACCACTACCAGTTAGTTGCAAGGGGGCCTAAGTCCTGGGCATGGTAGCTGCCCTACTACAATAATATCACTCCATGGAGGACGGAGCAAAAATGTTACTAGGAAGCCAGCCCATCCCTGCCCCACTGCACAAGACACAGTCTTTATTTATAGCCTGCATGGAAAGATGTATGAGAATGCCAAGCTCTTCACAGACAAACAGCAAAAACGATTATAAAGTTAGAGAGCAAAATTCTAAAGTCAGACCATCTGTGTTCAAAGCCAGCCTTCCCTTCTTATTATTGGTACAATATTGTTCAGGTTATTCCAGCTCTCTGAGCCTCAGCTTACTCAGCTGTGATATGAGAATAAAAACATCCAGTATGAATTGAATACATAGGATATATAGTACACTGTCCTAAGTGCCATGTAAAGTATTTATTTTATGTATTTCTCCATATAAATGTGTTTTATGTATTTCTCCATATAAATGCATTTTTCACTGCAACTCTGTAAGGTAAGTGAAATTATTATCCAAGTTATACAAATGGGGAAGCTAAGGCACAGAGAGGTTATGTTTATTGCCTGTGATCACACAGGTTATAATGGAATCAGAATTCAATCCTAGACCTCTTAGGCAGTAGTTACATGGTATCCCATAATGCTGTTATGAAGTTTAGATGACATGATAAGTAAAAAAAAGATCTTGACAGTGAGTGAGCAGTTAATATACTTATCTAATTATTTATTTATGCCACCAAATATCTCCCCTACCAGCTTGTTACAATGTCTGAAATACACAGTTAGAATCATCGTTTGGGGTTAAGGTAGCATTTTTCAAAGACTGTTCTGCCTAAGCATATTCTCAAAGGATACTTCCCAAAAAGGAGGCTCTATGGTCAAATAAGCGTGAGAATGTAGAATATCCTGTCTTGGAGATTCATAGGCATATCAGCCTATCAAAGGCTCTGTTGAGTCCTACAATAAAGAAACCTATTTAATTTTGTTTAACCCTGCAGTTCACAAATTTATCTGCTTTTGCAACATGACTCAGAGTTAAAGCAAGAAAAATCTTGGTTGGTTAATTGGCCAGAAGTCAACTAATTACAATTTTCAATTAACCAGAAACATGTTCCTTTACAACTCACTGTAGAGCAAAAAAGGTAAATGGCAAGCTAATAAGCTGATAACAGTAAGTTTAAAATAGTGGCAACAAATGGGAAACTATTTTCCACAAGAATGACAAAGATATTATCCTTAATGACTAAACAGTCCCTAAACATCAATTTAAAATACTGAGTTATGGAAAATACAGGCAAAGCATAGGAATAGGTTAGGTATAGAAAATGCAGTGGCTAATACGCATAAAAAGTCTTACTAGTAATCAAAGAAATATAAACTCAAGTGAAAAGACTCAGTTTTTTACATGGCAAGTGATGCAATGAAAACCTTTCATATTGGTCAGGGTTGCAAACATAAAAATATTTATCCTCATTGACCTGGTTGTATGACTTCAAAGAAAGTGTCCTTTAAAAATTAGAGAAGCAAATGAAAGGTTATGTGCAAATATATCTATTGCAGTGCTACTTGTAATACTGAAGGAGAAAAAGATTAGCCCAATTGCAAAAAAAAAAAAAATGCTGAGAGAACCATGGTTATTCATGGTAGAATATTATGAAGAGTCTAAAATTATATTTTCAAAGCAATATTAATAACAAAGAGAAATTCCCATTGTCTAGTTAATAACAAGACAAACTATAGGATATAAAGCTATATTTGCAATATTAACTCAATTATGTAAATATACCAATGGTACCGAAAGAGAAGAAAGGGATGAAGATGAACAAAGGAAATGTAACCAAAAATGTTAACCATGACTGTTCTAGGTTGTAAAGTGAGAGGTTATTTTGTTTTGTAATTTTTGCTTTGCTATATTTTCCAGAATTTCTACAATGACTATGAATGATTTCTGTAATCAGAAAAACTGAAGTTAAAAAACCAAACAACAACAAAAATTAGGATCAAAAAAATCAAAGAAGACATTTTCCAATCACTGCTGATTCAGTGTGGCCTCCTCTTCCCTTCACACACTCCAGCCTGCATCTTGAAGTTGATGTTTATTCAGAACGGCAACCCAGAAGCCCTGGGAGATCCTCAGTCACTGAAAAACTATTCTGCTGAGGCAGGAACGTGCAACACCACATCTTGCAAAGATTTTCAGCAAAACGATCTGAAACCCAAAGACTTCTTGGTTACCCCTCATTTAACCAAAATATCATGTTAACAAAAATGGTACATGAACAGAGAATTCTGATCAAGTGAGGTTCTACTGTATAAGTGGTTGTTTAATTATCTTCTGCTCTGGCTGACTCATAACCCTGCCTTAAAAAAAAAAAACAACTGATGGAAAACTAAGACCCAATTATGCAACTCAGTTCTGGAACATCCTTGTCCATGCTCTTCTGTGGCAGAGGTAATTTTGTGTTCACCAAATTGCATGCTTTTTTTTCTCCTGAGCACAGAGACTACATTTCCCAGTTTCCTTGTAGTAGGGGCAGCCATGTGACAAGTGCTGGCCAAAGGAGGGTGATCAGAAATGATGCATACCATTTCCAGGCCTGGAGTATAAAACCCTCCCAGTGCTTCCAGTTCTTTTCTCTCTTAGTTCCTCCACATGCTGAATATATGCAGAGAATTCAATATAGGACTCCAAAGACCTAAAGCATGGGGAGCCATTAGAAGGAAGGAGCCTGGATCTCTGTATGACTGCATGGAGCAAAGTGAATATACTCACACATACACACACACACAGAGTGAGAGTGAGAGAGAGAGAGCACAAGCCCTTTGGAGATCATGTCATGAATGAGAAATAAATAATTATGGTGTTATATCCCTGAAGTCAGGGATGGGGGTTGTTAGCTTAGCAGTTAGCTTACCGTGACCAAGGTATCACGTTACTATAAACCGATTCAGTGCATTACTCTTTGTAAGATGATGACAGAGAGACATTTTAGATTAAGCAGAGGATCTAGAGATGATCAGGTTTCAATTTAAATCCCAGTTTTATCACTTTCTACCTCTAGGATCTTGAGCAAATTATCTCTATCTCCATCTTTCTAAAGCTCAGTTACCTTTCCCGCATATGGAGTACAAAAGCAATAACTATCCCATGGGATTGCCATGCCTTTCAGATTAATTAAGTGCTTAGTGCAGTTCCTGACAAGTCAACAAGTGGGGGCTTCTCGTTCTCAAATGAACAAGATCCTTCACAGCAACCACTTTTCTCAAAGAAAAACTAAACTTCACAATCCAAAAGCAAATGGGGTAAGTCCCTGAAGTCAACCTTTCAGACACTAGTTCTTCAACTAGACACTGCCTACAATTCCCCAGTCCCTAGAACTGTGCTCATGATTTCATTCACACATCCTAAACTGAAATGTGTCTGAAAAACCAGAACTAGGCACATCAAATAGAGGAAGTGTTAGCCAAGGACCCTAAATGACCTTTGCTGTGTTTGAGGGTGGTTGATGCCAGTCCTGTATCCACAGAGTGAAAATCATCAGGGATTAAGTTAGCAAAACAAAAAGGCATTATTCATTTATTCAGTCAAAAACATGTATAGAGCATCAGCAGGCCACCAGGCATTGTGGTGGGTTCTGAGATTGTAACAACGGAAGGGGCTCATCATCCAGAGATTGAGATGCAGAGGTAAAGAGACAAGTAAAAAATAGTGAGATTAAGGTCTACACCTCACTTGGTTCGTCATTCAACAAACACAGAGCCTGGTAATGTGCCAGGCACTCTTCCAGGTACTGAGGGTTCATCAGCAATCAATACAGGGGGAAAAAAAATCCCTGCACTTATGAGATTTACATTCCAGATAATGTGCAGATAATTTGACAAATAAATAAGTAAAATCGGTTTTGTGGAATGGGGGATTGTCATTTTAGGTTGGTTGGGGAAGGGGGTGACATGTAAGCAGAGGCCTGGAGGAGGTTGAAGGAGGTGACGTGTTGTTTCCCAAGGAAGAGCATTCCAAGCAGAGGGAACAAGCAGGACCAAGGAAGGCATCACAGAGGATGCCCCCTTTCTGAGCTCGAAGAACAAACAGCAAGAAGGCCAGTGTGGCCAAAAAGGAGTGAGCACCCCAACGAGGTGGTTATTAAGTGTGACCCGTCATGGCGCATTTGGTGGTGCTCCTAGGATGTGTCTGCTTGTCTTCTCCAGCAAGAATGCAACAGCCTCTGACAAGAGGACACAGGCATGGAAAGGCAGGAGATGGAAGCACATGATAAAAGTGGATATGAAATAGGGGAAAGACAGGCAATCTCATGTTTGCTACCATGATGACACGTGCTATCTTTTCTTTCTTATCCACTGATAAGGAGATTGCAGCCCCGAAAGTCAGTGGCAGGGAGGGATTGAAGCTTTTGCAAGGTAAGTTGTTGCTCCAAGGACTTGGCAGAATAAAACAAAGAGTGACCACCACTTCGTGATTCGAATGAGTGAGTTTTAAGGAGACACAGAGGAGGGGAAGTTCCCAACAGCAGCCCCCGGAGGCTTTTCCCACCTTTAACATCACCCCTCCAATGACACATATCCTAGGAGAGAGGGTGGGCTAGGCATTCTTTGGTTGTTTCTATTCTACTTCAAAGCCAAAAAGCTTCTAGGGTGTGTAATCTGGTCCTTTCCATTACTTCACTGTTTTATAGATCCTCATCCTCGCGTCCTAGGCAGGAGCAGCCTCAGCTAAGGAGCAGCATTATTCCAGACAATCACAGTAAGTTCCCCAGGAGCCTGGAAGCTTCTCATCCCAGGCTTCTTCACGTCGCACATCCAGTTTTTCATCCAAATTCCTCACTACCCAAAGATGGTTAAGTAAGAGCTTTTAAATAAGATTGTTTTTTAACACATTGACTTTATTCGTTTTTGTGTAGGTAAAACATATCTTTATTATACAAAACCCCAAAGGTCATCCAGTGAAACCTCCCTACTATGCTGTTCCCCAGCCACCCAATCCCCTTATTGGACCCAATCAATGTCTTCAGTTTCACGTGTGTATCCATGGTCCAAAAGAGATTGTATTGCTATAGCTCCATCTCCTCTCCCAACCCTTTCATCCAAATGACCACATTTTGCTTTTTATGCTTAATGAGAAATCATTACCGAGTCCCTCATTCTTCTTTTATGGCTGCATAGTATTCCATTGTGTGGGTGAACCATTTATTTATCTAACCAACCCCCCACTGACGGGTGTTTGGGTTTGTGCCAGTGTTCTGCCAGTACACACAATACAGTAATGAATAGCCTTGTGTGCATAGCATTGTGTACAGGTTTGAATATAACTGGAAGATGGCTTCCTGGAAGTGGAGTTTCTTTGTAAAAGGCGGGGGAGATGCCCTTGTGATTTTGATGAATGCTGTCAATATGCCCTTTTAGAGGATGTTCTTCTTACCTTCTCACCAATGATATATGAGGGAGCCTCTTTCTCTACACACCTTCACCTATATAGTTTGTTTTCAAACTTTTTCATCCTTGTAAATCTAATTGGAGAAAGATGGAATTTATTTAGTTTTTTTTTTTAATTATTTGGTCTATTTGATGATGAGGAAGATTTTCTCCTTGGAGTAGATCAGGGCCCTGCAGATCCACACTCTGCTGTTGGCTGCTCAGCTCAGGACCTGGGAGGCTGATGTCTGTGGATGACTGCATCGCTCAGGCTCCTTGACTCTGGCTTCTAGCTGGGCTTGGCTGTGGGAGGGATGAAGAGGAAAGCAGAGGCAGAGAGGAGGAGAGACATCACTCCAGCCTCCCTGAGTTCTGGCCAGTGTTGTTGTGGTCAAGCAATGCAGGGCTCTGCCCGTGGGCACAGAACCTCCATGGAGCCTCCTCTTCAATGGCCAACACTCTCAACAGGCTCCACAGCACCACTCTGTCCTTGTCCCTTTAGGCTCTGGCATGGTAACACCTTCCTGCCAGTGCCTCTGCATCCCTTGGTGGTGCCTTTAGCCCTGTCCCCATCTCACTACATCATGTCGTCACCAAACTCTTCAAAAAAGTCCTCTGAATGTGCCATCTGTTTACTGCCAAGACTCTGATGGATGCAAAAATCTTTCCAAAAAAATTTAATATGCCAATCTTTGGGGGAGTTTGATGCCAGGAATCAACCTAAAAATCGCACATCTAAGAAGAAAAAAACCCCAAGGGGAAAAGAAGCCTGCAGAACTTTCTAATGGTTTTCCTGAAATCAAAGGCCATGTTCCTTTCCATTAGTCACTTGCTCTCCCAGCAGAAGTGCCGGTCTGAATTTTTCTACGAGGGAGAGTGTAAAATATTCATGTTTGCTCACCACCTCTACTTTTCCTATTAAGTCAGCATGTCTCTGTCCAGCACCAGGTACCACGACCATTCAACAGGAGCCCCAACCTTATCCTCCAACCCACTGTACTTGGGGTACTTGGGAGTGATGTGTGTCCATGTCAGGTCATGTTAACCACTGCTGCCTATATCAAAAACCTCCAATCACTGTGAGCTTCTGCTAAAATCGAGTTTCAACTCTAACTGACAAGGTCATGTGCAGGATAATACCACAGTCACTTATTGAGCATCTATTATGTACTGGGATCTGAGGAAACAAAGATAGGTAAGGAGCTTTTCTTCCTTTGAGGTGTGTAGAGTCTGGGGATATGTGGCAGACAATAACGTGATAAAACATGTGAGCATCAATAAATTAAAAGTGAATAGAAACTAGAATAAAAAAGACAACTTGATCGCATGGACATAGAGAATAGAATGATTAATAGATAACAGAGACTGAGAAGGTGGGTGGGCAATGAAGAGAAGTTGATTAATGGGTACAAACACACACTTAGCTAGAAGGAATAAGTTCTAATGTTTGACAGCAGACTAGGGTGACTATACTTAGCAACAACATTTTGTATATTTTAAAGTCACAGGAAGAGAGAACTTGAAATGATATCAACACATAGAAAGGATAAATGTTCATGGTGGTAGGTACCCCACATACCTTATAATGATACTTTGTCATTAAACATTCTATGCTTGTAACAAACACTCATATACACCCCATATGTATATATTATGTATCAACCAAAGAAGAAAAGCCCAATGGACTTGGACACAGCCAAGTAGTATTTCAGTTATAAATGCCACAATCATCCTCAAGCATGCATGCACTCAAGGCAAGCAACCCAGCGATCCTGTCTTGATAAAGACAGTGTGCTTGGCTAAATCTAGCCACGTTCTTCCTCATCCTCTGATAGCTTATAGTACTTCCTTTATAGTCCCCCTGGATTCAATCCTCATATATAGAAATTTTCAGATCTTATAGGACCCCTTTCCAAGGACATTTGTCTTGCCCAGAACAAATGTGGAACTCTTTTCTCCCAATGTGGGAGTTCCTCTATCTTTAAGCCTTCCAATATTCCTAATGAGCTTTCCTTTCTGCACAACAGAGCATGTCTCCACACTGCTATGAAGCACTTGAAGGGGGCTTAGCTAAACCAGAGAACTTAATTTCCACCCTGAGACTCAGTAGAAGATAAACAGTGACCCCAGCCCCAGCAGCCCTTGGAGGAGATACACTCTCATCTGCAACTCCCTGCATCCCTGCCCTGACATTGCTGCTTCTGCGGGGCCTATGGGAGTCCTGGGTTTTCACTGTGACACTGATAGAAGGTTTTCCAACTTTTGGGGTTCTCCATGTGTCAAGAATACATGTCAGAGTGGCCAGTGCACAAGCTTGGGGACTTCTGTGCCACATCCCGTCATAGGAGGTCCTATAGGAGTACGGAGCCCAACAGATGAACAGTCTACAGATTACCTGCTTTCTCCCTCCTTTCCTCCCCAATGGGATAAACCACCTCTGAGTTGCAGTGTGGACTGGCTTTCTTCCTAGCTCCCACTCAGAAAGTTCACCTGTCCTTAGCAGGCATGGGAAAGAGGAAGCAATGAGAGATGTTGGTGGGTATCATTCATTTGTTTATTTGAGATTTAAGCTCAAAAAGCCAGATTCAATCTTCAGAAGCTTATCTTTATGGTTTCCATTTTATTGAATCTCATTTTGCTAATTCCTCATGATTCCACATTCACTATTAGCCATAATGGGTTCTTTATTGGTTTACCCCTAATAATATGCTAATTAATAGCTCTTATGGCTTTAAAACCCAAGCTTTCAACACTGAGAAGCCCAAACAATCAAGCCATTACTAATAAGGCTCGAATATGGGAAGATTTGGGGGATTCTCAACTTGGCAGGGAAGAGGGGTGTGCACTTCAGGCAGCCATGCTCCAACACAAAGCCCCTCTGCTTGTTGACAAAGGCGTGTTGCTCTAGCCACTGATGGTGGGTGGGGAAGGCAGATGGGCAACCCCTGCCCAAAGCTCACGGCTGCCTTGAAAAGCCCCTTCCTGACAGGTAATGCTGCAGGGACTCCTGGAATCAGCTTGCTGCTGGCACCCTGAAGACTCACAACACCAGGACAACATCATGTTCCGCTATTTGTAAACCAAGCAGGAGCCTAGAAAACATCCCGCGCACAAGAAAAACATTGATTTCAAGAGGCTTGGAGTGGGCTCGAGCCTCCACAAGCACGGAAGGGCCTTCTTTAACTGACACAATAAATTAGTTCAAAGCCGATGACAGCCCGGAAGATTACCCACCACCCCACAAAGGAAGGAACGCTCTGGTCCCCTTTGTGAAAACATAGATAAAAAATTGTGTTCTTCTCCTCTAATGAGGCAAGCTCAGATATAAGTCAATAGAGCAATTCATTAACAAATCTAATGAAATCCCCCCGGGTTGCCAACGAGATGGCAATGAAAATCTCCTTGGGCGGAGAGTCCATATGTTGAGGGTCAGCTTGCTGAGTGGTTTCTTCTGGTCTATTCACTGCCCACATATGGCAGTTAAGGTCACTGTTATCAGACACTTTCTCTGTACACAAAACAGAATTTCCATATGGCCCATGGAAATGGCCCGGCCCGGCTCCTGGGCAGCTTCCCACGGCTCTCTCTTTGTGCGGCGCTGGTTAGAAGTGTAAAAAAGGGTGTGAGGGGTTACCTCGGCACTCAATTGCTCTCCCTGCATTGTGCGTCAGTCCAATTTAGGGAAAATCTGCATCAGTTTTTCCCCTGTCTTTCAGACACAAACGCTCATGTCAGTCTATTAGAACGTGATGGAAGTACTGATCGCAGCCTCCGCATTTAAATCCTTTTGAAACCACAGTGACCTGCTGAAGAGGGTTCTGAGGGGAAGGACCGTCTCCAGGCTCTTTCAAATCCACATAAATAAAGGCCTTTCCTGGCTTAAAGTGGCCCCTCAGATTGAGCCCCACAGAGCCCCTCAAAAAAGCCCAACACGATTGTCATGGATATTACATGACAGTAACAAGAACAGGCCAGGAAAGACAAGGCTTCTGGCCGCACAAAACTGGACGGGGCTTTCTTCATGATTTGGGCCTCGGATTGTTGACAGCCCAGTAAATAGGCTGTTTAACCCTTTGAAAGTGAATAAAGAGGTTGTAGACAAGTGCTTTCTGATGGAGTTTGTGCCTGTAATGGGTGAGAGAGTACACATACTCAACTCGGGGGCGGGAGGAGGACAGCGGAGGCTGTATTCTTACGCCCCCGCGGTCAGAAGCCTCCATAGAATTTCTTATGAAATTGACGGAATCAGCCAAGGGTCGAGGAGATCAGATCTGGACGTGCAGGGGACGGGGACGTTTGGGACAACGGCAGCAAGGCCTTTAATACTCAAGCCTTCTGGGGGCCCTATGGCTTGTCAACATCTGGTACTCGGGAAGGTTTGGAGGTCCCGAAGCCCTCATTCCCCCACACCTTCATTAAACTTCCTGTCTTCCTGAGTCAAGGGTGATAACAATAACATCAATAACAATAAAAGCTGACATGCAGAGTTCTGACTGCAGCAGACACCTGGCTAAGCCTTGTGTGGACCTTATCTCAGTGATCATAACCACGCTGTAAGGTTGAAACGATTGACCCCATTTCACTGATGAAGAAACTGAGGTACGGTGTGGTTAAGTCCCTTGCAAGTGAGTCACAAGTGAGTGGTGATATTGGGCTTCAAAGCATCTTACGCCTTCCCTCTGCTACCTTGTCTCCAGGCCTGGTCTTCCCATTGTCTCGAAATGGAAAAATTCCTGTTCAGTTGTAGCATTGTTTTAATAAATCCAAGAATGTAGTTTCTCTCTCTCTCTGTCTCTCAATCTGACTCTAGGTGAAAATATTTTTCTCTTTACTAAAGAAGCCAAAATAAACAAGGGAATGAAAGCTGCCTCCCAGAAATGTAAAATTATGCATATTGCCTTCAATTTCATAAGCTGTTTAGGTTACCATTGAAATGACTCCCCCGTGACCAACAATTCCTAAGGCTTGGCAGCCATGGCATTTCCATAAATCCAAATACTACTGTTTCTAACCTCTGACTGTACTTTAACAGGGAAGGGCCTTTTTAATTCATTTAACCCATTTTAATTGTCTTTGCAGGGCCAGAAGCTTTTTCTGGCCGGCTGTGCAGGCAGGGGAAGCTGAGGGCCGAGCCGTGCCGCCGTTCACCAAGGCCTCTCATGAAAATGCATGCCTGGCTTTGGCACCCCTCGGTAATTGTAATATTTCTTCCTTACTGTTTATGTCAGAGAGTCATTACTGTGGGAGGCTGACACGTCTGACGTGTGCGGCATCGACACACATTAGGTGGTCCTTAGATAATTTTTAGACAAAGTTTAGTCGGTGCAGCAGGAGCCCAGCCCTGTTCTAAGCAGCAAAAGTGAAAGGAAATCTGCCATCTCATGTTGGTTCCTTGTACATTGTAATGAGGCCTATTTTTGCATGTCCCATTTGCCCCACCTCAAGACTGTAAGGTTCTTGGGATCCAGGGCCAAGTGAAAACCATGTATGTACTCTCCCTGTTGTGCCTGGAGGGTGATTTTTCTATTGTTAGCTATAAGGCCTCCAGCATGACACTGGATAATTGACATACTTATACTATCTCCTTTAATGTTCATATCGAACTTAGGAAGCAGGTTCTGTTATTATTTAATAGAGAGAAAGCTCTGAAGCCCAGAGAGGTTAAGCAACTTGACCAGGATTAAACAGCTCATAGATCCAAATTCAAACCATGATGTGCTTTCTGCCATGCCACCTTGCTTAGTGCAGAGCCCGGAACAGTCAGAAATCAGCATGTACTTGTTCACATTTTGGTGGAAGGTTAAGGTTCAAGTTCACAGATATTCTTATTCCATTCAGTGGACTTGGACTCACTGGTCCTTCTTTCCTTACTTCTTTTCATCTCTGCTGCCCCTACAGTTGCTTCTGACAGCTTAAGCTTTCATTTTAAGCAAGATCAATCTATGTTAAGAAATGTCTCATAATTGCTTGTGTTTTACTACGGAGAAATAAATGAGCATTTTCCATCTCCTGATTTAATAGTGCTCACTCTGACTGCAAGAGGAAGCAAATCAATGACTGGCGAAGGAAAAGGAACATTTTTTTAATAACCCACACTTTAGATATGTGATCTCTAAGTTATTACAAATTATAAGGTTAAGACCTCTTAGAGGAATCCTAGCTGCTTAAAAATTTAAAACTCCAGGGTAAAGGAGCAAAGTACTAATGAGCTTCAGGCTACTAAACAGCAGATCTAGGGGAGAAGCCTTGTTTCATGTGAGAGCCTGTGGCCGCATACCAGCCAGTCTGTGAAATGTTATGGAAGAACCACACTGGGGAGAGGCAGCGGGTGTGGGATAGGAGTGAAGAGAGATGAAAAAGGCAGTGTTGGTGGCTTAGAACATTCTGGATGAGACTGGCTGGTTCTCTGATTGAGAACTGTCAAACGTGAGATTCCTCCAAATGCTTCATTATGTCAACGTGGCATTAGGTTTCCCTAGCACATCCCTTCAGCCTCTGAAGAGAAGAAAGAAAAGCATTTTATGAACTGCGGTGCCTTCACACCAGGGTTGGAGTATGTGCGCGCGCGCACGCGCGTATGTGTATAAACCTTTCATGAGGAATAGGGATTAAAATCTCTAAGAAAATATAGCAGGCAGAAGCGACATGCAGTATTTATTTCCCCAATGGAAATGTAAACAGTGGCTGGAGAAGATGAAAATATTTAGAGAACAAACTGACCCGACCCAATTAAATGCTCCAAGAAATGCCCGCCACACAAAGAAGGGTGAGAGGTGGTGGGCTTCACTGCATCTGCAATGGCACGTCTCACTTATACCTGAGTGCCCCCAGGCCCCCTCTGGTAAACGTCCCTCGAACCCATCACCAAAGTGCACCGTCTGAGGGACCCCAGGGCTCCCAGGGACCAGTACGGACCTCATAAAGTTCAGACTCGAGTTCAAAGGTTTTGCTGGAATGAGAGATGACAATTCTCAGGTTATTTCTGTTTCCTGACTTTTGAAGGTTGGAACCACTTTCTCATGGGTCCAATCTTTCATTCTTGGCTTCACTCTCATACCCGGAATTGGGGGAACAGCTCCCAGTGACACCCCTCATTTAGTCCTGGGTTTCCCTCTGTGTGGTGGTCAATGTCCCAACTGGGACTGACAACACATCCCCAAATGACTTCATTTTAATGAATGACGCTAAAATGAGCTGTTTGAAGCGAGCTCCTGTTTGCTTAACACACACCTCCCGCTACCCGGCCAGCTTGGGTCTGAGTTCTGCATTGAAAATTAAATTATGCTTGGGATAATATTGTCTGGAGCTCACAGTTGCTGACATGGATATTGACAAAGACTTAGCTAGTCTTTTAATAAGAAAACAAAACACAGGAAAAGGCGCCAGAGTTTCCAGGAGGATCATTAAGACGCCGCCTTGGAGGCCAGAGGCTGGCGATGACTGCATCACAGTTCGTCATACAACTTAAACTTCTTTTGACATCTAGTTATGTCGAAATGTGACTGATCACCCAGGGGTTGGAGCTCCTGAGAGGGAAAAGTTCACTGACAGGCGCAGTGCACAAGCAGCTCTTAAATGAGAATCAAGAGAAAGTAGCATCCGGGTTTCCTGACAGTCTGCAGCTGCTGCCTGCCCCGTGTAACTATGGCAGGCCTGTTCTGGTGAGGAGTTCTATTAGCATCTGCACACTTCTGTCTCATTACCACACATCTGCCCACCTTTATTCCAGTGACGCTGCCTCTCATCTGACAGCTCAGGCATTGTCAGGGACTGGATATTAGGGAGCAGGGTACAGCGGGCGCACCGTCTCTGCTTTTATTTTCTAAAGACTGGTGTACAGTTTGACAGTACCCTGCCGCGGAGGTAAAGGAGATAATTAACATATTGGGCAGTTCCTAAACAAAGCTGAGATGCGGATTCCGGGTGAAACCGCCATGGTGTGAGCGGGGTTGTTTGTGGTACTGGGAGATCAAAAGCTGCTGTAGACCTTAGCTCTTTGCCCAGTCCCGTGGCAGACAACCTCATACCAAAAAAAAAAAAAAAAAAAAAAAAAAAAAAAAAAAGAGCTTCACTTCTTGACATTTCAACATTTTTTTTAAAAGGTAGGCTTTGATTTGAACAACGTAACCATCAATATGTTGGCTTTGGGATTTTCCTGCAGAAACACAGCATCGCAGCCCTATCTGAGGCTTCCAAAAGCACTCCATGTGAATGGAGAAGAGAATGGAAGACCCAGTTTGCCCTCGGTTTCCTCCTATCATTAAAACAATACATGAACGCGACTCTACTTACACAAAACAACAGTCTCCCGTTGCTACCTTGAAACCAGAAATCTAGCAACCACACCTGCCCCAAGAGCCTGCGGGGGTAACTCTGAACCTGCCAGAATGTCAGATAGGAGAGTTTGGGAGTTCTTTGCTCACTTCCAGGGCCAAAGGAACTGGCTCTCGCCCTTGCCTCCTGGCCTCTGCTTTGGAGAAGAGGAAAGCCCCTCTGTGTTCAGATATAAGCCTGGATTCTGAAAGGACTTTGAGCATTCCTGCGTTGAGTTCTAGATGAAGACTGAGGTCCCTGACATAGGTAAGACACGGGATAAAATTATTATCCCCTTGAAGTGAGGGAAACCCAGCCCCTTGCTTCCCAGGACCCTTCTTTACCTCCTAACACAGAGGAAACAATAGAATTTGGCAGAGAAGATGAAAGGTGCCCACTGGGACTCAAACCCCAAGGGACCCCAAAGGGAACCTAAAATGGCATCCCCCATGAGCCCCCACCAGGCTACGAAGCTGGTGTGTGCAGCTGCATTTAGAGCCATTTAGGAAACTCCTGGCTTCCCTCCCGGCACTCCATGGCTTTCATTCCTCTGATATTTCTTTGTTCTCCTGCTCGCTGAGGGTTTGTATGGGTTAATGGAAAAATTACTGCTATTTTGCAACAATGCAATCAAAGTCAGTTCAGCAAACCCTGATAAAGTGAGAATAGCTTATTCACATGGAGCTGGCAGGCCTGAACTCACAATTGCAAAGTTTGAATACAAAATAAGATATTCCCCCTTTTTTAAAAAAAAGACAGAATCCGTTGTCATTCATGCTAAAAAGGCATTACAGACTGTCGACACTGTACAGAAAAATAGGAGATGTTGACCTTTTTATTATAGACTTTTCTCTACTGTTGCCCTTCTTTCAACTGCACACTGCTCCCCCCAGATCCCCCGCCCCTCTCTGCACTCACACACACTCTCTTCAGCTGTATGTTATCTCAAATAATTACCCTCGCTTCTGGCTGTCCCTGGTGACTTCTGCTGCTAAAAAAGCTACTCATTGTCGGAGACTGAAGAGGGATTTCAAACCTGCTTCTTGTGGCCGGGCAACGGCTCTTAATTAACCACTCAGGTATTGTGGAAGCTCCCAGCCCAGCTCACTTCCATATGGCTGGGACATGTCCTCAGTGATAATCATGGAAGGAAATATTGTATCAAAAAAGAGCTCACACAACCGAAAGCTTGTGCAAATTATTTTTAATGATTCTTCTCTGGTGAGTCGGCTTATTTGTTATTTCAAGCAGAGAGAGGAATGCATTTGTCCTTGACCTAGATCCCTCCAGCTCACACCCCTGATGCCCCCCCAACCCCAAATGTGATCCTGAGCACTGTCTTTGAGTATGCCCCAGGTAGCGAAGCCCCTCCAGACGCCCTAGAAAGCTTTCCTCACTATGATTTCCATAAGCTTTTGTTTCAATTGGGTACCTCACTCTTAAAACACACACACGCGCGCACACACAGATTTCACAAATCTCCAACAAGCAAGTGATTTTAAATAACTCAGGGAGTGCGCTGTTTGGCAGTGCCTCACGTCTTCATGCTTCTTGTATTTCTTACTTTAAATAATTGGGAAGGGGGTGGAGGGGAGGTAGTGAAGTTTATAAATCTAATTAAAAATGAAGTTGCATTTACATTTTTAAACCCACCCATCTGCCAGCGTACTGTGTCACTAGACATTATGTATGATTTTACTTTGCGACAGAAACCATTACATTTAAAAATTCATTACAGCAAGGTTAGTTAGACACATGATGGATGCAGCTTTAATCCTGCCATATATTATTACAGTTAAAATGTAAATGATGAAAAATATTTTGTGCTTATCAGCATTTATGTGGAAATGTGTTTTACAGTGATATATGGTGTTATATTTCTATTATTGTGATGAAAAGAAAGCAATACAAAAAGATGAAGTGTTTATTAAAACATGGTTACTTGTGATAACATATTCCTGTTGTACATGACTTTAAACATATTCACTGAGGGCATTTGTCCAAACAACTGTGAAATGTGTTTGCTGTGCGAATCGGGCTAAGTTTTTTCTTCTGATTACAGCTCTTTTTAATGGACTAATATTAATTCAAAATCATGTTGAATGTTGAGAAGTTGGCAGCCCTGTTTCCTTTTTGACGTGGTTAAATATGCGTGTGTGTGTGTGTGTGTGTGTGTTTAGAAACACAGTGTGTGGCTATGAACAGAAGGCTTGCGTGTTTATTTTGTACAATCATCCAGAGGAAATCAGGCCACCCAATTGAATGATGTTTCCAAAGTGATGTCATCGAGGACACCATAAAATCCTATTAGAGTTGTAATTAACATAATGGAAAAGTACGATCAAACTTGACTTTCTAATCAGGTGAGTAGAAAAAAATAAATAAAAAGACCAGGCTAGGTACATTCATGGTTCCACCAGGGCACAGGAATATTTTAGATATGCCCATGGAAGAACTGATGTGCCGGCTACACTGCAAACCTCAGAGACTGTGCGTTACAGGGAAGTGACCTCCTAATTCTCCTTTTGCCAACTTCACTCACAATGTGGTTCCTGCCTCCCACTCCCCTCTCCATTTTACTTTTTGTCAGCCCAGAACAATGGTACATCCAGCTACAAAATGAAATAGAACACAAAAAGAAAAATAAACCCTCATCAGCAACCAAAAAAAAAAGAGGAAAATAAAATTGCTAAAACCCTGTTTATAGAAAAGAAACAAAACACAAAAGCCTTTCTGCAGTCTCTGCTGTAGCTGTCATCCTTTAGGATGAGGTGCTTAATATCTCCCCCAACTGTCCTTTCCCCTGTAACCTATGGAATTACAGTGCGGTAATCATGTTTACCCAGGTACCCAAGAAGGGCCTCTGTTAAGGTGGGTCTCTGTTACCTGATTCACTGTATCAGATATAACTCTTTCTCCAGCCTCCAGCTGATGACAGATCTTGTAATAGATCTGGAATTGACCAGACTTGAAAGTCAGTTCCACCTTCCCCCTTTTTCCCTTCATTGTCCCAAGTGTCTCCTGGGGTGGGAGCAGTGCAAGCTTAATGCAAATTTTCATCAGGTTCTCCTCCCGAACACCCCGCCCCCACGCACCCCCACTGGCTTCTTTTTCTCCTAACATCTGCTTGTAGGAGGATGTTGTTGTGTACATTAGCGCTGTGAAGTTGAGCACCCTTCGGGGCTACCTCTGGCACAGGAAACACGGAAACGGGGAGCCAACGATAATACAGGCCTCGGCGTTTCCTATCTCAGCACTCTCCCCAGCTCTGCTTCTCGGCTGCCTGGAGTTGTTATCCTTAGGAAGTCCAAGGTGGTGAACAGGGAAAGCTTATCTGGCTCCCATCCTAGTTATAAGGCACGAGGCTCCTCCCAGTACACCTTGGGAACATTGTCACAGAGGGGTCACATCCGCTCAGATGTGAGCCAGTGGCCGAATGTAGGCCTGTGACCTACACTGTCCTTCCCTCCCTTTGTTTGTGACATAAAATCGACTCAGCTGATTACTCCAAAGCATGGGTTCCAGGATTTGTGAGAATTCAGAGCCCCAGCACCTCCTCCAAGGCATAGTCTTTTTCTGACATTTCTCTTCCTTTTTATTTGTTTTAATTCTTATTTTAAAGAAACACACACACACAAACATTCTCAAGAAAATGGGCTCTCAAAAACAGCTCACCCAAAGCACACCCCTTCAGTCCATATTCTTGGGTAAAGAATTTCCCAAAGCCAGGATCCAAGAAGCTGTGGACTGACTGACCCGAGGTTGCCCTATTAAATGTATTTATTTCTTGGAGCTGAAGAATATTTGCTGAAAGCTGGATTATCACTTGGTAGACCACCAGCAGCTGTTGAAAACCAGGGCATAAAAGCTTGTTTATGTCTTTAATGGCCCACTTAATGATGGAGCAAGTATGTTATTCATAATAAAATGCCAAGGAATAATCTTAATACCCCAATGCATGGCCCTAGCGAATTAAGAAACATCTGCTATGTCATAAAAGAACATTTTATTTGGGGTCTACATTAAAAACATGATTCCATGGAGTTCTACTGATTTATATTGTACACAACAAATTATGATGTCTTGAAGTAATTATACTTTACAATTAAACCTACAAGGGCCACTCTCGGAAAAGCAAAAAAATTCTGTGCAGTGTTCATCATTCTAGACCATTTAAGCGCATACGGTGGCCTTGCCACAATCTATTTCACCAAAGCAGTGTTGCAAAATCTCTCTTGGCATCTGTACCTCTCTAGGAAGATATCCAAGCTGCATGGTGTTCCTGAAATTACCACTGCAGAATCAAATGGCTATTTGGATTCACAAGGAAAAATGTAAAAATAATTCTTTTTAGTCTCTTGACTGTGACCCGAGAGCTTATTTTAATATTACTTGTGGGAGGAAGATTTAGAATTTGGGCTTAGTTGGGGATCAAGAAGATGACCTCACCCTCAAATGGTGTTAGGGTCAGGGGGAGTGTTCCCCCCAGAAAGAGAGATTTGAGGAGACAGGGACAGAGAGGCCCTAGAAGTGTCCCTGGATGGGAGTAGGTGCTGAAGGGACCGGGTGTGGCCAGCTCAATCTCAGCCCCCCTCCTCTCTACTCCAGATGGCGTCTGTCTCTGACACACCCGCTATCACACCAGGAAGCCATGTGTCACCACCTCCATGCCCAACACCCGTCATGAGTGCAGGGACGTGTCTATTGCTTCCTGGAGCTGGGTGCTTGGAAAGGTCCTCTTGCTCCACAAGAGAAAAGACAAGTTATTTTAAAAGCTGGCTGCAGGGCAAGCTGGTTGTTCAAGGGCAGGGGCTCTTGACCCTGTGCTTTGGGGAATGATGGAGAAAATGAAAAGAATACCTGTGCCCAACTCCACCCCCAGGGATTCCAATTTCATTGGCCTGAGGTACTCCCTCACAACACCAACTCACATTGGTATTTTTTTCAAAAGCTCCCCAGATGATTCTCATGCGTAGCCACTATCAAAAACTACTGCTTTAAAGAGATCGAACTTTTTTTTTTTTTTTTGAGATGGGTGACACTTTTCTTGGGCAAACACCTTCATGAGCTTTTTTGGTTGTAAAAAGTAAGGCTGCCTGCTGTTGGTGGAATATTTTATAGTGAGGTCCCTATGGAAAACTCTATGGCACTTCCTTTAAAAAGTTAAAAATAGAATTAGTGTATAATCCAGCAATTCCACTTCTGGATATATGCCTGAAGGAACGAAAGCAGAGTCCTAAAGGGATATTTATACTCCCGTGTTCATAGCAGTACTGTTCACAATAGGCAAGAGGTGGAAGCAACCTCGTGTTCCTCAACGGATGAATGGACAAAACATGGTATGGAGATGTAACGGGATATTACTCTGCCTTAAAAATGAAGGAAATTCCCATACATGCTACATCATGAATGAAACGTGATGTGAAGCTAAGTGAAATCAGTCAGTCACAAAAAGAAATACTGCATGATTCCACTCACATGAGGTATGTAGAGTGACCACATTCATAGACAGAAAGTGGAATGGTGGCTGCCAGGAGGTGGTGAGATTGAGTTTGAACGTCTGCTCCTGCCAAATCTCATATTGGACTGTAATCCCCAGTGTTGGACTGTCTCCCACCAGGGAGACATTCAGGTCATGGGGGCAGATCCCTCACCTCTTGAAGCTGTCCTTGTGATAGTGAGTTCTCTGGAGATCTGGTTGTTTAAGTGTGTACCTCCACCCAGCTCCCCCCACTGACTGCCCCCAACTCTCTCTCTCGTTCCTGCTCTGGCCATATGACGAGCCTGCTCCCCACTGACTTCTGCCATGAGCAAGAGCTTCCTGAGGCCTCCACGGAAGCAGATCAGGTGCCGGTGCCATTCTTGTACAGCCTGCAGAAAAACCAGCCAATTAAACCTCTTTTCGTTATAAATTACTGAGTTTTAGGTATTTCTTTCTTTTTCTCTTTCTTTCTTTCTCTTTCCCTTCCTCCCTCCCTCCCTTCCTTCCTTTCTTCCTTTCTTTCTCTCTCTCTTTCTTTCTTTCCTTCCTTCTTCTTCTTCTCCTTCCTTCCTTCCTTTCTTTCTTTCTTTCTCTTTCCCTTCCTCCCTCCCTCCCTTCCTTCCTTTCTCTCTCTCTCTTTCTTCTTTTCCTTCCTTCCTTCCTCCTTCCTTCCTCCTTCCTTCCTTCCTCCTTTCTTTCTTTCTTTCCTTCTTTCTTTCTTTCTTTCTCTCTTTCTTTCTTTTTTTCAGACAGAGTCTCTCTCTGTCACCCAGACTGGAGTGCAGTAGTGCCATCTTGGCTCACTGCAACCTCTGTGTCCCAGATTCAAGTGATTCTTCTGCCTCAGCTTCCAGAGTAGCTGGGATTACAGGCACCTGCCACCATGCCTGCCTAATATTTTTGTATTTCTAGTAGAGACAGGGCTTCACCATGTTGGCCAGGCTGATCTCAAACTCCTGACCTCAGGTGATCCACCCGCCTTGGCCTCCCAAAGTGCTGGGATTACAGGCGTGCGCCACTGCGCCCAGCCTCGGGTATTTCTTTATGGCAGTGCAAAAATGGGGGCAGGGAAAGGGAATGGAGTTATTGCTTAATGGGGACAGAATTTCAGTTGGGAAGATGGAAGAGGTCTGGAAGTGGAGGGTGGTGATGGTTGCAGAACAGTATCAATGTACTTATTGACTGTACATTGCTGAATGGTATGCTTAAATGGGTTAAGATGATAAATTTAATATTATGTATATTTACCACAATTTAATTTTTTTTTAATGTTTAAAGTGAAGTTATCTGGGCTGCTCTAGTGAGAAGCCAGTGAGAAAAAGAGAGAGGCCATGACTCTGTGTAATAGAGTAATGTGAATTTGGGATTTTCTCACTGACACCGGTGACCTGAGAGAGGATTTGGAATTTGGACTGGGAGGAGATGGGAGAAGCCCTCAGGGCAGTGGCCCTACCCCCATTATTCTGAAGCTTTCGGTAGGGTCTGTGTGTCACAGCATCGGTTTGGAGGATGGCAAGAAGGTGCGGAGTGGGATGGGGACATCACGGCAGACAACCAGTGGAGCTCCAGTGTGACATGGGACTTTGGAGTGAGAAGAGATAGATCTTGTCCTTGGGAGCGGTGGTGGACAGGTGGGGAAGGAGCAGCAATTTAGGACCCCAGGAGGAACCCAACCAGGGAGGAGTTTTCTGTGTGCCAAGGACTAGCCTATGAACTTCTAGAAAGGTGTTCAATTATACTGCAATATCTGCACTCTAATTGAAGATGATCACTTTCTGCTTTGCGATGGGACTTCTCTTCACCACCTCTGTACCCTCAGACTCTGGCAAGAGGGGCCCCAGTCCTGGCTGCTGTGTGCTAGAGGGCCCCATCAGGGTCCCTCTTTGCCTGGGGCCCCTCCCCATAGCCAAGGAGATTGCAGTGTCCACCTGAGCTGGCAACCTCTTTTTCTAGATTTTTCTTCTCTGTAAATACTTACTATCCTCCAGATAGTATTTTCAGCTCTGCCAACCCATCCATCTCTGTCACAAATGCTCCAGTCTGCTGTAGTAGCACAAATGCAGCTAGAGATGATATATTGCTATGTAAATGAATGTGCGTAGCTGGATTCCAATAACTCTTTTTTTTATAAACACTGAAAGTTGAATTTCACATCATTTTATGTGTCACAAAATATTATGCTTCTGTGATTATTTCTAATCATTTAAAAATGTAAAAACTATCTGAGGTTGGCAGGCCATACAAAAACAGATGGTGGGCTGGGTTTGCCCATCAGCCATAGTTTATCTGTCACTGGTCTAGCCCATACCCAGGACCCTGGAATTTCCTGGCCACATTGCCCTAAGCCCATTTCTGGGACTGCTTTCCAAGGCTTAACTGTGCCCTAGGTCTGAAGGCAGCCAAGAGGTGGCTGTGTTTAGGGTGTGTGGACAGAGACTGATGTGAGGGTCTACACCCGTGAGCTAGAGGTACCTCCCAGTGTGCAAGGGAACTGAGTGGTGGAGGGAAGAGAGATGGGCTACAGGCCTAACTCTGAGGAGTCCACAAATTCTAAATTCAAGGAAAACTTTTAAATCCTTAGACTTCTGGTGAGTGGGCCTTCATTTGTGTTCCAGGATATACAAGTGTTAAGACTGGGCCTGCCCTTATTATTAGAAAATTTCAGTGGGGTCTGCATCTTACAGCAGACATGTTATGGCCCTTTGAGGATGGCAGGAAGGCGCTGAGCTGGATGTGGTGGGCACATCATGGCCAATGGAGCTCCAGCACAGTGCAGGACTTCAGAATGAGAGAAGACAGGCCCTGACCTAAGGAATCTTCAGACTTCTTGCCAAGAGGTTGTTCTTTCTTTAGTGGGTGGGTGCGTAAGCCTTTTTATATGGATATTAAAGGAAAGGGGACCCTTGAAGAATTTGGTTACACTCAGGGTCACACGGGGATTCCCTGCCTATCAACATACCTCAATCTGAGGTCCCCTGTCTGCAGCTGGGACAAGCTTCGTCTGGTGTTGACAAAATCAGAAACATGACTCCCCTACCCTGGCACTACCGTCAATCTTTCTCTGGGTCAGTTCCGTCCTTTTCTGCCTAGGTCATCCCTTAATTCTTTTTATTTTATTTATTATTATTATTTTTTGAAATGGAGCCTCACTCTGTTGCCCAGGCTGGAGTGCAATGACATGATCTCAGCTCACTGCAACCTCTACCTCTTGGGTTCAAGTGATTCTCCTGCCTCAGCCTCCTGAGTAGCTGGGATTATAGGTGCGCGCCACCATGCCTGGCTAATTTTTGTATTTTTAGTAGACACGGGGTCTCACCATGTTGGTCAGGCTGATCTTCAGCTCCTGACCTGGTGATCTGCCCACCTCAGTCTCCCAAAGTGCTGGGATTACAGGTATGAGCCACCATTCCCGGCTAGTCATCCCTTAATTCTTTAAGTACAATTAAAACCTCTGTCCAACCACCAGCCTTTGTCCAGAGGGAAGCAGCAATCAAGAAGGAAGACACTTCCTTCCCTAAAATTGCTCCAAGGTCGGGTCCCAGCTGTATGGAGTGAAGTCTGTGTGGGCCAGAAACACCCTTTCCCTCGATGGGGGCAATAAAAGCCCCTCACAGAAGCTGGTTCCAAACCTGTTTCTCCTGCCTGAAAAAAGATGAACAGTCATAAAACATTTCACAAATGAGATAATAATAAACTGACAAAAATATGTTTATTATGTACATGCATTTGATGAGAACTTGCACCATCTGAGGATTTCTCTGTCAGGAAACACTTCCTAGAGGAATAGAATTCCTCAGGGAGGAGTGTGGGAATCAATACTCTAGGGTCCCGCTCAGTCCAGGGCCAGCCTGGACAGCAGAGCCCAAGATGCAAAGGAGCCCCGCAGGCCACTGGCAAGTTGACCTTAACACATGCTCATAGAGGATCGCCCACTTTCCTGCTACATAGCAGGCATCTGATGGCTTTAATGGACGCAAAAGCACGCAAGCAAGCCAACTGATCTTCACTTCACTCCTGCCTGCAGAATACAATGCGTACATCCAGCCTGCACTCCATGCTGCTGTGATCATTTTCTTCGTTTTCAAAATACCTACTTAAAATTCTTCCTATTTTCCCCAATAGCTTCTTGATTCAATTATCCATGTGTTCAACATATCAGATCATCTATCAGTTTAATTCTCTCTTTTTTTTTTTTCTCCTGCAACCTTCTTCCTGGAGACTTCTGCCCTACTGCTCCAATCTGGGCTGGTTGCCTGTTAGGACTTTCACATACTAGATTTGTTTCCTGGGTTTCAAGCTCCTTTCTTTGATGAATTACATCCTCTAGTCACTTCCTAAGAAGGAGCCCATTGGAGACAAATTTTCTGTCTGTAAGATTCTACCCCACCCCTTGATAGTTTGTCTGGGTATAGAATTCTAGGTTGAAAACTCATCTTCATTCAGTATGTTAAAGTAAATATGTATCATATTTCCTCTCTCCTAGTTTTGCTAACAATCGTATTTTATTATTCTTTCCAGTCCTTCGCATGTGGCATAATTTCTTATTTTCTCTTATAAAGTTGTTAGGGCATCTATCTTCAGTGTTCTGAAATACCATGCTGATTTGCCTAAGGTGGACCTTTTAAATTTCATTTTGCTGAACTCTGATTGGATTCTTTCAACTTTTGTGAGAAAACTCACGCTCTTCAGTCCTAAAAATTTTTCTAATGCTTTTTTCCTTGATCATTTTTACTCTTTCACTTTGTGTCCTCTCTATTTTTTCTCTCTGTTTTTCCTTTCTAGAACGCCCAATAGCCAGAAGTCAGACTTCCCTATTAGAGCTTGCAATTTTTAAATATTTTCTTTTCATCTTTCAGTCTTTTTGTTTCATTAACTGAGAGATCTATTCAACTGTACCTTCTAATCCTTTTTTTTTTTTTTTTTTTTTTTTTTTTGAGACAGAGTCTCGCTCTGTCGCCCAGGCTGGAGTGCAGTGGCCGGATCTCAGCTCACTGCAAGCTCCGCCTCCCGGGTTTACGCCATTCTCCTGCCTCAGCCTCCCGAGTAGCTGGACTACAGGCGCCGCCACCTCCCCCGGCTAGTTTTTTGTATTTTTTTTTAGTAGAGACGGGGTTTCACCGTGTTAGCCAGGATGGTCTCGATCTCCTGACCTCGTGATCCGCCCGTCTCGGCCTCCCAAAGTGCTGGGATTACAGCCTTCTAATCCTTAAATTGCATTTGCTATTTCTGTAACTCTACTTTGAATTTATAGAGTTTTTAATTGTTTGTTCTTTCTGAACCTTAAAAGCAATGGTATCATGTTCTTGTTTCATGGATGCAATACATTTTCATCTCCCTGAAAATATTAATTATAATATTGTGACATTTTCTTCTATCCCTTGCATTAACTCGGATACCTCAGAATTTCTTCACTTCTGATTTCTTGTTTGAGGTCTGTCTTTTTTAATATCTGTGAATCCTTTGCAGCCAATTTTTATTTAAGAATGTAACATTTAGGCCGGGCATGGTGGCTCACGCGTGTAATCCCAGCACTTTGGGAGGACAAGGCAGGCGGATCACCTGAAGTCAGGAATTCGAGACCAGCCTGGCCCACATGGCAAAACGCGATCTCTGCAAAAATTAGCTGGGTGGCAGCTAATATTAGGTGGCAGGTGCCTGTAATCCCAGCCACTTGAAGGCTGAGACAGGAGAACCTGGGAGGTGGAGGTTGCAGTGAGCCAGGATCGCGCTAGTGAACTCCAGCCTGGGCGACAGAGTGAGACTCTGTTGCAAAATCAATCAATCAATCAATCATTAAAAAAAAAAAAATTGACCAGCAGTTCCATGTTCTCGAGAGAGCTTGTTGACTGGTGGATAATTAGGTGGCAAACCAGCCTTTTAGTGTGTTCCTGCATATTTTCTCTGGTTCTAGTTTCTCCAGAGAGGAATTCTCAAATCCTCCACCTCTGATTTATGGGCTATAAGCCTGATGATGCATTCTGAAGACTGGGCAAACAAAGTGCCCTGGGCCATCTTAGTGTACATGTACCTAGGCTTTCACTTATCTACCTGTTTTTATTTTTTGCAGCTTATCACCCTGACTCTGCTAACTTGGTCACCTCTTCTCTACTAGCTTTCCATTTTAATATATTATGATTAAGTACCACAGATGGCTTCCAGTTCCAGCAGCGATGAAGGCTGCATTTTGGTTTTTTATTCTTCTGAACATTTGAAAGTAATTCCTAGGAAAAGAAGGGGAAAGAAAAACACTCCCTTGTCTTAATTCTGGAAACTCCTATCCTGTGGTTTAATTAATATTTGTCTTTATATTTGATTCATTTTCTTCACTGAACTACATTTATTCAAAAAGAAATTTTGATATCACAATGGCAAGTGGAAAGTCAAAAAGAAAGTATGAAAATAAAGAACAAATAAAATAATATTATGAATGCTAGCCAGCTATTGCTGCTTGCTGATGGTTCTAGGTTTGAGATCTGCTCTCTCCATGTTTTTTGTTTTTGTTTTTGTTTGAGACAGAGTCTCGCTCTGTCGCCCAGGCTGGAGTGCAGTGGCGCGATCTCAGCTCACTGCAAGCTCCACTTCCGGGGTTCACGCGATTCTCCTGCTTCAGCCTGTCAAGTAGCTGGGACTACAGGTGCCTGCCACCATACCTGGCTAATTTTTTGTATTTTTAGTAGAGACGGGGTTTCACCATGTTAGCCAGGATGGTCTCGATCTCCTGTGCTCGATGTTCAAGAGACAGCCATTAGAAAGATCTTGCTAATGGAAAGACCTACAAACACCAAAATTGAGATATTTTCCCTTTGTTAAACAGACTAGAAAAAGAACCGAAAATGTGAATAACTGACCCAGTGTGTAATAACTCCAGGTTATTTGGCCCTCTGTTCCGTACCACCTCCCTGTACACCTCTGCGTAGCTAGCTTCTTGTCACCATCTACGTTTTGGCTCCAATTTCTTCTTCTCGGATAGGCCTCCCTGACCACTCCCACAAATGTAGCTCCCAGTCATATCCCACCACCCTGTCTTATTTCATTCATTAGCACTTGTATTGCCATTTCAAATAACCCTGTTTGTTTACTTACTCATGTCTGTCCTTTCCACACCCCTGCTAGAATGTAAGTTTCATGACAGCAGGGACTTTGCTCCCAAGCAGCCAAATACTCTACACCTGAAACAAAGATTGTTGCATAATAGATGCTCAATAAATATCTAAGAATAATTAATTTCAGTCTTTTACACATTCCCAGGAATACTACTTTTACTCCCTCTCTCTCTCTCTTTCTCTCTCTCTCTCTCTCTATATATATATACACACACACACATACATATATATATATTTTGTCTCCTCTTCTCTCATTCTTCTGCTTTGCCATCAGGTTTCAACCACTAGTCTCACTCCCACATAAGATGAAGTAAAGCAAGTCTCAAATGGCAGCTGAAACCACATTGAAATGTGTTGGCAGTCCTTGCACCATTTCTCAATATCTCTCATGAGGGCCAACATCTCATAAGGGCAGGTGCTGGTCAATTAGACAGAAATACTGTCCTCTTTAAAAAGTAAGAAAAAAGTGATTTAAAGGTCCAAAGGTATTTTTGGCTGACATAAGTATAATCAATTTCTTCACAAGACAAAATGGACAGAAAATGAATGCCATTAACAGTTGCGTTTTCATGCTGCCAAAACAAAACTAGAAAAATCAGTTCAGAAAAAAACAGCAAACTTACGCTGCGTTTTCATTTTCCTTCACAGTTTTTATTTTATTTAAATGAATGACTTAACATTGAAAAGTGGAAAAAGATTACATTAAATTTTAGATTTCCAATTAGTCTTCTAAAATGAAATGATCTAACTGTCAGGATAGCATTCCCAGATGGAAATCATTACGGGAGCTGAGTAGCGTCCACCCCTTAAGACACCGCATGGGATTGCACATTTGCCCAGTCCTTTCCTGGCCTGCAACACTCATTTATGCTGGCCTTTGTAAGATGGAACCATTTCAGAGAAGGTGTTAAGTACTAAGCCTTACTCCTCTCCATATCCCCTACAAGACTGAGTTCAGTAGCAGGCATACATTAGGTGCTCAATAAATAATTATAGAACAATTGGATAAAGTTCTTTGCATTTTCCCACTTTGCCACCTATCTGTTGACTCTCATGTATTGTACTTTTATGAAAATTTGAAATTTCTCAGCATGAGGGATTCCCGTTAATCAATCAGGTATCTCCCTAAACTTGTTTACAAAAAATGAAAATCTTTTTTTAAAAGAAAAAGGCTTTAACAATTACTGTTTCTAGAACCAGACTGACAAATACTTTGATAAAGAAGTTTTCTTCCACAGCAGTAAGTACTTTATTTCCTTTCTTATAAATAAGTATAAGAATTTTCTTAAAAGGTAAGTGTGCTTACTCATGATCAAATCATGAGATTACTCTGTATCTGGTGGCCAGAGGCTCTCCCAAGCAATGATGTGGGCCAATGATGGTATTTCCATGGTGACTACAGGGATCTCGGGGCTCTGTGTATGCTCCGTGCAAGCCGACTCCTCTCTATATGAATAAATAGAAGGTCACACAGGTTTGAAGACGTGGATAAGTAGGAATAATCACAGATGATTACAGAGCTTTTGAAAAATATTAGCCAGAGATAAAGTGGGCTATCATCCTTTTCCAATAGATTAAGTCTCAGCTATTAAGATAGTGTACAAATCTAGTTAAAGTAATTTTAAAGAAAAATGACTTGGCAAACATCAGGAAATGTCAGAATGTTCTCTTTATTTTTATTTTTTGAGACCGAGTCTCGCTGTGTCACTCAGGTTGGAGTGCACTGGTGCAATCTCGGCTCACTGCAACCTCCGCCTCCCGAGTAGCTGGGATTACAGGCACCCACCACCACACCCAGCTAGTTTTTGTATTTTTGGTAGAGAGATGCGGTTTCACCATGTTGGTCGGGCTGGTCTAGAACTCCTGATTTCAGGTGATCCTCCCACCTTGACCTTCCAAAGTGTTGGGATTATAGGAGTGAGCCACCACACCCAGACGCAGAATGTTCTCTTTGACAATGTACCTTTTCTCATGAAGGTGAATTTGTTCACTGTTCTGAAGATTGAGCAGAAATCCAGGAGGCTTGTCTCTACTTTACGACTATGGTGCATAGAATAAGGCACAGCAGTTAAACTAATAAGAGCCAATGAAGTTTTGCAAGTGATTGACTCTTGTATGTATAAATAAAGCCAATTCAAAGAGATCAATAGAACAGCCTCACTCTCACTCATTTGCCTGTTTGAATGAGAGAGAAGAGGATATGATTTAGGATACATCAGAATTACACATAATCCAAAGCCCAGCTTATCTTTGCCAAAAAATGTACTGATTGTTTCCAATGTACTATTATTCATCCTGATCTATTCCATTACTATAGAGGTTAGCTTTTTTGACAAATTTTTTAACGTTAGTCAAAACCTGGGTTTGTGACATTCACATACATCCCAACAGAAAACAAAATGTTAAAAAACCACTGCTCTTTTTCATAATGGCAGAGTATTTGCCAGTTTTGATTTTTTTTTTTTTTTTTTTACATTATGCATTATGTTATTATGTCCCTTATGGAAGAATCCCTGCAATAAATTCCTCCAATAGTTTAATGCCAGGAAAAATTTTCCTCTCCAGATAAATGTATGCCTCCTTTTGACCAGATCATAAGGAAATGAACCACCAAGTTCATCTTCTTGGTCTTTTTACTCCATCTGCCAGCAAGGTTGAAGTTTCTGATCTAACATCTTTGCACAGCTGAGTGTAGTGAAATGCCCTTGTAGTGCATGAGTCATGATGAGTCCAAGCCAGATATGAGAATCTCATTCTCCTTTCTCTGAGACTGCTGTAGGGATAAACATGTGACCCAGTTATGGTGAATGAGTCATAAAGAGAAGCCTGCTGGACAGCCTGGGAAGAGATTTCTTCCATGAGGGATGAGCAAGGAGAAAACCAGCCCCATCCCCTGCTCCCAAGTCTTCCTTCTTTTGGATGAGGTTTCTGTGGGGCTGTTAGGGCTGGATCTATGGCAGCCATCTTGGAGCTATAATAGGAAGCCAAGACACTTCCAGGGGAGACAACCCTGGAATCCAGGAACTGCCAAACAGCCATGGAAACCTCTGGGCTTCTTGCTATGTAGGACAACAGATATCCTAAACTTTTAAGCTGTTTATATTCTATTTCTTGTAGTCAAAAATACGTTAACCGTTAGTTACTTTGAATAATGTACATCAAAACACTTTGAAAGGCTAGGCACGGTGGCTCACGCCTGTAATCCCAGCACTTTGGGAGGCTGAGGCGGGCGGATCACCTGAGTTTAGGAGTTTGAGACCAGCCTGGCCAACATGGCGAAACTGTGTTTCCACTAAAAATACAAAAATTAGCCAGGCATGGTGGCACATGCTTGTAGTCCCAGCTACTTGGCAGGAGAATCGCTTGAACCCAGGAGCCAGAGGTTGCAGTGAGCCAAGATGGCGCCACTGAACTCCAGCCTGAGCAACAGAGCAAGACTTTGTCTCAAAAAAAAAAAAACACCAAACAGACAAACAAAAAAAAAACACTTTGAAAATCTATAGGCCGGGCGCGGTGGCTCAAGCCTGTAATCCCAGCACTTTGGGAGGCCGAGACAGGCGGATCACAAGGTCAGGAGATCGAGACCATCCTGGCTAACACAGTGAAACCCCGTCTCTACTAAAAGATACAAAAAACTAGCCGGGCGAGGTGGCGGGCACCTGTAGTCCCAGCTACTCCGGAGGCTGAGGCAGGAGAATGGCGTAAACCCGGGAGGCGGAGCTTGCAGTGAGCTGAGATCCGGCCACTGCACTCCAGCCTGGGAGACAGAGCCAGACTCCGTCTCAAAAAAAAAAAAAGAAAATCTATAAAAGGATGATAATTACATAGGGTCTTGCTCCTCTCTGAAGCTGGAGTGCATCAATGTGATCTCAATTTACTGCAGTTCTCGGCTTACTGCAGCCTCGACCTCCTGGGCTCAAATGACCCTCTCATCTCAGCCTCCTGAGCCGCTGAATCCACAGGCACATGGCACCACACTTGCTAATTTTTAAATTTTTTATACAGACAGAGTCTTGCCACATTGCCCAGGCTGATCTCAAACTCCAGGCCTTAAGTGATCCTCCCACTTCGGCCTCCTAAAGTGTTGGGATTACAAGTGTGAACCATCACGCCTAGCCCAGTATATTGTTATAATTGCTCTATTTTATTATTAGTTATTGCTGTTGATCTGTTATGTGTCTAATTTACAAATTAAACTTTATCAAAAGTATGTATGTATAGGAAAAACTGTAGTGTATATGGGCTTTAGTCCTCTCTGAGGTTTCATGCATCTTCCGGTGGGGGTGGTGGGGGGCAGTCTTAGAATGAATCGCTCATGGATGAGGGGAGGCTACTCTATTATGCTTATTCCCAGGACATCTATTTCTCTTTTTGTCCCACATCTTCTTGACTCCTTCTGTTTTTCCTCTGCTGGTTTTTATTTATTTATCTATTTATTTATTTAGACGGAATTTCACTCTTGTCCCCCAGGCTGGAGTGCAATGGCGGGATCTCGGCTCACTGCAGCCTCCACCTCCAGGGTTCAAGCGATTCTCCTGCCTCAGGCTCCCGAGTAACTGGGATTACAGGTGCCTGCCACCACGCTCAGCTAGTTTTTGTATTTTTAGTAGAGACAGGGTTTCACGATGTTGGCAAATTCCTGACTTCAGGTAATCTGCCCTCAGCCTCCCAAAGTGCTGGGATTACAGATCTGAGCCACAGTGCCCGGCCTCCTATGCTGTTTTCAGTGATATTATTGAAAAGCAGCTCTAGTAAGCATTATGGCGGTGGTGGTGGTTGTTATATGGCAGCTACCATTCATCAACTATTTACAATGCTTGGTGTTGTGCTAAACTGGAGTCATATTGAGTGGGTCTGAGCTTGTCTACTGTGCTAATACCATGTTCTCCTCTTAAGGAGTGCTGTCATTCAGTTTGTCATCAACTTTTCTCAAGAAGAATCGCCAGCCATGGAGAAATAGGAAGATAGAGATCGGGGGAAGTTGAGATTCAGAAGCTCTAAGCAAAGGCAATGGATACGATCTAGTCCCTTGCCTCTAAGGCAAATATCAGGGTGGCCCTCGGAGGCTGAGCCGGTTGCAAATGCATGGTCACTATCTCATTTAATCAACACAAGAACCCTATAGGGAGACACTATAATTATTCCCATTTGTAGATGAAAAACCTGAAGCTCAGAAAGGTGAGGAAAATTGTCCAAGTTCACACAACTAGCAAGTGGCAAAGCCGAAACACAGAATGTAGTCTTAATGACACCAGAGGCTCTATGTTCAATGATTTCTCAAATCCCACTCATGTGGAAGATGTAAATAACAAATCAATCAATCAATCAATATCAATAAGAAAATATTTATGAGGCACCAAGTCTTTTTTTTTTTTTTTTCTTTTGAGGCAGGGTCTTACTCCATCACCTGGGTTGGAGTGCAGCAGCTTAATCATGGCCCACTGCAGCCTTGAACTCTCAGGGTTAAAGTGATCCTCCCATCTCAGCCTCCCCAGTAGCTGCGACTACAGGCACATACCACTATGCTCAGGTAATTTGTAGAGACGAGGTCTTATCATATTGCCAAGCTGGGACACCAAGTCTTTTTAAGATCCCTAAACAAATTGGGATTTATTTAATGATTTTAAGAAGGCTCAGCCTGTTCAAATTTGTACCTTTACCATATCAGACACTAACAATTCTTACCACTGTGCTTCTACCATTGAAACTTGGCTACTTATTGAGAAGGCCAGGTAGAACCTATGAGAGAGGAAAGGAGAACTTCTGACTTTTTCAATGGGAGAAAGAAAAAAAAGGTAGATCAAGTTCACCATTTTCTCGTAAGCCCCAAATGATAAAATGCAAATCTCGGAACCGGTTAAGGTCAGCTGGCAGTGAACAAAATGATCACTCTGCTGACATCACAATGATTATTCTTTTGCATAGCTGATGAGCCTACCTGGTATACTGGGCTGTTGAGAACGTGTCAATTAGCTCAGATACTACTGACTTGACAAGAAACCCTTATCATAAGCAGGATGACAAGGTATATTCAAGAAGGTGCTGAGAGAGAAGTTTTTCCATCAGCCTCATCTGAATGAGACATACTTCCCCAAAGAAATGCTTACTTTTCAGCATGTCAGCCTCCGTCTCAACAGACGAAGAGGCAAAAGCTGGAGTCATAGTCAGTGGATGTGAAATTGTCTACTGTGCTAAGACCGTGTTCTCCTCTTAAGGAGTGTTGTCATTCAGTTTGTCATCGACTTTTCTCAAGAAGAATCGTCAGCCGTGGAGAAATAGGAAGATAGAGATCGGGGGAAGTTTAGATTCAGAAGCTCTAAGCAAAGGCAATGGGTAAGATCTAGTCCCTTGCCTCTAGAGCACAAGTCAGGATGGCTCTGAGGCTGAGCCAGTCACAAATGCATGGTCAAGTACCCAAAGGGTTGAAAGGCAAAAAGGAGACCAGTGGCCTCTTCAAATGATGCTAAGGAAAATATGCACAAGAGCTTGTGCTGACAATGTCGCTAGGCTTCAGAGACTGCAAGGGAGAAAAGCAGGTTGCACACTGGGAAGAAGGTTCTGGAAGCAGCTCTTGTCCTGGGCAATAGTGTTGGCATGGGGATGCTCTCCTGGAATGATCTGGTACAATCCAGAGTATGAGTGAAACTTTGCACTGGTGACAGGGAAGGCAACAAGGTTCTGGATGGCTCGTAGGAAAACACCCTTAAGTGAGTCCAAAAATATATATTTTTATTTGTTTCTTATTATTGAGGGTCTTTTTGTCCAGCTATCATGATTTTTTGTGAAGGCCCTTCTTACTCTAGGGTGAAAAGCCACTGCCCCAGCCTGGACCCCTACCCGGCCTTTTGAACAATGCCTACCTTAATGCTTCCAGTTCTTGTCACCTCCAATAATCAAAAGAGAAGGCTTTGGCCAAGCCACCTTCCACCCCAGGTTGGCCATTGACTGCCGTGGTCGTGAATGTTATGGATACCATGGGCCAGCAGGACCAAGAGTGTTCAAAGTCGCTTCTGTTATCCTCTGCTTAGGTCAAGCAAAGGAACTCTTGTGAGTAATTCATAAAGTGCGTATACTCGAAGGTATTGCACAATCTCATTACCATTAATTTTTGCATATTTAACTACAGTTTTTAATTAGATGGTATTTTATTATTCATGCACATAATTTGAGTCCAAGTCAGGCTGCTCTCTTGGAAGAAAGAAAAAAAACTGTGGGGGTGGATTCTTCTCAATAGAAAGTTGGTGTTGCCGTTCCTTCTTCACTGGTGAGCGTGGCAGCCTCTAAGTCTATAATGGTTCTCTTTTAATTTTGCTAATAGCTATCATGTTATGTACCTTTATAAATTTGTTAAATCCAGAGTGCTGGGAGTTGTCTCTGTATGCGGTAACTGTAAATAGTTTGTTCTGTTTGGTTTGCACATACAAACTGTTTGCTCAGGCTCCTTGATGTATTATTAAAATGGGTAATGGGCCCCTGGGAAACCATCTAGTTATATGCCTTCATTTGCAGAATAAACCATGCGTTGTTTTCATCTTTACTCATGATTGTTAATGGCACTGATGATGAGATGGGTGGATTTTTTTCTCCACTGCCTTTATCAGCACTGTTTTATTATGCAGGCAAAATGGCCAGGCTGCTGATTTTGTCTAAGGTTTTCAATTAGTCATTTGACTGAACACATCTGTGCTGGCATCCACCCAAAGCTGGACTGCAGCTATTACCGGTTTACACCTGCTGAACCATGGCCATAAACGCGGATGGGAATAAACCTAAATTGGCCTTTTAGATATGGTTGAAAAGTTGTAATGTTGCAGTGTTTTATAGCAGTGTCAAAAAGGTGTGAACTTTTCCGCCTTAAGGCCTAAGAACCTGCCATGATATTCCACTTCACTCAAATAACTCACTTATAGGTTGGTTATTAATATCTGTTTACCATTTTGCAGCCCCGATGACTTAATCGGCTGACGTTAAGTAGATAAGATTATATTTGTAGTGCAGCAGGGAATGGTCGAGGTTTAATTGTGTTGGTAAACAGAGCACAGTGGCTGCCTTGGAATCTCTGCAGATGTCTCAGAATTATTCAGCAGCAATTTGGAACGTGACTCCTACATCTTTCACTGAAACGAAAAGTGCTTCATGGCAGGGCAGAAGCCTTGGTGCTGGAACTGGAGGTGCAGTATTACCTTAATACCCCCCAAAATCTGTCATTTATCCTGGAGGAAAAAGACTGGGTAAATTTCCGCAAGATGAACTGCGATCTCCTCCATGCCAGGTGCTCGTGTTTTCCGAGAGAGATTGCTCATTGCTAAACACCAAGAAATCCCCTTTGCTAGTCCTCAGGAACCCCAAGAGGCAGTAGGCAAGGCTGCAAGTAGCCAGGTCACTGAGAAATAATTCGCATTTGGATAGTGGAATTCAGGGATGTTTTCGGAAGCAGCAAGATTTCTGTTGGATCCAAGGGATTCACTGGGGACTGGAAAAAAAAACATTTCTCTCACTGTGGGAAAATCCTGAACAGCATTTCAGACTCTCAGGATGACAAAAGATATTGGCATCGCAGCCAGAATGGAGGTGTTTGCCACGACAGCATCTCTGCCTCCAAGGGATTAAGCTTTTGTTAGTTTCACCATAGTCATGTGAATATATGTGACCACCATATTCACCCCTTATAAACATCAGTGCCTCCATGTTGAACCCTTAAAATCTCTTTTTTTGTAGAAAGGCTCCCCATGTCCCCTTTTTTACATGCCACCACTGATTATTTTCTTACTCTAGTTTGTGAGTAAGGATCAAATATTTGCCTGGGTTCATAATAGCCTAGTTCATTTCTCTGAACTTTATTCTCTGTCATTGTTTGCTTATTGTTACTTTTTCAATTACTGTCTGAGATGCATCCAAGCCACAGTTCATCATCATTATCATCATCATCATCATCATCACCATCACCTTATCCCATCTCACATTTATTGAGACTATTTAGCAATACTATGCAGCAAACACCATGAAACATACACCATTCTAGGAGATTTGCTTGCACTGATACCTTTAAACTTTGTAACAATAGTTATGATACCTATGAACAAGATATTAATATTGTCACTTCTAATTTGTAGATGAGGGAACTAAGGCACAAAGAGGCCCAGAAAATTGCCCATGATCACACTGTGAGCAAAAGAATGAGCCACAATTCATGGCAGGCAATGGAAGCCGGAACTCGTGTTTCTGACCAGTAGGCGACACAGTCTCTTAGAGTTAGAGTTTCTCAAGCCATGGGTTTGTCACAGCAAGCTGAGATCTGGCTAGAAGGGTTCCATGGATTGAAACCTTCTTTTTTAACCATCCCTCTTTATTGGTGGATATTTAAGTTGTTTCCAGTCTTTTCAATATTTTAATAAATATGTTTTTACCCATCTCTGTGGGCACACACAGACATATTTAAATGTGATTTTGCACAATCACAGGGCACACACACACTTGAAATTTTTCTAGGTATTGCCGAATTGCCCTCCAAGATTACCGAACAAATTTATATGGCATATGGGAATAGCTCTTTCCCCACATCTTTGACAACATTTTGATACCACTAAGTTCTTTAAGCTTTGCCAATCCAAATACACTTTTCAAAGTTAAGATTTTCAGCTGTTTGCAAAATTAAACCCTTGAACTTGCCATTGTGAAGTTAAGCCTTTCCCTCAGCCCCACATTCTCACTCCCATCTCAGCACCCAAGAAAATAAAGATGCCCTAGGTCCTTTAAAATATAAGTCAAGAGCTGAGTGCATTGGCTCATGCTTATAATCCCACCACTTTGGGAGGCTGAGGCTGGAGGACTGCTTGAGCCCAGGAGCTCGAGACAAACCTGAGCAGCATGGCAAGATCCTGTATCTACATATTGTTTTTAAAAAAATTAGCTGGGTGTGGTGGAACATGCCTATGATACCCACTACTTGGGAAGCTGAGGTGAGAGAATTGCTTGAGCCAGGAGTTCACATTACAGTGACCTATGATTTAGTGCACCACTGCACTCCAGCCTAGTTGACACAGCAAGACCCTGTCTCTTAGTTTAAAAAAAAAAAAAAAGACAAGCCCAAACAATGATTCTTTTCTCCTTTGGTTGTATAGATCCACTTCCAGAATAACTAGTTTTACAACAGCCTTTTGCAGCCTCAAAACTGCAGCAATAGCACGTTGAGTTGCAAAGCAGTATAATGGATAAGTGTGAAAGCTCTGAAGTTAGACTGTCTGAATTCAAAAAGCAGGCTCACCTTTTTAGCTGCAAGGCCTTGGTAACTAATCCTGACTACCTCTCAATGTCCTTACCTGTAAAATGGGACTACTCGTATAACATCAGTCTCATAAAGTTGCTGCAAAGACTAATGATTATATTAAGTAAGCATAACACTTAGTGCCTGGCTTATAATAAGTGTCTTGTACATTTTGTTCACTATAAACTTTACAACAACTGGACCTATAGGTTAGTGAATATGTTTCTGCCTCTTGCTTTAGAGTTTTTGCAAAAGCACCTTTTAAAGATTGTAGTGTCTGAAATAGCAGGAACCATTACAGCTGCTGAGCCCAATCTTTTTCAATAACCATGAGTGACTTGAGTGCAAGGGTCATTCCAATCCCCAGCACCTACTCAGGGTTTGATACATAGCAAGTACTCAGTAAATGATAGCCAGATAGAGGGACAAACATACGTGTCATGCATGGCTCATTGGCCTCAGCAGGCAAACTTTGCACTTGTCCAAGTGCAAATAATCAGTCCCCAGTCTCAACTCACTGGATCAGAATCACTTGGGAGGAGCTCTGGAATCTGCATTTTTAATACTTTCCCTGGTCATTTTTGGCCTTGGGTGTGAGACTGTAGATAATTCCAGCTCTAGAGAAAATTATTTCTAGTACTAGGCACAGTTCCTTACACATAGTATTCAATAAATACTGTTGGTTGAATAAATTAATCATCTCAGGTATTAATTATAGGATTTTCACACTTACATGGTCCCAAGAGATGGAGGCTCATCAGACCCTCTCAGCCACAGTTCATACAGTGTGGCTCTCCGAGCCTACATTCTGATGCCACACTGCGCTCCCAAGAGGAGGAGGCAGAGGCCCCCCCTGTGGTGATGTCTTCTCTACTGCTCCTCCAGGGAGCCTCAGGGCACCTGCTGTCACCCTGGGACCTGCTTTCATCCTGAAAACACCTGGGACCTCCAAATTTCACAGACACTATTAAGCATGCTAGACAGAAAATAGTCTACAGTCCAAGGTCAAGCTCCCAGCAGCCACCCTATCACTCTACTGGGCCTCATCAGACCTCTTAAGCTTGCAGGCTATGCCCTGCCTGGGGCTCAGGATCCTGTGGCTCCTCCTGCCTTTCTGAAGTCCCATCTGTGATAGTCACTTTCTCCCTGGACTGCAGGGCTCCCAGTCCCTGGCTTGATTTTCACCATCGCCTTTAATCCTTCTCTTCCCGCTGTCATGTCCCACATGCACCCACTCCCACCTCCCTCCAGACCCAGCCTTAGCTGGGGAGTATTGAGCTCCCAAGAACTGAGTGCCAGTGTAGGTCATTGTAATAAAAGCACTCAATACATATTTGGGAATGGAAGGTAGGGTTGCTAAGCTATATTCATGTTGTAATCACAGTTTTGTCTTATATTTTCATTTTTATTGATTTATTGATTTTTTTAGAGACAGGGTTTTTCTCTCTGGTCTAGGCTGGAGTGCAGTGGTGCCATCATCCCTCACTGCAGCCTTGAACTCCTGGGCTCAAGCAATCCTCCCACCTCAGCCTCTTGAGTAGCTGGGATTACAGGTATGTGCCATCATGCCCAGCTAATTTTTACATTTATCTTTATTTTTATAGAAATGGGGGAGTCTCACTATGTTACCCAAGCTGGTCTCAAACTCCTGGCCTCAAGGAACCCTCCTGCCTTAATCTTCCAAAGTGCTGGGACTACAGGTATGAGCCACTGCGCCTGGCTGGCTTTGTTTTATAAACATTATTTCCATGGTTGGAAAAAGCAGTCATCTCTTGAAGCTGCTTTTAAAATATTGAGGATTTCTGGACTGTGTTCAAATGAATATCAAATGGCTGTTTGCCATGATAGCTGATGCTTGAAGAACCCTTTTTAGTGGAGCAATGAGCTTTGTGTGCATGTTAATTCACTGTATCTTCACGACAGCCTCGCAGGCTGATATTAATACCATATCCATTCTACAGATGAGGAAACTAAGCCAGAGAATGATGAAATAAGTTGCTTAGGTTTAAATAGCTCATAGAGGCAGAGTCTAGATTTGAACCCGGGACATATGGCATCACGCACTACAGTTATGGAAGGCGCTGATGATTGGCTCACTCACATGCTCTTCATTCCCTTCTTTACAAGGTAAACGCACCTTAATCAGCAGACACAGAAACAGGGATATTCTTGCTGGAAGGGAGGTCAGACCGGTTGGACTGGCCAGGATCGAAAAATTCCCTGGCCAGTCCCCACACTGCTGGCTGGTGACGGCAGGGGACATTGTGGAGAGGTAATTTCAGGCTTCCTGCAGGCTTGATCTGTGCCTCGGCTCCTCACAAGGCCTCCAACACTGAGATGCCCCAAATTGGCTGCGCACGCCTGGGTCCAGCGAGCCTCCTTCCCTCCGTGTGGTAGTGGGAATGTACATGTACATCCCCAGCAGATGAAAGCCAGGGGTCCAACAAAGGGAAAATGAAATTTCCCTTGAGCTATTTGCCCTGGCTGACTAACCCGAACCTTCCTTCTCAGGATGAAGAACAGCTCTGATGTTCTGATGTTGAAAGCATCAAAGGCTGATCCCCTCAGCTGAGCAGTGACACACAGTCGCTTGGCAGCCAGGCCTCCGGAGCTCCCACCCCCACCATCCAAAGCCCAGACCCTCTGAATCGACCCTGCGTTATTAGTGGCCAACATTCCACTCGCTAGAGAGTGGCTACTTGGGATATTCCTTAACTTGCATTTATCCCTCTTCCTCCCCGCCTGTCTATGAAGCCACCCTCTTACCCCTACACCTCTGACAGGGACACAGACTTGTCCTTTCCTAAGCCCCTGTCTGCGCCAGCTGCAAAGTTCAAAGCCTGTGGAAGGAGAGTCTCGAGAATTACACATCACTTCCGTTTCCAGAAGGCTGGAAAACATGGTTTCCAGAAAATATTTTTTTCAGCAGCTTTATCTTTTTTTTTTTTATTGCAAAAGTGATCTGTGTTCATTGTTGACATTTCAATAACTCAGAAGAATATAAAGGAGAAAGTAGAGATTGCTACAGAACCACTCATGGAGAGATTCTCTCAGTTAATATTCTGCTGGTGAATGTATGCCTAGATATCCAAGTAGCTTAATACTCCACCTCACTTGGACCCCACTCTGAATGTGGCCCTGTCACCTGCTTTCCCCTCTCGAGGGGGATCATGGCCACCTTTCCCACTTAGAGACTTCTTAAAGCATCTCTCTGAATTAAACATAAATTCTAAACCTCTTCCAAATGCTTCCCTTAAAACACAAGAGCTACACACGGGTGACAGTACAGTGTTTGATTCAAACTCTGCTTTTAAGCTAAATTGAACACTAAAAAGATGGCTGGGAACCAACTTCGGACAGCCACAAGCAGCTTTGGGAGATAAGAACCTCTCTTTGCGATTTGGATAAAGCAAAAGCATGATCTCTCTGCCTCCTTTGTTTTTAGAAATTAATAGAGCTTTTCCAACAGACTGCCCCCTGCCACTAATAGTGAACAGTCAAATCACGGCTTTTATTCCCAGCTCACTACGTCAAGTAAATAGAAGCTTACAGGATAGACCAGGGAACGATAAGCAATTCTCACTGCAGCGAATTCTTAATATATAAATTCATCCAGCAGCAGTTTAGTATCTACTGGCAAAACCAGAAACAATGGGGAACAGGCAGGCCTGGCTCTGACGAGGTCAACCATCAAGGTTATCTATATTCAATTACTGGTATCTACAAACTTGCATAGCTGTCAGCTGGTCAGGGCCCAAATGAAAACTCACCATGCACTCAGAAAGCAAATATAGTTTCCGAGGAGAGCCTCAAATTAGCTCTGTGAATGACTTGGCTTCAAATGCACACACAAGCCATCAGCCTTTGGGGACGTTTCTGCCGGCAGTGCCTCAATGTCTAAATTTGGGCATCATCTTATAAATCTCTGTTCCTGAAGTAGGAAAGGACTGGAATTGCTCCTTAACCCTTGGCGACGATAAATTATATCACTTAACAATAGATAAACTTAAGACACTTTTCCTGTACTGCGGACCTATTGTGAGGTAACTGCTAATCTCTGGCATCTCTTCTCTCTGGTCGGCACCACTAAAGACCTGTCGGTGGTGAAGAGACACAATAATTTGTTTTCTAACTCCTCCTCCGGAACCATATATCATGTGTGGAAACAAAGCTTCCCAACGACAGATATGTATCTGTTTCCTTTATCTGAGTCGCCCTTCCCATCGGGGCCACGCAGAGAGGACATGTTTTCAGTGTGACACTTCCCTGCCCCAGAAAGGGGGAACATTTCCTTCCTAGGCCCCACTGGAAGTGGGGTAAAGGTTTGGGTCTCCAGGAGGAGAGATGGCAGGCCTGCCAGAAAGGAGGGCCTTCTGTTCATTGCCACATCCTCCAATGGCTTAAATCACACCCCCATTCTTCCTGGCAGGTGCCTTTCAACCCAGGACCTTTTGGGGGGCCCAGCTGAGATTTACTGACTGCATAAGTCAGGGTTAATCAATGCCAAGGTAATTTCTAGATTAGCTTGGGGAGGCAATAAATTGTGGGCCTGTTAAGAGTTAGATGTCTTTGATTTTCTCCTTGGGCCAGAAGTAGCTGAATTGTTACTCTCTCTTCATCCATTTCTTGCTTCCTCTAATATCTGTCACCTCCATGATCTTGATAATAATCTCCTTTCCAGAATCCCCTTCCAATTCTGTCTCTCGAGGTATGCCAGTCATGGGCTCACATAGTCTCTTTGAGCCATGAAATGAAGGACTGTACATTCATCAATTCAATCTGTTTAGATTAGTTAGACCAGACTTCAGGACAGAGGTAAAACCAAGAGGATCTTCATAAGAAACTGTTTGACATGAGTTTATATGCGGAGGGAAAGGCACATGGAGCAAGGTCAGTCCTGACTTTCAACCAGGCCAGGACATGCTCCCACCTCCAATCTGGGTCCACCCAGACAGAGCCGCCATATGTCCAGCTGTGCAAGTTGTGCACTGTGCACAAGGCCATATTTAAGGGGTGCCATTCACATCATAGCTTTTGTAGATTTCCATATTTATTATGACAACTTTCTGGACAATGACAATAATGTGTTTTAATAAAATCAGCTGGACACAGTGGCTCACACCTGTAATCCCAGCACTTTGGGAGGCCGAGGCAGGTGGATCACTTGAGGTCAGGAGTTTGAAACCAGCCTGGCCAACATGGTAAAAACTGCTTTTACTAAAAGTTCAAAAAATTAGCCGGGCATGGTGGAATGTGCCTGTAGTCCCAGCTACTTGGGAGGCTGAGGCAGGAGAATCGCTTGAACCCAGAAAGCAGAGGTTGCAGTGAGCCGAGATCGTGCCACTGTACTCCAACCTGGGTGACAGAACAAGACTCAGTCTCAAAAAAAAAAAAATATATAGACACTTTTCTGACAGATGGAACTAAACCATCTTGAGACTGGGAACTTTTTCTAATGAACACAAAGGCACCATGGAGGCTAGGGCAGTCCTGCACCAAGGAGCCTGCTTCTTATCCCTGAAGCCACCTGGTTGCTTTTAGTAGATCCCCTCCTACATGTCGGGGAGAAATGTTACTGTAATGAGATGATCTGTTTATAAGTTTGTCTCCTCCTTTGGGATCTCCTTGTCTATCTTTGTATTCCCAGCGCAGAGCCTGACTCGTGAAAGTGCCTGATCCATGTTTGTTGAATGAATGAATGAATGAATGAATAAAATTCTATATCCTTCAACCCCTACTACAGTGCCTACCACATAGCAGGTTTAAAGTGAATGTTCAGATGAATCAAACGAATTCAGCCTATGGAGTGGAAACCTCTCTATTCATCAAATAGAACACACAGACTCTTAAAATGTGGGAGCATGGGCTGGGCAAAGTGGCTCACGCCTATAATGCCGACACTTCGGGAGGCTGAGGCAGGCAGGGGTCAGTAGTTTGCCACCAGCTTGGCCAACATGGTGAAACCCCGTTTCTACTAAAAATACAAAAAACATTAGCTGGGTGTGGTGGTGACTGCCACCATGCCAGCTAATTTTATTTTGGTTTTTTTTTTTGTATTTTTAGTAGAGACAAGATTTCACCATGTTGGCCAGGTGGGTCCCCTGAAGCAGGAGGATCACTTGAACCCGGGAGGCAGAGGTTGCAGTGGGCAGAGATTGCGCCACTGCACTCCAGCCTGGGTGACGGAGTGAGACTCCATCTCAAAAAAAGAAAAAAAAAAAAAATGTGGGAGCATGAAAGTTTTTCTCATACAACCTGATGCTAAGAGCTTGTCCAAAAAACATGTTTCGCTCCAGGCCTCAGGGGACAGTGGGGAAGAAGGAAATGGCTGAGGCCAAGGTGAGGAGGAGACGCCTTTTGGCACACATGGTGGTGATAGACTACAGGAAGACATTTCCTGTTCTTGTCTTAGGATTCTGGCATGTTTTCTTAAAGTGTTGGAAGTGCTAAAAGAGCTTAAATGACATACTTCACAAGTGGCAGACTCAGCCTCCCAGCTAGAACTCCATGTTAGGGGTTCTCTGACAACCAGCAAGAGATTCCCAGCAAGGGCAAACAATTCTGATGCCTCCTACTCCTCCTGTCTGGGAAGTCCCAAGTCCTGTGACCACCTGGCACTTTCTTTCCCTTTGAATTTCCTTGGAAACCCCCAGAGCATACCACTGCAGTTTTGCTGAGGTTGGGAATATGTGTGATTGTGGCAAAGAAGTCAGACCTGGAATCTGAATAATGGGACGACGACAGCCCTAATTACTGTAACATTAATTCTTTACCTAGTGATTGCTAAACCAGTGATGGTTCATTGGCAAAATTAATCCATAGGAGAATGGAAAAATGTAAAGAAGAAAATTGCTTATAATCCCACCTTGCCCCTACCAGAGATTAACATGCTATTGAACTGGTCTGTGTCTCCCAAGACTGTTATGTAGTATTTGTCTATAGACGCCTCTGTTCACTGATGCATTTCCCATCAAAACAGGAAAAAAAATCTCCCTACATACAATATTGCATTTTTGTAACTTCATTTTACATTAATAACATATTGCAAATAATTTTCTTATCAATAAATACATTTTTAGCTTACCTTTTAAAATACCCGGAAGTATGTAGTTATATGGATGAACAGAAATGCATTTAACCAATTCCTGATTTGATGGGCTTTTACATTATTTCCCTTTTTTGTGGTTATTATACACAATGCTGTGCTAAAATTCTTTCTATGCATGTCTTTGAGCATTTGTCATTTGTGGAATTAACTTTGAATAGGAAAAAATAAAATCTGCCTTCAGGCCCAATATATGTAAAAGCCTCATTTATATACACACATAAACACACACACACACACACACGACTATTTAATCAAAGCACATGTATTAAGCCCCCTACCGTGTACTAGGCACTGTGGTGAGGGTATGCTGGTAGGGTAGACATGAATCTTGCCTCCAAGAACTCATCATCTAGTTGGGATAATGGTATTTCTGATGAATGAAAGATTTTTACAAACAATTTAGCCACAGGACTAAAGAATCTAGAGAAAATAAAGAAGGGAGGGAAGATGGAAGAGAATGAGGGAAGGTCAAAGCCCATAACCTCCCTTGAGCTAGAAAAGGGGCATCTTTAAAAAGCTAAGAATTCATAATATTTCATCAAAGACACAGTACAATGCCTTTTATATACTGAATGTCTGCTGTGTGCTACTTTACAGGTTTAACTCATTTAAAACTCACCACTACCCTCTGAGTCAGGTGGCAATTAAGCAATGAGGAGGACTCTGGGACAGTGCAGTAGCTCAAACTCATGACTGTCAAGCCCCAAAGCCTACTTCTTCTTCACTGGTTGCAGGGTGGTGGTAGTGGTGGTGTGACTGCCATTGGTATTAGTGGTGATGATGTTGGTGATAATGGTGGTGGCAATGGTGGTGGTTGTGGATGTGGCAATACTGGCGGCGCTAGTGGAAGCAGTGGTGTAGTATTGGTAATAGTGATGGTGGAGGTGGTGGTTAATGATATCTGTGTTGATGGTGGCATCATCGGTAAGGTTGGTGGCAGTGACGGCCATGGTGATGGTAGTGGCAATGGTGGTATTATAGCAGTGGTGATGGTGGTGACATGATTCCTGATGGTGGTAGCGGTCGTGTTAATGCTGCTGGAGCTGCAGGTGTTGGTAATGGTGGTCACAGTGGTAGTGGTGATGGTGGTGGTGACAATAATGAGAGTATGGAGGAGAGTGGGGGTAAGGAGTGAATAAAATGCAAGGTTTAGCCCTACCAGAGCCCTATCCAGGAAATTGCTGGGAAACACAAGCGTTTGGACCACGGAAGCCACTGGGACCCTTCCAGCATAAGCTGCAATTCTAAATAATGATTAGGACCAGGGCAAAGCCAGAGGAAAGCCCGAGAAAATCACACCGGCTCTGGGGCTCTTGCCGACAACATCTTTGTTGATTGCTCTCTCTGCACTCTAAAGAAGAGCCACCTCACCTTCTGCCTCACCCAATAAAACGGCTCGGTAAATATAATTACTTGCACCATCTAATCAATAGCGGATTGCTCCTGGCCCCTGCTTGTTCAATATCAGTGTCTGGGATCACAGAATCTTGATACTCCCCTCAAGATGTCAATTTCTGCTTAATGTTAGATAAACCACATCTATCAATCCCATCCGTTAATGAGATTTTATTGTATCATTAATAATACACATCTTAAAAATATGTTTTCAACTAATATAACATGAAATATGAGGTTGAAAATATTCTACACTTCCCAGTCATATAACTCCCAATTGCCAATTGAACAACTCAAATCAATGTTGTATTAAGCAATCTCAGAAAGTGATTATGGAATTTGAGAGACAACCAATGGGTAGGCAAAGAGAAACTCTTTTTTCATTGATTTTTCTGAAAGAGAGATAATTAAAAAAGCAGTCTCCATCCATATTAAGAGGCCAGTTAGCAGAACTTAACTTGTAGCACATATAGCCCCCAGAATAGGTTACTGCTTTGCCCTAAGTTTGGGTCACAAGTTGCAAAGGAGCACAGAGCTCTGAGGTCTTTTCCATTCTCCAACACATGAAAACCAGAGCTCGGAAACACCGTGCTCATTAGAAACACATTGCCAATACCATGTGGCCAGGACGCCTGCTGCTGGGGTTCATCTGTGCACACAATAAACACTGGGTAAGCAGCACGATGCTGAGAGGAGCTTTCTCCACATCAAATCCCAGGACAGAAAACCCCAGGGATGTCAAACTGCATCACAAAACAAAAACAGCTGCAAGGAAACTCAGGCGACAAAGAGAGATGCATTCAAGTAATTAACAGGCCCAAATGTTCTTGATCTGGAACATCACATTTTTAAAAACTGCCTCACTGTTCTGTTCATCCTATATAGAAGTTGGCTCTATCGCCTTCACTTTTTTTGTTAGAGATACTCCTTCATTTTGGAGCAAGCCAATAATTAGTTCCCTCTCTCAGTTTGTGGCACTTAAACGAACAGGAGAATCTGCGTGAGCGAGACGTTGCCTGTAAATATTTTGTTAGTAATTCACCCTAACTTTCTACTACATAGTTCTTCAATTTTTTCTTTAGTAACATAATAAACAGCAAGTTTCTTCAGCAGAGGAAAGCTGTAGTTTGGGATGCCACCCTTACAGAAAGAGAAGGAGCATCTCTTCTGAGCTGGCATGAAGGTGTTCAGGTTCTCACTGGTGGATCACTTGTACCCTGACTGGCCATGCCTGTGTGTTCTGATGCTTGGGGCTGGGTGTTCAGTCCCGTGAGTGCTTGTATGCAGGTAAGGGTCTAGGGGAGTGTACGCACGTGCTTATACACACTGAAGACTCCTGGATCCTTAAGTTAAACCTGCTCCACTTCATACACAGTTGTGTGACATGGTTTGGCTCTGTGTCCCCACCCAAATCTCATCTTGAATTGTAATCCCCATGTGTCAAGGAGGGGACCTGAGGGGGGGTGATTGGATCATGAGGGTGATTTCCCCCATGCTGTTCTCCTGAGAGTGAGTAAGTTCTGACGAGATCTGATGGTTTTATAGGTTGTGGTTTCCTCTCTCTCACTCTCTCCTGCTGCCATGTAAGACATGCCTGCTTCCCCCTCTGCCATGATTGTAAGTTTCCTGAGGACTCCCCAGCCAAGCGGAACTGTGAGTCAATGGAACCTCCTTTCTTTATAAACTACTCAGTCTCGAGTATTTATTTATAGCAATATGAGAATAGACTAATACATGTGGATGGACACACGGCTTTCCATCTCAAGGACTGTGACACTGGGGGTGGCACATAACTGTGTCTTCCGTCATTCCTCTATTCAGTCTCAGATAGAAACAATGGTTATTTCTATCCAGAAGCATCAAAGAAATCAAAAAGCTGCTCAGTTTCACCAAACAGGCCTCTCTTTATGTGGGCAAAGCCTGGATCTACCACTTTCTCATTCTCTCTCTCTCTCTCTTTCACCTACCCTCCCTCTGGCTCCCCTCTCTTTCTCTCAAAAATAAAATTAATGAAAATCCTTACCTCCTAATTGGTTTTCTCTCAAATTTCATAATCATTACCTTAGATTGCTTAATATAACATTGATTTGGGTCTAAAGGCCCATTAAGTTTGAATTGCTGTGATTCAAGAACTTTCTTTTCTTTCTTTCTTTCCTTTTTTTCTGACATATAAGTACCCCATTTTTAAAATTCGCATAGCAAAGGGTGGAGCCACCCTCTACCTCCTTCTCCTGAGTGTGTGTGGCTTTCTTGATTATTTTTCAAAATATTTTTCTACAACGTCATCAGACCCTAGAAATAACATTGGCAGCCTTATAGATACAGCTTCAAACAAGGACCCTCCTCCCAAAGCCATGGCAGAAGGTGAATAGCTTGTGTAAGCTGCTGCCTTAGTGAAACAAAGGGAAGATGCAAGGTATGTATTTCTATTTACATGAAGGAACTGTTCAGGTTTTGTGATAATTGGGCAGGGAACTGGAGTGAGGCTTCTCACTTAATACTTTATATTGTTGAATTATTGAGCTATGTGAATAGTTATCACTTAAAAGACAGTAAGTTTAGAAACAAAAACAAGAAACCATTGACTTGAGCTGTTCAACTGGCCTTTGGGAGTGGTATGATGGTGATGTACAGAATATTTTCCATCAGAAACTGGCAAAATTTTTTAAAAATAGGTCAATATATTTGGCATGGTCTGCTGAACTCATCAATTAGCTCAGTCACTCTTCTGCTTTACAGTGACAGTTGACTTGGAGCTCTACAAACACAGCCTGAGAGACACCCTAATGTAGGGTCACCTAGGACAATGTGTTTCTAAATATGGAAGCCAGTGGGTTGGGGAAGGGTGTGAGCTCAGGAACGCATAGTAGAAATAGCATGCAGGAATGAAAATTTGGGAAACTCAGTCAAGGCACTTAGGAGACGTTTTCAAGTGGTGTCCATTTTCTTGTTACCCTCGAGTATGATAAACTTTCTCAAGAAGCTGGTTTTAATAATGAATACTCTCTTCCCACAAAAAGTCAAAGGTGGTCGTTTCCACCCTGCAGGGCAGCGTAGGCCACTGTCACAGGTCTCCAGGAAGGGTGCTTGCCAAGGGCATAATTTAGCTGAAATTAAGGATCTATCTGAACTCCAGCTGCAGACCAAGCAGCCATTACAGAAAGGCAGCTGTTCCCTCTGCTCTTTCGTTTTCCTTGTTTTTGTCCGCTCTCATCCAAAACATCATCCTCTATTCTGTTTTTCTTCATGAATCCCATGTGGACAAGAGAACAGATTGCTGAAGGCACACAACAAGTGTACTTTCCTGCTTTCCTTCGTTCCTTCGTTCCTTCGTTCCTTCTTTCCTTCTTTCCTTCCTTCCTTCCTTCCTTCCTTCCTTCCTTCCTTCCTTTCAAATTCTGTCTTAAAGCAAAATTTCAAAAACATGTCTTGGTTTGTTTAGGAGCAGTAAGATGATTGATCCACTTTATTTTTGATAACTGCAGCACACACCTGTGTGAGGCAGGAGGCGGTAGGGAACGTAAAAAACAAAACAGTGGACTCATCAGCCAGAGCTGGTGTTTATGTGTAAGTGATACAAAGACTAAGCTGAGTAACTCAATAGTAAAATAGGTCTGTTTCAGGGCTGCTGCCATTAAGAAAATAACACTAATATAAGACACATGTGGATGATGGTCAGGACATGTCCCCAGAGCTCGTGGGCAGCCCAAGCTGGGGATCAAGGCTGAGAGCTCACCCCTAGCTCACAACCTTTGCTGTGATCCCAGGTCAGAACCTGGTAATGTAATTTTCTGCCAAAGTGGGGGAATCCATGTGTTCCCAATGACCCATCAAGAGGTTTTGTTTTGATCTATTAGATCGTGGAATCCTTGACCTTTAAAGTTTGAGACCTTTAGGTTTTGCCTGGCCCTTTTTCAGAGGAGTAGTAGCCCAGAGAAGTTAAGTGACTTACCCAAGGTCACACAGCAGCATCAAGACCAACACTTTGATATTAATAGCTATGTTCAGTTAGTGTTGCCAAAGAAATAAGGTGAACCACACACCACTTCTACTTATGCACCATGCTAGGTTTGGGTACCACTCTAATTCTGAGAAATTGTTATGAGAATGTATTCTCAAACATCAAAGCATTACATGAATAAACCAAAAACTCATAAAAACAATGACAAATATTATTTGGGATTCCTCAACTTGTGATGGCTGCTTCCTTTTTGAAGCCGTTTCTCTTTTTATTTTGCTCATGTTTTGAGTCTCAGCTTGAAGGTCACCAGTCAGGAGACCCTCTCTACTGACCCAGTCCAAAGTTACCTTCTCCCCACCATGTCCTAGTCACATCCTGTCGCCTTCCTTGTTTCCTTCCTAGTCTGAAATGATGGTGGTTGTTCATCTGTTTACTTATTTATTGTCTTTTTCACTTTCTGCAATGTGAGATCTGTGAGGACAGGGATCCTTGACCTTGACCATTTTGTTGAATTCCCAGTGCCAGGCACATAGTAGGCACTCAGCGTATATATAGGTATATAGATATACACAGATGAATATATATAGATACATATATATATGTATGTATATTGCATGTATGAATGAATTCCACTGTGGATTCAACTTTTCCTTCCCTAAAACCTCCATGCTTTGTCTTTTACACACCTTATGGCACTAGCATTCTGCCTTACACCCTCACCCCATCCCACCCCATCTAGCCCCTTCTAAACTAAAAGGCCTTTGAAAGCATCTGTGTTTGCACCTGCAGGAGTGCTTAGAATCATGTCCTGCCCACGTTGGTTCTCAAATTCAGTTGAGGCAGGAACATAGATACATAGATCAGGAGGTTTTGAAGCTTGTCCGTAAGATACAAGTGAACTCACCCTTTCTAAACCACTGGGCTAAAGGAAGGCATGCATTTAAACACAGAGTTTCCATCACAACTAATTAATGTTTTGGTCTCTCCCTTTCTTCTGGACTTGAAGCTGGGCACAGCCAAAATATGGTGTTAAACAAAGATATCTTGGACCAAATTCTTGTTTGTGTCTCCTCAACAGCTACTTCCAGCTGGCTTTGTTTAAGTGATCATGGGATAAAATTTCATCACAATCACCAGTGAACGTGACGAAAGACTGCTTCATCTATCAACTCCAGGGCTGGTGTTCAGAAGTCTCTCAGCCCAAAATGGGACATAAGACATTGAGGGAGGGAGCCATCACCCCAGCAGAGAGCCCCACCCTCAATTAACCAGGTTACAACGTGGGACCAAGACTGTCCATGTAGAGGGGTGAGCAGTGTTGTTGGAATCAGATAGATCTGAGTTCTAATCACAGCTCTCTTATGGACGAGTTGGTTGACTTTGGGCCATTGGATATCAGTTTTCCCATCTGGAAAATGGGTATAATACATATCTTACATCTTACATGGCTGATCAGAAAAATGAATGTTTGTAGAATGCCTGAAACAGAGTAACCACTTAACAAAAGGTAGTTCTTACTGCTCTTACTAGTGCTGTTTACTTACTACTGTTCTCTTGTGTTTAAAATCCAAACCCATTTCTGTGCCTTCAGCCCCCAAGCAGCAGAGCTCTGTCCCACCTTAGGGCCTTAGCACTCACTGTTATTTCCACTCCACTTGGGATGCTGGTCCCACTTCTTCTGCCTCCCACTGTGGCGTGGCTGGTTCTTGTTTCATGATTGGGATGTCAGCTCAAATGTCATTTCTCAAAGAGGCCTGCTCTGATGGCCTCTTCCAAAGGAACCGCACTCTAAGCCTTTTCCACCAGGTTATTCCGCTCTTCATCCTTCATGACTCCTCAGCCTCTGACACTGTCCCATTTGCCTATTTGACATTGATTCTTTTTCCCTTGTGCACCTGCAGCCTATGAGCTTCCTAAGAGCCAGGACCTTCCTCGCTTTTCTCATTGCTGTATCTCTAGCACCTGCCACACAGCAAGTGCACCACAAAGACATGTTGAATGCAGGTGTAGGTAACAAATACACCTACATGAAAACAACTCCCCAAAAAGACTGACAAGAACCGAGAACAGGACCAGCTATATAATTGGCAGAGCCCAGTGCAAAATGAAAACGCAAGGCCCCTTCTTCAAAAGTATTCTAAATTTCAAGATGATGAGAGCAAAGCGTTAGATCAAGAGCAGGACCCTTCCATGCAACCACACAGGTCTCCTTCCCGTGAAGCCAGCCCCACCCGGAATGCTATGGTAGATAGCTAGAGGAGTTATTTTGAGGTGGGCAAGGCCTGGGAATCACACCATGGAGCCAGCCTCAGCAGACACTGTTCAGGCTGCACTTTCTCCTGCATCTCTTCCTCCTCTTACCCTACCTTCTAGACACTCCAGAAAACTGGTTCCAAGTGGGTCCCATTCCTGCTCCCAAACCCCTCTGTGTGACCTTCCCATCTCTAGGACCCCTTTCAGGGTATTACTTCTGAGTATAGTCACATTATGAAGAGCTTTCAGAAGGGCAATGAGCGAGAAAGCCTTCACACCACAGAGGACAACAGCTTTGAAACCACTGGGATGGCAGAGGAGAAGGGGAGCCCAGGAACAGGGCAGCCACAGACAGATGTATATGTCACACACTGCAAAAGGCCCTTCTGAGGGATGAGCAAGGACTAAAATCCAGCCTGTGCTGCAGTTACCAAGCAGTGTACCTATTACAGGGAGGCACCTGCCAGGGGAAAGGACACTACTGTTCGCTTGAGAAGCTATGTGTCTGCCTGGAGTGGGGCATCATTTTCTAATTTGCACAAAAGCATGGTATAGTTTACACAAAGGACGCTTTCCAAGCAGCTGAGAGAACTTAAGAGTGTAACCAAAAGCAAAAAAAGAAAGGAAGAAAACAATGCAATAAAAACAAACACTCTTCCATTTCTTCTAATTAGACTGGTCTGCTCACTGCCCAGAGGCAAGTGGAGACACAAACATGAAGATCGTCGGCCAGATCCACATACGGTGGCTATCAGTACATGACGTGCAACTGGAAATGGAGTGGCTCATTTCCCCCTGCTGGCCCCCAGGACACGGTACATATTCCTTCAAACCTTGGCAGAGGGCCCAGTGGTGGCAATTTTCTGGGATCTATTTGGAGGTGGAGTTGGGAGCCAGAAAGAGTGAGAGAACACTGGTACAGATTGAGATCGAACTAGGGCTTTCTGGGCAGCTTATAGTGTGGGAGCTGATACCCAGGTTTCACTGGCGCTTGCTTTTGTGTGGCTTTGATGGATTCTTTGAGCCCTGGTGCACTTGCTGGGAGGGATCTGTCCTCTCCTCTCGGCTGGGAACTTCCCAGGACCACTAGCAAAGAGAAGGAAGTCCTCTCTCTGTTCCCCTTGGAAGTCTGGCATGGCGACTCTGTGGACAATGGTAGCTGGTGCCCGATGGCAACTTCCCAGGAACAGGCAGGATTCTTCTAACAGAGGCCCCAGGGACTCTTATCCAATGCCCTTGATAAAGCATTACATCCTCTCCACCAGGAGAGGGTCAAAATGGAGATGTGATGCCTGGATTCCTCCTCAAGAAAGAACTGGCCACCTCTATTAGTCCATTTTTATACTGCTATGAAGAAATACCCAAGACTAGGTAATCTGAGGAGAAAAAGAGGTTTAACGGACTCACAGTTCCACATGGCTGGGGAGGCCTCATAATCATGCCGGAAGACAAGGGAGAAGCAAAGGTACATCTTACATAGTGGCAGGCAAGAGAGCATGTGCAGAGGAGCTGTCCTTTAAAAACCATCAGATCTTGTGAGACTTACTCACTATCATAAAAACAGCACTGGAAAAGCCTGTCCTCATAATTCAATGAAGTCCCACCAGGTTCCTCCCATGACACAGAGGGATTATGGGAGTTACAATTCAAGATGAGATCTGGGTGGGCACACAGCCAAACCATATCATCACCCTTTCTTTAACTGCCTTTAAAAAGTCTCTGGTTTTAAGATGGGACTTTTACCCAGATCGCCAGAACTGGGGAAGAAGAAATGTGGATTTTGGTATTTGATTTTGGTTTGAAGTACCCAGTTCCACCAGTTTACAGTGGGATAGAGGGATGACGTGGAAACTGGGGGGATACTCTGGTGTTTGAGTGAAGTGCTTTGCAACCATGGTATCAATGAATTCTCACAGCATAACTACCCAGTGCTTTATAGAAACTGAGGCCAAGAAAGAAACATTTATCGTGTCAACTCTCCCCTGAGCAATACAGTAGGTTGCTCATCTCATGTGTTAAACAACCCTGTTAGATGGCTGTTATTATTCATTTCCATTTTACAGATGAGGAAGCTAGGGTTCTGAGCAGTCAAGGACCAGACCCAAGGTTTATAAAACCAGGAAGTGGTATTCCTGGGATTCAAACTCAAGAATCAGATTCTTTCAATTCTGCTGCTCTCTCAAGGTGAGGACTCCCTACAGCATATGTTCTGGGCTAAACTATAAAGGCCCAGATTCCATGTGAAAGGACAGGGAACATTTTCCCACTCTGGATGAAGGTATAAATGGACAGGAAGTTCTTTTTTTTTTTTTGATGGAGTCTCGCTCTGTCGCCCAGACTGGAGTGCAGTGGCATGATCTCAGCTCACTGCAACTTCTGCCTCCCAGGTTCAAGCGATTCTCCTACCTCAGCTTCCTGAGTAGCTGGAACTACAGGAACGCGCCACCATGCCCAGCTAATTTTTGTATTTTTAGTAAAGACAGGGTTTCACCATGTGGGCCAGGATGGTCTTCATCTCCTGACCTCGTGATCCACCCACCTCAGCCTCCCAAAGTGCTGGGATTACAGGCATGAGCCACCGTGCCTGGCCGACAGGAAGTTCTTTGTTAACATGTTTCAAAAGTCAAGTGGTAAAACTTCCCAGCCACCATCTGGGTGGGAAAAGCCTTGCCCTCCCACGCCGTCCATGGCAACCGGAACTGAGCAAAGCCAACAAGTCAATGGCAAACACATCCTTAACCTCCTCCCAACCCACACACACCCTGAACCATGAGATTTGCAACTGCCAAGGGCCTCGCCTTGGCTAGAAACCAGCCCAGCATCATGATCCAGGCCTCGGAGGCTAAACCCCTGGGTAGGGAAAAAATCCTGCCCTTTACAAGTTCGTTCCTTTCTCAGTTTTATTAACCAGAAGGCTGAGAGCTGACTGTGGGTTTGCAATACCAGTTACCAGCTGGTGGAATCAGAGAGCGAAGCCCTTTCTCCTGGAACCAGCCTGAAGGCCACGCCAAGCCACCAGATGGGCAGTAAAATCTTTTAAACAGCTGCTGTCTATGGCTATGCCACTACTGGAGTTGTAAGTTGATTTTATAGGGATTGTAGGCAAACAGAGCCCTTCAGACTGAAATCAAAATGACCATCTTACAAAAGCTGGTTCAACTTCCCAGCATCTTAGGAGTGTAGCTGCTCCCTGGAGTTTAGCTTGGGGAACCCTAGGCTCTTTTATACTCTGGGGCCAGAATGAGGAACTGTCGCCAGTAAGAGAGAATTGCACAGCAATGACAACATCCATGGATTGAACGCTTACCATGTGTTTAGCAGGTGTTGTCTCATTTAATCCTCATGACAACCGTGTAAGTAGGCAATATTTGATCCATTCAATAGATGGGTATTTTAAGGCTTAGAGGTGTTAAGGATTCACCCAGAATTACACACCTGGAAATTGGTAGAGAGGGCATTTGAATCAAGGTATTCCTAATGATAAAACCTAGGCCTTTACCTTTGGGGATATTTCCCCACTCATAGTGATTCCCATCCATCTGTGGAACAATACCTACCCTTGGAACAAATAATCATAAAAGAAATGAGTAACTCAAATAGAAAAAAGGGTCTAGGGCTCAGTGCTCAGTAACACATGGCTACACAGCCTCCTGGGTCTTCTGACTCCACATTCCATGTGCTGCCTCAGTTTCCCCAGCTATAAAATGAGGATGGTAAGATTATCTCTTCATTGGGTTATGTTGAGAAGTGATAAGATAATAAATGTAAAATGCTTAGCATGAAGCTTGACCTATATTTAAGAATCCAATCAACGTTGGCTCTTCTTATTATTTGTCTTATTACCATTATCTATAAAAGGATATAGGGCATCCCTTTGTTCTGTTCCCTTAAGACCATTTCAGTGCATGGATCATGTCTGTACTGGGAAGAAAAACGTCTGAGAGTTCTGCCTCGCTTTGTTTTTAGGAGCCAAACTAGTCCCCTCTTTCTTTCACCATATTGGTAGAAAGTTCATAACATTCAAACCAGATCCTGTTTAACCTTTTGCCCAACATAGCTTTAACTACTTCAAACCCCTTTGGCTCTCTGAGGCCTGGCTTCCTTCAGGCTCAGGCTGTAAATGTTTGACTTTGATTTGAGATACATGACAATAAATTAGAGGACATTTATCAAAGCTGCTTTTTGCATAAATTACTGCATTATACAAATACACTTAGCAGGATCCTGCTTCTTTGATGTTGGGAGCAAAGATTTATGTGCAATGGAGTTTTTATTTATCTGCCCTGTTCACCTCTACAAGAGCTGGACATATTCCTCAATTAGTTCCATACTTCTTGAAATGACATGTATCTCTTGCAACTTGAGTAGAGGGAACAAAGACACTTAAACGCCATCTGAGTGGCTGTTTCAAGGAGAGGAGAAGCATTATCTGACCGAGAGTGTCTCTGAACTCTTTCTCCTGAGAGAGGATTGAAAGGCATTCAAAAATCTGTTGCTCTGGAATTCTCCCCCACCATTTAAAAAGAAAAAAGAGGAAGGCATTTACTCCTTAACATTATTTATTATTATTATTCTCATCATTACCATCATCATTATTAGGAGGGCCACAGAAACATAAGTATCTATTTTCAAATTCAAGTAGGTTAAGCAATACAGAGATCTCCTTGTTGTGGTCTTCTGGTTTCTGACCCACTGAGTAAATTTCATGGAGTAAAGGTCTGTGTGGCCTGGGGAATGGGCCAAGATTTTTAGGTTCATTGGCCATTAAACTTTTTTCATGCATTCATTAAGGTGATTACCCTAAAATTACCTTTTTTTCCTAAAGAAGAACATTTTGAAAAGGAAAATTACCAACTCCTGTTGCAGTTATTTCACAAAAGATGATGCAGTTGTCAGAACACAGGGCTTGAAGTAGAGGCATGGTCATGGCCCGGAAGTGTAGCAGCCTGAATGGAGCGGGACGGCCCCTTCCGTGTAGCTCCTGCCCGTTTTCAGAAGTGGGCTCCAGGGTTGCTCCTAGTGGAATTCTAGGAATACCATATGGGTAACCCTCTGTCCCTCAGACAGCAGCCACCACTCTGAAGACAGGGAAGATGAGACAGAGACCTGGGGCGAGAAAGCTTCATGAGTGTCACCCCATGCAGACAGGAGGAAGTCTCTTAGGCTCTGTGCTACAGTGCAAGCAGACAGGCTGGAAGACAGGGACCCACACCAGCAGCCAGTGATGGGAAGCACTGTCCCCACGCCGACAGCTCTGACTCATGCCCAAGGCAGCCACCTCTGGCGCTAGAAATCAGGGGGAAAAGCAGTTCTCTACCTTAGCAGCAAAACAACACCTCCATCCTTCCCTCAAGCTGCTGGAGAACATTCCTCCCCTTACCTTATTTACCACTTACCTCGTTTGCAGCCCAGCATCTTATCCTTATTCTCAGTGGAGTCATCCATAGTCCCTGAAGCCCCTACAATGTATAGATAAAGCAGAGAACACAAGTTAAAAAGGCCCAACTTAGGGAAGGATTTGGCTGAGTGAAGATGAGAAGAAATGGCCCTTCAAAATGGAGAGAGAGTCAGATAGAGGAGGCAGAGTTATTTAGGAATAATAATGCTATTATAGTAATGTTTGCATTTATTGAGCACCTGTTCTAGCCATGCACTAATGTACTGTGTCACCTAACTCTCCCACCACCTAAGGGATTGAGACTGTTGTTGGCTCCATCTTACAGATGAGCAAACTGAGGTTCCAAGAGATTACATAGCTTTCCCTATGTTACTCAACTTGTAAACTGCAGAGCTGGGATACAAATCCAGTCTGACTGCAGATATTCCTACTGGAGGAAAACCAGCAAGGCTAGAGTGGCTGTGTGGGCACTGGGATCAGCAGCAGCACATGTTCGTTACTAGGCAGCTGCACAAACACACAGCATAGCAGGGCATCCATAGAGGCAGAATTCCAGTCCCGCTCTCGGCAGGATCACAGCACCTAGTGGGAGAAATGATAGCAAAAGGCAGAGTTTGGGTTTCTAGTTAGGAAGGACTTGAACACCCTATTAAAGAATGTGTGAAACTTCATGAGAAACAGTGGCCATGCAAGAGGGGCCTAAGATTTTCTGGCCACACCTATCTGCAGGCAGCACTTGAATGGTCTCCCTTGCCAAAGAGTCTGCTTATGCAGTGACCTTGCGCTGACCGTGCAAAATAATAAAAACAGAAAGGCCCTTCCTATGTGTCTGGGAATCACCTCAAGGTTGGCTATTCCCCTATGCCGTGGACTCCACACCACCCTATGTCCAACCACAAGGCCTCTACCTCAAGGGTATTCAGTTGAAAGTCACTGCTAACTCTTTCAGACACTGGACAGAAACACCCTCCCACCCCAATCCACCACACAATTGGTGAAGAGAGTGGAGGTCAGAGAGTTCACGATAATTTATTGAGTATTTTGGCGGAAATGCACAAAAAGTGTATTTCGAACTCTAGACTTTGTAGGATTCTATTCTTCCCATAATAGCTATCTGACTTTGGACAATTTTCCTACCTTTCCACTCCTTTCCACATCCGAAAAAGGTGGATTACACTACATTTCCTATAAAGCTCTTATAAAGGTTAAAAAGCTCTTGCTCAGGGCAAAGCAAATCTTGCCCAGTGCCTGATACATGCTAGGTGCTCAGGTTAAGCTAACATCATTCTCCCCAAGTCTATTCCAATTGGCAAGTCTTGTTCTTTGACGAAGACACATTTTTAAGTAAACTTTATTTTTAGATTTGCAGAGTTATCATGAAGATAGTGAGGCAGGAGAATAGGGTCTGGAGGTAGGGAGCCTAACACTGTTTCACGCTGACTTCCTAGAAATAAATTGAAAGGAAAACTCCAACTTTCCCTGACTAAATAACAAAAGGATTAGAGGCTACTAATTCCGACACTGATTGCAGGCCACCACTTCACTTACATGAGGTAAGCCCCATGGCCAGGGGGTATTTGGACCCAAGAAGATTCTGTACATGGGTCCCTTGAGAGCTGCTCAGCCCATTCCCACAGTATGGAGTGTACTTTCACTTTCAAGAAATCTCTGCTTTCGGCCGGGCGCGATGGCTCAAGCCTGTAATCCCAGCACTTTGGGAGGCCGAGATGGGCGGATCACGAGGTCAGGAGATCAAGACCATCCTGGCTAACACGGTGAAACCCCGTCTCTACTAAAAATACAAAAACTAGCCGGGCGAGGTGGCGGGCGCCTGTAGTCCCAGCTACTCGGGAGGCTGAGGCAGGAGAATGGCGTAAACCCGGGAGGCGGAGCTTGCAGTGAGCTGAGATCTGGCCACTGCACTCCAGTCCGGGCGACAGAGCGAGACTCCGCCAAAAAAAAAAAAAAAAAAAAAAAAGAAATCTCTGCTTTCATTGCTTCACTCTTTCCTTTCTTTGCTGTGCATTTTGTCCAATTCTTTGTTCAAAACACCAAGAACCTGGACAACTTGCAGTCCAGACCATCTACCAGTAATGACAGTATAGAGAATTCCTACATATTCCATACCCAGTTTCCCTGTTATTAACACTTTAACATTAATATGGTACACGTGTCATAATTAATAAGCCAATAGTAATACATTATTATTAACTAATGTCATTTTTCTGTTTCAGGATCCCATCCAGGACCCCACATGGCATTTGGTCCTCATGTCTCCTTGGGCTCCTCTGAGTTGTGACCGTTTCTCAGGCCTTCCTTGTTTTTGATGACCTCGGCAATTTTGAAGAGGACCAGTCAGGTTTGTGCAGAATGTCTCTCAACTGAAATTTTTCTAATATTTTTCTCATGGTTAGAGTGGGATGATGTGTTTTGGGGAGGAGGATGACAGAGATAAAGTGTCATTCCCATCACATCATATCAAGGGACCACACTGCCAACATGACTTACCACTGTTGATGTTGACCTTGATCATCTGGCTCAAGTACCATCGTGAAGTGAGTCTTTCTTTTCTCACTTTTCACACAGTGCTCTTTGAAAGAAAGTTACTATGTGCAGCCCACCCTTAAGGAGTGGAGAATTGTCCTCAACTTCTTTAAGTGCAGGGTATCTACATAAATTATTTTGCATTCTTCTGCACAGAAGATTGATGTATTCCCTTCCATTTATTTATTTACCCAACTATTTATTTATATCATCATGAACTTGTGGGTATTCATTTTATTCTTTAGGTTATAACCCAATGCTACTTTATTGTATTGCTCAAATTGCTCTAGCTCTGGCCATTGGGAGCTTTTTGCTGTATCTCTCGGACATAGTCCCATCATTGGAGGTTTGGTCTGATGGCTTGATTTGGGTTTGGTTTTGTCTTGCTTTTAGCACTTTCTTGCTTTCTAGTACTATAAGATGTTTCTAACTTATAGATTTGTTGCCCCAGATCTAGAATCCTAGAATCCGCCATTTCGCTAAAGCCTGATTCCATTTATTGGAGAATGGTATTAGAAACCAAGATCAGGGAACTAGACATGGACATCACAACTAGATATGGGTATCACTACTTCTAAGCCCTTTCAGCTGGCAGTGCAATAAGACATAGATATGTATACTAACCTATGAATACACACATATGTATAAAAATGTCTACATGTAAATATGTTTCCATATCAAGCTAAACATGAGTCCACCGTGATGTCTCTAACTGTAAACCATTACTATATGGCTTTATTTTAACCTCAGACCCGTGTCTGTAACCAACCACTCCAACCATGAAAATCTTGGCTCCCACCCTCTGCCATTGTTTACTTAATAGTTCTGCTCCAATGCACATGTCTAGTAATTTCCAAATAGCTAACCTCTCCCTTTGTAGGAAACAACTATATCAACTAGAGTACAGTGCTTATGTACGTTTCCCTTGTCTTATAGACTCCCCTCATTTTCAGTTACTTAAGCCAGCATCTTATTCTCCCATCTATTTCAGTGAAGTTGGTTTATACATTTGTAATATAGTTAGGTTCCTTTGTCACATTCGGCACTCTATCTTGGGATTCCCCAACCTCTTAAGTTATTATTTTTTAATTTGCAGACATTAAGTTTTACTCTTTGCCCTGTAAAGGTCTGTGGGTTTTGACAAATGCGTCATATTCATCATTACAATAGCATACAGAATAGTTTCCCTCACCTAAAAAATCTACTGTGCTTCATCTCATCAATCATCCCCCTGCCTCACCATGAATCCCTGGCAACCACTGATCTTTTTACTGTCTCTGTTATTTTTACCTTTTCCAGAATGTCACGTAGGTGAAATCACACAATATGTAGCTTCTTCAGATTGACTTTTTTCATTTTGCATTGTCTTTTTGAAGCTTGCTAATTCATTTATTTTTATTACCGAAAACAATAAAACTGTGGTATGAGCATGCCACAATTAATTTATTCATTCACCTATTGAAGGACATACTGGTTGCTTTCAGTTTTGAGTAATTATGAATAAAGCTACTATAAACATTCGCATGAAGGTTTTTGTGCAGCTGTGTCTTCAAGTCAGTTGGGAAAATCCCTAGGGGTTGAACGGCTGGATCATATAGTCAGATTAGGTTTAGCTTAATAAGAAACTACTAGGCCAGGTGCAGTGACTCATGCCTGTAATCCCAGTACTTTGAGAGGTCAAGGCAGGAGGATTTTTTGGGGCCAGGAGTTCAAAACCAGCCTGGGCAACAAAAGGAGATCTTAGCTCTACAAAAAATCAAAAAAAGTTAGCCAGGCTTATTGGTTAGCCACACACCTGTGGTTCCAGCTACACTTGAGGCTGAGGCAGGAGGATGGCTTGAGCCCAGGAGGTCAAGGCTACTGTGAGCCATGTTTGTACCACTGCACTCCAGCCTGGGTGACCGAGCAAGACACTGTCTCAAAAAAAAAAAAAAAAAAACTACCAAAATGTCTTCCAAAGTGATTGCACCATTTGCATTCCCACTAGCAATGAATAAGAGTTCCTGTTGCTGCATAACCAGCAGTTGGTATCATCAGGTTTGGATTTTACTCCTCCTCATAGATGTGTAGTGGTATCTCCTTGTTATTTTAATTTGCAATTCCTTAATGACACATGATGCCAAGTATTTTTTCTTACTCCTATTTGCTATCTGCATCTCTTTTTTTAGTAAGGTATTTGTTCAAACCTTTTGCCCATTTTTAAATTGAGTCATTATGTTTTCTCACAGTTCAATTTTAAGAGTGCTTTGCATATTTTTAATAAATTATTTTTTTCTTATCTCTGTCACACTTTTGGGGCCAGCTCCATTTGTGTTGTCCCGCCTCCCTGCATCTGAATCATTCTGAGTTTAGAATACATGAAAGGTTTCATGTCCCCAACCTTACATACCAAAGCTCAGAGAATTAAAAAGGAGCAGTTTCCCAGCTGTGACCACCACTTAGCTGCCTAAGAGTCCTGGCTGAGCCTGAAAAAGCTCAGTCAGACTGAGCCCACCCCTTTTGGACATCCCCAAGGCCCCCAGTAAACTTCAGAAATTGCCCATGTACCTCATGAGATGATATGCGTTGGGGAGCTCCCCTCATCCTCATCCCAGAGCTGCCTCAGCAACAATTTCAAAGCAATGCACCCAAAGGCTATAATGTTTTAAGCTGCAAGTGTCCTTGAAGACCATTTAGTTCATTTTACAAATGAACAAACTGAGGTTCAGCTCATAGACGTTACTAGATATTGCACCAGATGAAGGCAAACAGATTTTCATATATTTAGGATTAATGACAGTTAAACTCTTCAATTCTTTGCTGTTCAAAATGAAAAAATATCAGCATCACATCGGAGCATATGAGAAATGCAAACTCTTAGCCCCCAGTTCATACCTGTTGAATCAGAACTTGCATTTGAAGAAATACCCCCTCCACAGTTTATTTGAATGTTCACTGAAGTTTAGGAACTTTGTCTTAAGTCAGCGGTTTCTCAAATCATTATCGAGTATTTACTACAAGTTTTTCCCACCTGTGGCCCATGGGCTGCATGTGGCCCGAGATGGCTTTGAATGTGGCCCAACACAAATTCGTAAACTTTCTTAAAACATTTTGAGATTTTTTGTGTGTGATTGTTTTTTTCTTGTTTTCAGCTCGAGAGCTCTCATTAGTGTTGATGTATTTTATGTGTGGCCCAAGACAATTCTACTTCCAGTGTGGCCCAGGGAAGCCAAAAGATTGGACGCCCCTCATCTACTACATGGCAGGCATTGTGCCGAGCATTAGGGATTCATCACAAGACAGATAATCGCACCTGATCTCATGGAGTTAGTCTTGAGTGGACACCGACATCCACAAATTACTTCTCAAGTAACTGGTTCCTTGGCTACATTTGTGATTTATACCATAATAAAAGAGTGTATTTAAGAATCAGAGACCTGGAGGATGGATGGGTAGGCTAAGCCTAGGCTAAAGACAGCATGGAGGATGAATCCATGTGCATGGCGAATCATGAAGAAAAGAGAGCGTAATGGCAAAGATTCCCAAGGATTTTTGATCCTGGCATCCTGCAGAGCATTGCATAGCACTGATGTTCTGCAGAGCAACACCCTTTAAAAAGCACTGCCCTAGAAGTTACCTGACCCTCCCCAAGACCTAAAAGGATGGTGGAGTGGGAGCTCAAACCCAGTTCTTCTGTTTCCTAAAACTAAGGCCTTTCCATCACACCAGGCGACCCTGTCCGAGTCACTGAGAGGACCCCAGGATGACAGAGACTGAGGCCCTGGGCATCCGGTTGGCTGCCAGCCAGGCTGGACACACATGCGAGTTATTTTCATGGGGCAGCAAATTCTGGAAAATATGTGGTTTAGAAGCAACATAATTATCATCCTCTAAAATTAGGCTCATAGTCTAAACAACCCCAAGTCTTCCTTCTGCAAAAAAACAAACAATCGCAGGCAGGAAGCCTGCAGTGATGCATGTCATGTTGGCCAACAGGCCTGCTAGTCTCCCTGCTGAGCTGAAAAGGCAAACACCATGCAAAAATGTAAATATTATATTATTTTTCAAATACCACCTTTTCCATTCTCACCCCAGCTGGCTCTGTCTGTCCACCTCGGCGCCCTCTGGAGACCCCACTCCACCCCCGCAAACTTTGGCCGCAAAAGACATAGATGCAGTTTTTCAGAAGCCATTATCTAAACTGCTGATGTAATAAGGCCCTAGTATATGAAATTCACTTAATAACTCACGCGTAGTTATTTATTGTGAACCTGGGTGCATTCTCCTTGATTCCATTTCCCAGCGAAATATAAGTGCAGCTTTCATCATGAGCGCCTGAATTTATGGCAAACAGACCAAGTGACATTAAGAAAGCCGCACAATCCCTTCATTCAGTCTTTAATAAGGAAGCCAAGGAAAAATTATCCTAGCTGGTTTGCGGGTGACAGCACAAGAACTTTCTGGAGTCAGAAAGTTAGCACTGCGCCTCCTTGTCAGCCCATTAAAAAGCAAAGCTGGCATGGCATGATATTAGAACCATGTGTGAGAAGGAATTTCTCCTCTGGTAAGACATTCCAAATACTGTCTCCGAGCCAAAGACTTTGGTGTTAGACTAATTTAAGCAGCATGTTGAAATCAGCGCTCAGGACTTTGATCATACGGAGATCGTTTGTTACAAATTGAACTAACCCAGTCTCTATTTCTGGCGGATCAGAACTTTGGATTTGTTGAATTAAATGCCTCATTTAGTGCCGTTTGCACATGAAAAGGAACGCTACACTCAAGAATCTGATAGTGAATTTTTCACCTAACCAACAGGTCTACTTTTTTATTACTTTTAAACCTAATCCATACTCGGTCCACACTGTTCCTAATAACCCCAGGGCTGTTCAGAGTGAAGTTTTAAATCAACTTCCATGTTACTGAGGGCTGGCGGGGGGCAGGCATTGAGGGGCGGTGGCAGAGTAACAGGGATTTCTGAACCATCCTTGAATTATCAAACCATGTAATAACATATTGAAATCCAGTACCAAAATAACAGGAAAAAAAAAAAAGAAAAGAAAAATAAATTAGTCCTCGTTGTTATTTACTGTCTAAATAACCCAGTTTCCTTTCATGACAACTGTGGGCTAAAAGAGCAAAATGATTTTGCAGACCTGTGATTTTTGTGCTGTTGCCTGTCTGGTCCCGTTGAAACTATTGAGAGAAGAGGGTTAAAAGGGCACAAAATAGACCATTTCCACATATGGCTACACTTTCTTTTCATTTTTGAAGTTATAATATCTTTAACTGTAGATAATGATATTATAAACTGTCATTTAGTGCATTTTAAGTATATTACATACATGAAACAAAGATCTAGAAGGAGCTGCAGCTGAAATCTTAACAAAAACATTGTGACTCAAATCCGCCAAGCAGGAGACAGGTATCGAGTTTGCTGAGAATGTCCCAGAGCAGATAATCACAAACACAAATTGAGACCTGACTCCTGAGCATAAATTGTGATCCCAGCCAAGGCTGGGCAATGATGATTTAATAGTAATTAACTGTTAATTATTAACACTCAGGGGTCAACAAACTACTACTTTTGGGTAACGTTTTACTTTTGTATTATATGTTTCATCTGTAACTGTTTTTTCCCATAATTTACTTATTTTTCCCATAATTTACTTCCTGGTGGGGGTGGTAAGGGTGGTGAGGTAGTGGGGATGGTGGGGGCAGAGTGTTTGAGAACTATCTCTGCTTCAGTTGTTAAAAAACGCTGACATCTCCTCAACTAGAATAAAAATAAAAACAAAAACAAAAACAAACACCTATGTTTAGGAAGGGGATTCTTTCTTAAGCCCTGTGTGCGGTTTAATAATAAATATTCACCTGCAGGCTTAAAAAATCCTCTTGAATGAGGACTGCCTTCATATAAAAGAAAAATAATTATTAGTTTTTTAAAATGTTACTGTTATCGCATGCAGAAAAATCAACAGATGATTCCTTAGTTTTATTGGCATGAAAATGAGGTTGATTTTCTCCCCTACTTTGGTGAAAGAATATGGTTACAAAACAGATAACGATAATAAACGTTTTATTGGCAAAAAAAGAAAGATCAAATCTTTAATGAAATCAGGATGGGCTCAGAGATGAACTCCATCTGAACTCGCCAGGATTCATGGAACTTCAATTAAAACAATTTCAGAAAGACAGCTGACAGCGAGGCGCTTGAAAGTGTAATTAAAATTGAGCAACATTTTAGCACCAGGTTTTCCAGAAGGATCCTGAAACATGGCCCAGGGGAGGAGGGCAGAGTGGGTGATGGTGTCTGTGGGGAGGGGTAGGGATTCTCTGCAACATAGGTAAGGAATCCCACAGATGCTATTCAGAATCCCCAGGCATCAGCTAACAATATTTATTTTTTAATCTACTATTTTCACCTCCATCCATATAAATGTAGAAAACTGGCTTCGTGGCCTGTAGACTGGCATTTTTAATCTGAAAGATTCTTTCAAAAAAACAACCTTTTGTAAAGTCACGCACAAGAACTCCGGTTAGAAGATCATGAAGACCATATAATAAGACAGTTAAAAGAGTGGACTCTCGAGCCAGTAGACCTGGGTTCCAATCTTGCTTTTCCGTGTGCTAGCTGTGTGACCTTAGGCAAATTCTTTAACTTCTTAGAGCCTCATTTTTGCCAGCTGTGAACTGGGACAGTGATGGCACCTTATTCTTACAGTTGCCAAGACTCTTTAACAAGACGTTCTGGGCAAAGCGCTTAACGCAGTGGCCTGGCACCTAGTTTACACCCAATAACCATGGGCAAATACTCTTATTTATTAGGTCTGAGAATTAGGAAAGTTAACTCCTGGAGTTCAGCCTCTCCTTTTAAGAGACAAAGCCCACTTCCAGATGTGGGAGCAGCACAGTGCAGACAAAATGGAAGTTCTTAGGTGGTGAAATATGGGGCCCCTTAGCCAAGGCTAGGGAGCTTTGCGAAAGGAACATCTTGGCTTCAGGAGTGAGGGCTCATGCTCACCTCCTAAAGGAGCTGGAGCAGAGAAATGTGCAGTGGAGGCCAGGGAACTTAGAGAGACTCTGTCCTGGCCTCCCTCAGTCAAAAAAAAAAAAAAGGAGGCAAGAGAAAGGCAGAGAGGAACTAGGAGAAGAAAGGGAGGAAGGAAAGAAGGAAGGAAGGAAGGAAGGAAGGAGGGAGGGAGGGAGGGAGGGAAGGAGGGAAGGAAGGAAGGAAGGAAGGAAGGAAGGAAGGAAGGAAGGAAGGAAAGGAAAGGAAAGGAGAGAGGGAGGGAGGTGGAGGGAGGGAGAGGGAAAAGGGGGAAGGAAGGAAGTGATAGGGAAGAGGGGTAGGGAAGTGCTGGGTAGAGAAGGGTGCGGTCCCTGGCTAGGACTTCACCCTGGACCTCTGCCCATGGACCTAGGTGAGGACAGGCATTTCTGTTTTCCTGTCTAAACGTTGCATTTCCCAAAACCACCATGGCCTGCCACGCCCCCCGTGCCTATAAAAACTCTGAGACCCTAACAGGCAGAGACACAAGCGGCTGGACATGGAGAGGAGTGCACCTGTGGAAAAGCAAACTGATAGTCGCTGGCAGGCCATTGACTGGCGAAACGACTCAGAGTTTGGCTGGGGCCGTTGGAGGAGAGTCCAGGCCACTGAGCAGCCCGACTCCAGGGAAAACCCACCTCCCTTCCGGCTCCCCCATCTGCTGAGAGCTACTTCCACTCAATAAAACCTTGCACTAATTCTCCAAGTCCACATGTGATCTGATTCTTCCAGTACGCAAAGGCAGGAAACCCCATGTTACAGAAAACCCTGTCCTTGCGATAAGGCAGGGGTCTAATTGAGCTGACTACTGTAAGTTGCCTATAGAAGTCTAAACTAAAAGAGCACCCTGTAACGCAGCCCACCATGGCTTCAGCTGTAAATACTCGCCCCAGACACTGCCATGGGGTCAGAGCCCTATAACCTACCTAGCTACTTGCTCCCCTAGAGGTTTGGGCACTGAAGAAGCAAGCCACACCCCCATCACACACCCTACAAGGAGGAGGATGGAAATTTCCTGTGGAAGGAAGGAAGGAGGAAGGGAGGGAGGGAGGGACGGAGGGAGGGAGGGAGGAAAGAAGAAAGGAGGGAGGGAAGGAAGGAAGGAAGGAAGGAAGGAAGGAAGGAAGAAGGAAGGAAGGAAAGAAGGGAGGGAGGGAGGGAAAATGGAAGGGAGGGAAAAAAGGAAGGAAGGAAGGAAAGAAGGAAGAAGGAAGGAAGGAAGGAGGAAGGAAGGAAGAAGGAAGGAAGGAGGGAGGGAGGGAGGGAAGGAGGAAGGAAGGAAGGAAGGAAGGAAGGAAGGAAGGAAGGAAGGAAGGAAAGAAGGAAGGAAGGAAAGGAGAGAGGGAGGGAGGTGGAGGGAGGGAGAGGGAAAAGGGGGAAGGAAGGAAGTGATAGGGAAGAGGGGTAGGGAAGTGCTGGGTAGAGAAGGGTGCGGTCCCTGGCTAGGACTTCACCCTGGACCTCTGCCATGGACCTAGGTGAGGACAGGCATTTCTGTTTTCCTGTCTAAACGTTGCATTTCCCAAAACCACCATGGCCTGCCACGCCCCCCGTGCCTATAAAAACTCTGAGACCCTAACAGGCAGAGACACAAGCGGCTGGACATGGAGAGGAGTGCACCTGTGGAAAAGCACACTGATAGTCGCTGGCAGGCCATTGACTGGCGAAACGACTCAGAGTTTGGCTGGGGCCGTTGGAGGAGAGTCCAGGCCACTGAGCAGCCCGACTCCAGGGAAAACCCACCTCCCTTCCGGCTCCCCCATCTGCTGAGAGCTACTTCCACTCAATAAAACCTTGCACTAATTCTCCAAGTCCACATGTGATCTGATTCTTCCAGTACGCAAAGGCAGGAAACCCCATGTTACAGAAAACCCTGTCCTTGCGATAAGGCAGGGGTCTAATTGAGCTGACTACTGTAAGTTGCCTATAGAAGTCTAAACTAAAAGAGCACCCTGTAACGCAGCCCACCATGGCTTCAGCTGTAAATACTCGCCCCAGACACTGCCATGGGGTCAGAGCCCTATAACCTACCTAGCTACTTGCTCCCCTAGAGGTTTGGGCACTGAAGAAGCAAGCCACACCCCCATCACACACCCTACAAGGAGGAGGATGGAAATTTCCTGTGGAAGGAAGGAAGGAGGAAGGGAGGGAGGGAGGGACGGAGGGAGGGAGGGAGGAAAGAAGAAAGGAGGGAGGGAAGGAAGGAAGGAAGGAAGGAAGGAAGGAAGGAAGAAGGAAGGAAGGAAAGAAGGGAGGGAGGGAGGGAAAATGGAAGGGAGGGAAAAAAGGAAGGAAGGAAGGAAGAAGGAAGGAAGGAAGGAAGGAAGGAGGAAGGAAGGAAGAAGGAAGGAAGGAAGGAAGGAAGGAAGGAAGGAAGAAAGGAAAGAAGGAACGAACAGAGGGAGGGAGGAAGAAAGAAAGCCATCTTTAGTCCACAACATTCTAGCCCATCTCTGCTCCTTCGCTTTGGGTCCCGTGAGAGTCATATGTCTGCCACAAACCTTCCTCTGACCTGACTTGTCACAAGTGGGCTTCTGTTCCTTGGTCACCAAAAGACCTGTCTCCACCACTCTGAGCAGTCATATAAAGTGTCAGGGAGGGGTTTTCTACAGCATGACCAAGGCAAAGAACCCATGTGCACAGATACCCAGCTCCACAGAGTGCAGAGTTTGACACGGCACCCCTAGGATTCCTGAGAATCACCTAGAACAAACCAACAGTGGCCAAATCCAACAGCCAGCACCTGGCCTTTCTCTCTGCCCAGGTTCTGACTTACATGGATCTGAACAGAGGCTTTCTGGGTACCACCCATCTCCTGGAGAAATCTTCTCTCTGACCCCCTGCAAGTGAGTGTTGGGGTCTGACAACAGTTTCCCAAACTTTTAACTCCCTCTTAAGTAGGAGCTCCATGTTGGCTTTTGGGAACTAGCTCATGATCTTAAGTTAATGCATCCCAATCTGTGAATAATAGGAAAAAAATTAATTACATATTCTTTGGACTGCCTTCTGTGATTTTTAAAAATCTGGCTGTAGCAGCAGAAGTACCTTCCAAATTATATTGGGTCCAAGTTATTAAAATGGCTTTCAATTCCCTGAGCACACGGCAATAGACAGCCAGGCAGGGGAGCTGAAACACTGGGATTCTTTCCTTTTTATTATTTTTTTAACTTATTGCAGATAAGCCACATGCAGATAACTGAGAATGGACTGTTTCCATTTCCAATTAATCTATTTCCTCTGGTGTCTGGTATTTACTCCTAGACTTCCCCTGGTTTACAGTACAAGCCAACACTCTTTTAATACTCTAAATCCATTAGACACTTTTCTTTTCCCTTGTGAACAAAGGAGAAATGTTTTCGTGCAACTTTATGGAAGCCATCAATCTCCCTGAGAGGTTTGCCACGCTCAACAGAATCTGCATTATAACTTATGCAAAACAGAGGACGGCAGGCACGGGGGGGAAATCCCAGTTTCTTTGAGCAGTAGCAATGCATTAAAGAAAACATGCATTTCTGCTGAAATTCATATTGGTAAATGGATTTCCCATCTGAAACATTGTTTTTCACTAAGAGAAGCTTTTAATCCCCTTAAGTTCCTTTCTAATCTGCCTTGGAAGTGCTTGTCTCAGGAATATAACAGTGATGATATAACAGATTTAATTTATTAGAACGAGACAGCAGCCAGCCAGCAGAGTACACAGAGTGCGTGCCCGCCGGCAGAGTGGGGCCGTCATTCCTGGGTAGAAAAAGCCTGTCCAGTCTCCTCCTGAATCCAGCCCCAGCTGCACCACCACAATACCCAAGTTCAGACAGCAGCTCCCTGGGCTCTCTCTAGAGCAAACACCTGGCTTCACGAGGTTGACGTTAAGCCCTTTATTCTCTAAAGGCCAGAAGAGAGCTGAGGAAGGTGGGACCTCAAATGATCGTCCCTGTCCCCTCCCTGCTCCCACTGTTTCATCATCTGGATAATAGACCACAGGGTGGGAGTTGAGACCACTCAGCCTGTGGAGTCCATTGCCTCAAAAACTTGGTGAGGGATCTCCTGGTCTGACGGGCCACTTGGGGTGGCAAATGGCCCCAGTAGGCCAAGAGTTGGAAGGACAGGAGATGCAAACACCACCCTTACCATACCACATACTGTTTCCAACCGAGATGCGGAATGAAATGATACAAAAGCCAACAAGCCCTATTCAATCCAAATCTACTTGATTTCAAGAGGCAGCAAGAAATTAATCCTTTTTTATTTTGGAGCTAGAGTCTCGCTGTTGCCCAGGCTGGAGTGCAATGGTGCGATCTCATCTCACTGCAACTTCTCCATCCTGGGTTCAAGCAATTCTCCTGCTTCAGCCTCCCGAGTAGCTGGGATTACAGGTGTGCACCACCACACCTGGCTAATTTTTGGATTTTTAGTAGAGACAGAGTTTCACCATGTTGCCCAGGCTGGTCTCAAACTCCTGACCTGAGGTGATCCGCCTGCCTTGGCCTCCCGAAGTGCTGGGATTACAGCCATGAGCCACCATGCCAGGCCAAGAAATTAACTCTTGTGGCTTATCCTGCTTCATTCTGTAATCCAACACATTCAGCATCCTGGTTGACCTGGGACAGTTCTGAGCATGCAATGGCTGAGCCTATGTGGCTGACCGGTGTCCACACCAGCACAATGGCCCCTGGCGGGCGTGTCCACACACAACTCCTTTTCCTCTTCCCCTGAACAAAAAGCTGCTCATTTACCCACTCAATCCCTGCATATTGATGTTCTCACAAGCCAGCCTTTGACTCAGAGGAATAACTCTTCTAGCCCCAGGGAGAAGCATGTGACTTCAGCACAAGACCTTGGTGTCACTTTCTAAGTTGGCGCCTCTGCTGTCATCTTAGAATACCTACCTAGAGTAGATATTAACAACACAATATCTACTCTAGTGGTTAAGAATGTAGCCTCTGGAACCAGAAAAGGCTGGGTTAGAATCCCATCCCCAGGACTTACGTAGCAGGAGACATTGGGTAAGCAAGTCAACCTCACTGAGCTGCTATTTTGTCATCTATAAAATGGAAATAGGACCATTTACTACCAGTGAGGAATAAATGATGTGGTTTTGCAAAATCCTCAGCTGAGTGCCCAGCACATAGTAAGTGTTGATTAATTATAGCTATTATTGCATGCACAGATTTACCAACAGGCAAATTTACCCTTCTGTTTATTCATTCATTCTCCAAATGTTTATTGAACACCTATGATGGGCCTGGCTCTGTATTAGATACTCTGTTTTTTTGTTTTGCTTTGTTTTGTTTTGTTTTGTTTGAGATGGAGTCTCACTTTGTCGCCCAGGCTGGAGTGCAGTGGTACAATCTCGGCTCACTGCAACCTCTGCATCCTGGGTTCAAGCAACTCTCCTTCCTCAGTCTCCAAGTAGCTGGGATTATAGGCGTGCACCACCACGCCTGGCTAATTTTTTAATATTTTTTGTAGAGATCAGACTTTTCCATCTTGCCCAGGCTGGTCTCAACTCCTGGGCTCTCACTTTGGGAGGACAAGGTAAGGTGGGAGGATGACTTGAGGCCAAGAGTTCGAGACCACCCTGGGCAATATAACAAGACCTCCATCTCTACAAAAAAATAGGTGTAATAAGTTAGCCAGGCATGATGGTGTGTGCCTGTGATCCCAGCTACTTGAGAGGCTGGGATGGGGGGATTACTCGAGCCCAGGAGTTAAAGACTGCAGTGAACTATGATCTTGCCACTGCACTCCAGCCTAGGTGACAGAATGAGACTCTGTCTCAAAAGTAGTAATCATCATCATCATCATCATTCTTGATGGAATGCAATTTTGCATTCATTCTTTAATTTGAATTTTATATGCCATTACTAAAAAAACACACAGTAAATATTTAGAGCAGATATTATTATCCCACTTTACAGAGGAGTGGACTGATGTAGTAAGACTAGAAAGCACGTGGCAATGCTCAAGACAGCAGAGGGTGGGATCTGAGACAAGCCTCCACCCAGACTTTTCCTTGAGTTCGATTTCCCAGAAAATGAGGATCCTGAAACTGGACAATGTAGAACACAGTAATACAAAACCCACGTGTACATGACCCCCACAGCCTCAGGACATACCCCATCCCGCGGCAAGTGTGTACTTAGGTAGGAAACCATATCCCACACTCAGTGGGAGCCGGAGGTCGGCTGTCTTGAGATGCTGAAAAGGAGGCCAGGAAGAAAAAGAGGCTCTGGAACTTGATGCTTATTAAAAGCACTTGCTCACAAGCTGTGTTCAAGCCCACATGGTGCCCAAAGCCTGGAACCTCGGCCACAGCAGGGGTCAGTGCCCCGTCCTGACAGGCATGAGCTGGGGAGTCTGGGCTGAAGATGGATGGGGGCGCGAAACATGCCCGTGACAGCAGTAATCCACACGACCCAGGGAGACAGGCTGGTATTTTGGCCACTTCCCCAACACTTCTTATGTGGGGAGGGAATTTTCATCATTTCAGACATAAATAATTCCAGGAACAGAGTCGAGATCAGACATATCAAAACTAACCACTCCCGGCAACACAACGCCTCCTACTACTGGGCTAGATTTATTTCTGAGTTGCAGAGCTGCCTAGGGCAGGGCTCCAACGGGCATTGAAACTTGCCTGGCACTTCTATGCTGGGTCCTTGGTGAAGTCCCTGTCCTGCTCAGCAAGATGCTCGCCTCATGCCTTCTCCTCCCTCCTCAGATTTTGTGTCACTTCCTCTCCCCTCACCCTGGGCTGACAACCCTGCCTCATTCTTTATGGAGGGACTGGAAGTGATCGGATTCACACTCTCTCATTTGCCACAAACTTGCCCACACCTGTGCCCCACTCTCCTTTATCCTTCTGGATATAGTGAAAGACATGTTCTTCCTCCCACTATGGGCTACCCTCCACTTGTATCCGGAAACTTCTCCCCTTCTACTAGTCTCCACCCTTCCAGTTACACACTCACATCAACAACTCCCTCTGTCCTGGATCCTTCTCACCAGCAATCACACATACTTCAGTATCTCCCATCTCAAGAAACCAAACCAAAACAAAACATATCCCCTGATCCCTCATCTTTCCCCAGTTAAGTCCTGTTTTGCTATTTCCCATCTTGGCAAAATATCTCACAAGTGTCTCCAAGCCCTGTCTCTCTTTCTTCAACCAAATCCAACTTGGCTTCCTCACCATGCCATGGAAACTGTTCTCGTCAAGCTTATTAATGAGCTCCATTTCCTCAGGTGCAAGAGAACCTTTCTTCTCTGTGTCCTCAGGGGACCCCTTGTTCCCTTTTGAGGCATCTCTTCTCCTTGTTTCTGCTTTCCTGCCCTCTCCTCTCTCTGGCTTCTGCTTCGTGGTCTCTCACTGACCGTCCTTGTCCCCACACTCTAGACGTTGGGGTGACCCTGGGTTTAACCCTCAGCCCTCTTCTCACTCTTGCTTCATTTTCTCTTTAGGTGAGTTCCTTCATTCCCATAGTTTTAAATATCATCTATGTACTACTGACTTTCAAATTATAGCCCCAGCCCAGAAGGATCCTTAGAGCTCCAACTTGTATATCTGGTTGCCTTCTTGACATCTCCTCTTGGGTGTCTAACAGGCCTCTCAACTTGACATTTCCATGACTAGGCCGTTCACAGAGCAAGAAATAACAACAGGCTTTTTAGACATGCTGAAGGTGTTCAGCCTCACTGAGAGTCAATAAAATGCAAATGAAAGCAAAAGTGAGATACTTTTCACCAATCAGTGTAGCCAAGAGAGATCAAAACATTTCAGACACACTGCTGATAAGTATTGGAGGTAAAAGGTGCCTTTGTAAATCAGTGGGGAATATAAATATGTAAAATCCTTTTGTAGAGCAAATTGTCAATGCCTATTAAAATGAAAAACACACATCCTCTCTGACCCAGCAATTCTGCATCTAAGAATTTCTCTTATCTGTCTATCTGTAGATAGATATCTCCAATTAATGTTTAATAAAGTAATTATTTCCAATAATATTTGTCAAGTATATATATCATATATGATATGATGTATGATATATATATAATATATATAGTGTCACACATCTGCAAATCAACGTTGAAATCATTCAGGAAACCACCTAATACCAGCAATAGATGGGTGGCATAAGTGAAAATGCAGTTTCACAGAGGAATACCATTTAACTGTTAAAAGAATGGAAGAAAACTTTACCAGCTAGGACAGGAAATTTTCCAGGGTATTATGTTAAATGAAAAACTGAAAGTGCAGAAGGTTGTATGTAATATGCTATTACTGGTTTTTAAATGAAGGGTAATAGAGACAGAGATACTGACACATAAATGCTTAGGTAAATAAAAAATACTCCTGGAAGGAGACACATAAAATTTGTGAAGGGGAGGGCAATAAGACTAGGAAACCAGTGTCCCAGGGAATTAGGAATCTTTTCCCGTATACTGTTTTGTGCTGTTAGATTTAAAAAAATTCCATTCCTTACATTTTAAATTTTAAAATAAACTTATTTTTCATATCCTGGTTCCTTCTCATCTTTCAGTACTCAGTTGAAATGCAAAGTCTTCGGCACAGCCTTCCTGGAGGACTCTATGCCAATCACCCTTGTTTTTCCTCTCCCCCTGCAGAGTAGCCCCCCTTTTAAGCTATTGCTTTTTAAGACTGAGTCTCACTTTGTCGCCCTGGCTGGAGTGCAGTGGCATGATCTCAGCTCACTGCAACCTCTGCCTCCCAGGTTCAAGCGATTCTTATGCCTCAGCCTCCAGAGTAGCTGGATTACAGGCACCCACCACCACACCTGGCTAATATTTTTTGCATTTTTAGTAGAGACGGGGTTTCGCCATGTTGGCCAGGCTGCTCTTGAACTCCTGGCCACAGGCAATCCACCCGCCTCAGCTCCCCAAAGTGTTGGGATTCCAGGCGTAAGACACTGAAGCAGGCCTTAAGCTATTTTAAATATTGGAATTTCAAGGAAGATTTCATTCAAGTAAGATCTCCCCCAAAGAGGCTTCCCCGTGCACCCCATCCACAGTAATGCGCTCCCCACAGTCATTCTCACACCCTTTCCCCTGCTTCTTTCTTTTCAATGCATGTGTCACCACCTGACTTACTATATAGTTTTTCATTTGTTTATCATTGGCTTTCCCTTATTAGAACGTAAGTTTCAGAAGAGCAGGAATCCTGTCCATCTTGTTCACAGCTCTGTCCCCTGTGGCTAGACTAGTGCTTGGCAAACTGCAGATGCTCATTCAATATTTGTGGAATGAATGAGTAGGTTCCCCTGCTAAGGAAAATAAATAAATAAAAAGACATTTTAGAGGCCACAGATCTAGAAAAGAAAATATCTAAAGCCACCAGTTTAGTGCTGGGTCTAAAATCCATGGTTGGGGCCGGGCGTGGTGGCTCGTGCCTATAATCGCAGCACTTTGGGTGGCCAAGGTGGGTGGATCCCTTAAGGTCAGGAGTTCAAAACTAGCCTGGCCAAAACATGGTGAAATCTCGTCTCTACCAAAAATACAAAAAATGGCCAGGCCCGGTGGCTCATGCCTGTAATCCCAGCACTTTGGGAGGCCAAGGCGGGTGGATCACGAGGTCAGGAGTTCAAGACTAGCCTGGCCAAGATGGTGAAACCCCGACTCCGCTAAAAATACAAAAAATTAGCCGGGCGTGGTGGTATGCACCTATAATCCCAGCTACTCTGGAGGCTGAGGCAGAGAATTGCTTAAACCTACAGGGGCAGAGGATGCAGTGAGCCAAGATCATGCACTGCACTTCAGCCTGGGCAACAGAGCGAGACTCTGTCTCAAAAAAAAAAAAAGAAAAGAAAAAGAAAAAAAATACAAAAAATTAGCCGGGCATGGTGGCTCATGCCTGTAGTCCCAGCTACTCACGTGGCTGAGGCATGAGAATCGCTTGAACCCGGGAGGCGGAGGTTGCAGTGAGCCAAAATTGCGCCACTGCATTCCAGCCTGGGCAACAGAGTTAGCGTCTGTCTCAAGAAAAAATAAATAAAATAAAATCCATGGTTGTGTCATACCAGCACCACGCTGTGATTTGTGTTGATGTCAGTTATTTTTGTTTTTGTTTGTTTGTTTGTTTGTTTTTCACAGGGTTTTGCTCTATCGTCTGGGCTGCAGTGCACTGGCTTGATCTCAGCTCACTGCAGCCTCTATTTCCAGCAATCCTCAGGCTCAAGCAATCCTCCCACCTCAGCCTCCTGAGTAGCTGGGACCAGAGGCGTATGCCAGGGTGCCCAGCTAATTTTTGTATGTTTTATAGAGACAGGGTTTTCCCACGCTGCCCAGGCTACTCTTGAATTCCTAGGCTCAAGCAATTCTCCCGCCTCAGCCTCCCAAAATGCTGGGGTTACAGATGTGAGTCACCACACCAGGTCAAATGTCAGTTTGCAAAGCAAAGGGCCTGGAGTAGTAACATAACATCAAGTGGCAAAGAGGGGATGAAGAAGATGGGAGGGGGGGACTCTGCAGGAAAAGCCCAGAAGTGTGGAGTGGCAGAAGAAATAACACTGCAGAAAATAGAGGCAGGCAGGAGGGTCCTTAGCAGCTTCCCTGAAGGAAGCGATTTTCCTGGGCAGCCTCCCCTGTTTACAGGAGAATCAGGGCTGGAGAGAAAAGAGGAACCAGGAAAAACAAAGGGAGGCCCCTGGCCTTCGTGTTGTCTTGGGGGAGCTGAGTCCCAGCTTCTGATGGATGACACACAAGGTGTCAGAGCAGATAACTGCCAAGGGAGGGAGGGAATGAATCGTTAAATTACTTAAAATCCCAGCACTCTGGCTAAAGGCAGGAAAGCAGTGAGTCAGCAAGGTGCTGGGAATCAGTGATTTTAGTGTAAGGGCTGGAGCATGGCAGCGGCCTGGGGAGTGTGTGTCAGGGACCCTGACCTCCAGGTGCCCCACTCCAGACCTATCCGCCCTGGCACCCAGCTCCTCCCAAAGAAAAAGCCCTCTGCCCCTCTTTGCCAGGGAAGGTTTGGGGGCAACACAGTGGCTGGAGCCTCCCACCGACTTCAGAGAACCGTGTTCTCAACCCTGAAGCTCCTGCACCAGCATCGATCCTGCTGGGGCCTCTCGGAACCTCAGGAAACCTCATGTTTTCTAAATTGTACTTTTATGCTCAGCAAGCCCTCAGGCTACCTGGTTAAAAGTTTACGTTAAAAAATCCTTCATAATTGGTTCGTTTGAATGGTGCCCTCTGCAGAGTCATCAAGGCAGGCCGTGTTCATTAGCAGCAGTTCACATAAAATCCAGGCAGTAAAACGTCAATCATTCCAGAGCTTCAAAAACTTCTTCGGGCTTCCCCGAGCCCAACCAAAGGCCAACAGGAATAAATCCAGGCGAGATGAGCTTGGTGCAATACCGTCTACGCTGACGTTTCTCCACCTTGGCATTACTGCCATTTGTTGCCAGACAATTCTTTGCTGTATGGAGGGGGGCAGGGAGTTGTCTTTGCACTGCAAGATGTCTAAGCATCATCTCTGGCCTCTACCCACTAACGCTAGTAGCACCTCCCTACACCAAAAACGTCCCCAAACATTGCCAAGTGTCCCCTGCAGCACAAAAGCACTCTGGGCTGAGGACCACGCTTCTAAGCTTCTATCCTCTCGGACAGCTGAAATTTGGGAGAGAAAAATTCAAATAAGGCATTTCCTGCATGTCTACTCTCCGCTGGGCCCTGTGCTAAGCATTGAACAGGGTCAATAATAAGGGGAAGCTGTGGTGTGGTGGCTTGTGCCTATTGTCCTAGCTACTTGTGAGTCTGAGGCAGGAGGATCGCTTGAGCCCAGGAGTTTGAGGCTACAGTGAGCTATGATTGCACCACTACACTCCAGCCTGGGTGACAGAATGAGACCTTGTCTCTGAAAAAGGTGGAGGGCAGTGCCTGTGGCCCCTTGCCTTGAAAAAAGGGGGACCAAACACTTAGTTTATCCTCAGTGGTCTAGTTTCAAGCACTAGGTTTTCTGACAGGCAGTGAGGGCAGGGTGAGGTCAACTTGTCTCATTAGGGAGAGAACGGGTGGGTGAGCACTTGGAAACTCCTCCAAGAGAAGGCAATACTTGTTTTTAGCTCCTCATGTAAATGGATGTCGCCGGCCTTGAAAAGAGCACAATGGGTGTACAGCAGTGAATCATCTAAGTTAATTATAGAGATCATTGCGGAGCCGTGCAAAGCCCGGCTGAGCTTAGCTTGCAACACCAGGCAGCAGCAACAGCCACCGATGATGATGTTCACATTAATAATTGGCAGTGACACAGCCACAAAGCACTCCCTGCTCCAGGCCTATGCCAGGAAAAATAGAGGAGCAGTCAAGAAAAACACAGTAGCATTTATCACACCCTCTAGTGCAAGGAAGCCACCATTTTCCCCCACTGTAGTCTGGGAGACTGACTGGTGGGCCCAGTGGGGCATTGCTGAGACTGGCAGATGGATTTGTGGCTGGAGCAGGGGGTGGGGAGAGGGGGTGGACTGAGACAGAAGGGGAAATGGAGGCACAGGTATATGCAGTTTCAGTGCATTAATTGTTCATTCAAGCAACAGCAAAATGATCCCAAGAACTTGGCACTGACCAAGGCAAGTTCCCCCAGAGAGTGTGGTGAATAAATTCTATAGGCAGCAGGTTTGCAAGACTCTCTCTGGAGCAACCAAGCGTTGTCAGTGTACAATGAGGCAGGAGAATTGTGTTGCCTGGGAGTAATTTCAAGCAGACAGACCTGGGAGTGAATGGAGAGCTAAGGGGAGATGTCAGCTTAGAAGCACTGTTTCCAAAACATGCCACTGTTGTTTCAGGTAGTACACAGATGGTTTGGGGTTTTTTGAGGATGCATCTTTCCTAGCACTGAATCCCATGATTCACGGGATTGGTCCATCTGATGAGGACAAGGACAAAGTCTCAGTTTGGTGCTAAGAGATCTTTAATATCACTTCAACACGTGGTCATCACCTCCCTTTTTGGCAAAGAAAGAACAGACTTTAGGCTCAAGCCTTGGGCAAGCAAGAATACCTGACCAGAATTTAATGACCTTGGTTTTAATTTTTCTTCTGCAAGTCAAGTTCATCAAAGTAAAATTTACATACAATAAAATTTACCCTTTTTGTAATATGGTTCTATGAGCTTTGACAAACACATACGGTAGAAAAACCACAACCACAATTACGATAAAGAAGATTTCCACCATCAAAATACCTCCCTCATGCTCCTTGATGTCAATTCTCCTCCCTTCCCTAGCCCCTGACACCCAATAATCTGTTTTCTGTCCCTATAGTTTTGTGTTTTCCAGAACTCCATAAAAATAGAGTCATACAATGTGTACTCTTTTTATTATCTTGTACTTATCTTGAGTTTAGATTTATGAAGTAGCAACTGGTTTTTAATTTAAGGTAGAGTAGTTCCTCCTTATCCATGAGGAGTATTTCCAAGATCCCCAGTGGATGCCTGAAACCATGGATAGTAGACTATGTAGACTGTTTTTTTCCTATACATACACCTGTGATAAAGTTTAATTTATAAATTAGACACAGTGAGAAATTAACAATAATAATCAACAATAAAACAGAACATTTATAAGAATGTACTGTAATAAAGGTTATATGAATGTCATCTCACTTTCAAAATATCTTCTTGTACTGTACTCACCTATTTTTGGACCATGGTTGACTGTGGGTAACTGAAACCTCAGAAAGCAAAACCACAGATAAGAGGGGAAAGACTGTTGTTCTATAAAGTTTTCTTTTTAAATAAATCAACAATTTCAAAGAGAGGTCTGATTTATAGACATATAAAGTAGTAATTGCATAGGTATTCTGCAGACATGCCAAAAAAAATCAGAAAGAGTGGATGGGAATAGTTCAGAACTTGAAAGGATCTGAAATTTCATCCTACCTACAAGTTAAATTCACTTGCCAGTTTCATGGATGCTGGCAGAAGACACAAGACTTTGGGGTCAGAGACAAAGAGTTCGATTACTTATGGCTCAGCAAATTGTGTGAGTACCACATATTTGCAAAAGTTCCTATTGTTCTGAAACCCACAGGAGTGATGCAGATGGCCAGATCGATTTCTGTACATGCAGAGGGTTGCCTCATGGAAGAGAAACCCATAGCTTAGGGAACCAGAATCTTTTATAATGGGCAATAAATATGCCTGCCCTTTGTTTTGGAGGCAGACACTATCTCCATCTTCCAAAGCTGTTTGCTGTACAAACAGCATCTCTTGCTCTCCTCGCAGAGATGACAAAAGCCAGTTAGTACCTCCCTTGCAAGACGCAGAAATGGGAGAGGTCCATGGAGAATTATCTCCCAACAGAAATGACTGAAATCTGGGCCATGCTGGCTTAGATCACAGAAAAAGAAAACCTATGCAGTCAAAAGGTTGTGGGTCCCAAAGGGAGGACATTGGGGCTTGGCAGACTTGAACACTGCATTTCCCTCTAGAAGTCTCTCTGGAGAGGTGAGAGGCCTCAGATTAGTTGAGATTCTACTCCTATTTCTTCCCACTGTATACTCTCCAAAGTAACCTTCCCATTAAAATTAGTCCTCCCACAAGTAAAAGGAGTACACTGCTCTGCCCATGTGACCATACCACATTGTTGGATAGCCATATTTCTGACTGTCATTTAGTTTATAAACATTCAGGTTTATACATCAGACTCCATTCTGGTTAATGTGAGACTATTTCATTCTCCCTTGGTCCATACAATTGAGTTTCTAATCCTAAAAGCTTGAGAACCAGATCCCTAAATTCAACATGGTGAATTAAATAATAACAAATAGTGTCCAGCGTTTATTATATGTGCTAAACTCTTGCTATTTACAATCTAATTTAATTCTCTACCTAGCCATATACTTGGTAGGCATATCCATGAGTCCCACTTTATAGGAGAGCAAAGTAAAGTATAGAGGGAGTAAATTACTCAACCATGGGCTCACACGTATGTCAGCAGAGCTGGAATTTGAACCTGATCTGTCTGAAGCCAGAGTCAGTCATCTAACCATGGGTCAATACTGCCTTACCAAGGACATATCGCCTAATGAGGCCTGCTAGGTGAGGAGGAGAGCCAGGCTTCCCCCTGTACCCCTAGACTATACCCTATGTGCTGAGTGTACCAATGAGTCAGGAGATTCTTGAAGCCTCAGGCTTCCTCTGGGGAGATGCCCTGAGTGCAATTCAAGGAAGGCTGCTAACTCAGGACGCATGAGACAAAAGCTTCCTCCCCTCCATGCATTTCAGTCCACTCAGCCCTTCCAAGTCAGGCACACTTGAAGATGTTGGTATTGTTTGTTCCTGGAGCCCTTTTCCCTGTCTATATTCCATCTCTAGATTTCCAGAAGGTTCTCAGGAAGCTTTGGTCCTGTTCCAGTTACCACTGTTACACAACACACTGTATCCAAAACCCAGCAGCTTAAAATAACAATTTTATTTTGCTTACAACTTTGTGGGTCAAGAATTTGGAAAGGGCTTAGCTGGGAGGTTCTTCTCACTGGGGGTCTTTTGTGAAGTTGCAATCAACTGTCAGCTGGGCTGCACACATCTGAGGGCTTGAGGGGGTTGAACCTCCCAAAAGGCTCATCCACATGGCTTACAGTTGAAGCACAGCTGGGCTGCCGATCTGAGCAATCTCAGCATTTGCATGTGGCCTCCCCAGCATAATGATCTCAGGGTAGTCAAACTCCTTGCACCTGTCTGGCTACCCCAAAAGAAAAGTCCCAAGGTCCAGGAGGAAGCTGCATAGCATTTTTCTGTCCTCACAACAGAAGTCACATGGTATAGCTTCCAACAGCCCCTGTTAGACAAAGTAGTCCCTAGCTTCACCAGATTTAAGGGACTCTATCTCTTGATGGGAGGAGAGTCACAGAATCTGGGATCCATAGTTTAAAAACTGCCACTGGTCTTAACCAGGTTGCCTTTTCCAGGGTCATATCAGCATCATGGGCTTTCTTGCACTTTCAGAGAAGAAAGTCCAATGTGTGATGCGATAAGGGGATGTATTGGGGATCGTGGAGGATGAAGAGAGCACAATTCACCTCTGAGAACTGTGGGTTGGAAGAAAGACAGTGCAACTCTTTACTTCATAAAAGAGTGGTTCATTTGAGGTTCAGCAACCTCAGCTACAACAACCAAGTTTCCAACATAAACAGTGACCTTCAGGAGGGAGCTGAGAGTCATTCATTGTTTGTAAAAATGTCCATATTTCCCAGTGGTGAGCCAGCATGCAGGGCCCCTCTGTACCTTAGCCCCTTGGAGGCCTCTCTGTGCTCACTTTACCCTCCCGTGATGCAAAGACCCAAAGACATACCCAACAGCTCTCCTACTCTCCTTGTTTTTGGTGAAGCACCAGCTTCAGTCTGTAGCGAGAGGTTTTGTGTGTCTCCCCGGTACTTCTCCCAAGCCCCACAACCCCAGGAACACCTTCCCCCCAAGGTCGTGATGTTCATGACCTGAGAATGAGTAGCCACACATAGAAAGTTGTCACTCAGAGTCACTGTCCTTTCTGGAGCATCTGCACCTCCAGGGAGACCTCCAGCCTCCTGGGATTTTTCCTTGAGCCCCTAAACTAGCTCTCATTGAGACAGTAACCAAATTCTCCACCATGCAAAGGACTCCTTCCTATGTGCAGGAGCTTTGATGTGTAAACCAAGGCATTCCCTATCCCTTGGCAACAGATGATATACCCAGGGTCTACAGAGGGCGCAATCACTTTCACCTATTTAAACACATACTTTTCCATTTAATACATTCCAAATACTTCACACATTTAAACAATTCCCTCCACACTGCTTCAAGCTGCAATTAGGTATGTGACTAAGATCAGGATATGGGACCCAGCAGTGATGGCTCAGGTGTGGCTCTGCTCTTGTCTAGCTATGTGACCTTACTTTAATATGGCATGCCTCAATGCCTTCATGGGGATAATTAAAGCCCCTACTTCACAGAGTCATTGCAAAGATTACGTGAAGTAACACAATGAAAGCACTTAGAAAAGTATCTGGTATATGGTAAGCACTTCATTTAACTGTGCTTCATGCATTTAAAATGATATTCTCTAAAATAAAACATTAATTAAGTCAACTATTCTTGACTGTCAAAGCTATTACAAAGCATTATGTAACCCCAACAGTTTCTTTCAAAGATTTTGTTTGCAACTATGAAGCCTCTTAATGACCTCCTAAAACCATCACCTGGTGAGAGCATACAGAGTATTCAGTCAGGAGCCCAAAAGTCCTGCAGGAAGTTTTCAAGTGTTGCTCACCTATTTAGGGAAACCGCTAGTAAGTATACATGAATCTTCAATGTGAGCTTAGCCAAATAATTTTACTTGAAAATACTTGGCATTCCACAGAAGTGTATTTGGTATTTACACTATTTATATAGTGTCCATCACTGTATGTTTTATGTCTATCCTCAAAACTGCTCAAGACAATTTTTAATAATTTGCAATGATAATTTTAAATGTACACAATTTTTGGTTTATGTGCTGGCTCTCAGAACCTAACACCCACAGAAGATGAAATTCTCTTGTGTCTCATTTTATCTTCCCAACAGCCCTGATGTGTGGCCATCATTGTCCCAGTTTACAGTGGAGGACGTTTAGTCTGAAGGAGATCAACTATCTAGTTCAATGTCACACGGCTAGTCAGTTGCAGAAGTGGGATGCAAACCTATCCTCCTTGGGATACCCCACCCACCTCTCACAGCAATAATTTACTGCTCTGTAGCCCTTTCTAAGCCATAAGTGAGTCTCACAAGCATTAAGACATCTGAAGCATCTATCAGCCCTTTTAACAGATATTATTACGCCTTCTTTAGAAATAAGAAATTGAGGCTGGGCACAGTGGTGAATGCCTGTAATCTCCGCCCTTTGGGAGGTCCAGGCAGGCCGATCACCTGAAGTCTGGAGTTCAAAACCAGCCTTGCCAACATGGCAAAAGTCTGTCTCTACTAAAAATTCAAATATTAGCTGGTTTCAATGATGTACACCTGTAATCCCAGCTACTCGGGAGGCATGAGAATCCAAGAATCACTTGAACCCGGGAGGCAGAAGTTGCAGTGAGCCGGGATCACGCCACTGCACTCCAGCCTGGGTGACAGTGAGACCCTGTCTCAAAAAAAAAAAAAAAAAAAAAAAAAAAAGACAAAGAAGAAGAAACTGGGACTAGTGAAATAATCATTTACTCACGATCAGAGCTGCTCCCTTGACACTGTTAACTTCAGCCTTTATTTTTCTAGGGCATCCAAGACTTTGTTTTACTCAACCTCTTAGGGTCACATTTTAGGTCCTTTGCTGCCTTCTCACTCACATGCTTATCCCCACATGTGAGGACACTGGGGGTCACTCTTATAAATGCCAACAGATGCCAGGCAGGTAATGTCAATGAACCACATGGGTTGTGTGTGAGTTATTAGGGAATGATGGAAACCGTGACAAGCTGAGAGCACAGACTCCTGCTAAGAGGAGCAGCCACATCTCAGCTCCGACCTAGGGATACCACGTGGGAAGGTGGCTCCACCAGGGCAGATCTGCTAACTTTTCCACAAAATTCAGATATCCAGCATTTTATGATATTTTCCTATTTTAATCTATTGACGACTAATTCTGATGAGTCCACCAGCTCTACAAGAACAGCCTCCCGATCTGGTTTCCAGTATTGTTGACTTCTAGCTATGTGTCTTTCTTCATGGATGTGCTGGGGGCTTACGCATGAACATCCTACCAATTTCCAAAATGCTGCCATTTCTTTAACATTTTTTTAAAAATAGGAGGCTTGCTATTTTCCCTCCAAACCCATGACTCTCTCATATGTCTCTCTTTCTCCCATCACCCTTCTGGTACCCATGAACCCTAACCCTAGGACACAAGCATACACTGGAATCTTCTGTGAGTTCTTTTAGAAATGGGGATCATCATGCCCGACTTCAGACCTACTAAAGAAGAGTTTTTAAGAGTGGAACCTAGGAAGCTCCCCAAAGCCACCCATGATCTATCTCTATCGACCCCTATGCCAGGCTCACATCAACCCTCAGAGGATGTATTTCAAATCCCCCCATCGTTAGTTCATCTGTCACTGGTCTTTTCCTGTCCAATCCAGCCCTCTTACCATTGTCTGCTTAGCATCTCTGAAACACAGTTTTGCACGTGACGCGCACATTCCTAAACCTTCAGTGGATGTCCATTGCCCATAAGAAGCATCTAAAAGCTTTAGCTTGACATTCTACCGGCAGCTTCCTCCAAATCTTTCCTAGTGCCTGTCATTCATATTCCTGATCCTTCCCAGAACGCTGGATTGTCTGTCCCTCTCATTTGGAAACTAGCTAAGTCTGTCTTGGATGGATATAAACATTATTAATATAAGCCCACCTCCTCTCTCTTTGACCCACTTCCTCATTCATTCAATTACTTCATTTGTTCTCTATTGAGCATGCATTTTGTGCAAAGCTACCCGCAACTGGACGACAAGCTCCTGTGTGTTAAGAACATTGTGCTCTCCCCAGACTGAGAGCCTTAGAAGCCAAATGTTAGCTGGCAATGACTTGTTGAGAAGGAGTGGGAAATGACTTACAATGTAGAGAGAAAGGACTGAACAACGAACTGAAAGCGGGATGTGTCAAAGGCAAATTCTAGTGCTATGTGAAGGAAGGTTGCCCAGAGAGGAAAGGAAGGAGAGGTAGGCTGAGGCCACTCTGAAAGTCGTATTTTAGAATGTGGTATCTGTAGTGGGTGATGTGTTTTAGTTAGACCTCTGAGTTGAAAGAAATCCACAAACTCAGTTCAAGATGATTTAAGTAAAAAAGAGAGGTGTATCTGTTCATGTAAATATACATCTTCAGGTATGGGTGGATCCAGATACTCAAGGATACCAGCAGCCTCAATCTTGCCTTTTCTCTCTCTAGCCCCTGTTCTCCTCTGTCTAAGCCATGTCAAGCAGGCTTTCTCTCATGGTGACAAGCTGGCCTCCAATCTCTAAGCTGGCATTCTCACCTCCAGTTACCTCCATGGAAAGAGTGTATCTCTTTCCTAATTATTCCCACATAGTATTCCGGGATCGAATTTCTTTGAACCACCACTGAACTATGCGTCTGTTTCTAAAACAGCGACTATGGCCGATGGATTAAATATTCTGATTTGCCAGACCTGGGTCATGGGCCCACCCCTTAACCAATCACAGGGTGGGCAGGGACTACACCCTGAACCAATCATGATGGGCAGCAGCCTTGAATACTCTGATTGGCTAGTCCTGGGTCACGTGCAGGGAGCTGGAAGTGGGAACTGTAGAGTCAGCCCTCCCTAGTCACGCAGACTCTGTGTGTGAGAGCTAAAGGAGGAGGCAGGACCCCACGCATGTAAACCAGGAGACATCCCTCATAGCCATGGAAAGAAGATTCTGTAACAATGCTGACATGCTGAGGACGGCATTTTAGGAAGACTCATTACACAGCCATCTCTGTGCCCCCAGATTCTCTAAAGAGAGGAAGCCACCTCGAGCATCTGCGTCCCATCCCAGCAGACCCCTGACAGCCCTGACCCACTCCCCTGCTCCACGCAAACTGGCCCACACACCGCCACACACCATGGGAACACTGGGTGCTGAAACTGTCCCCAGCCACCACAGGTTAATGCTCTGACACCCCCAGTGAATGCCTGCCCATGGCCTCAGGGCACCTACACACCCACTGCAACCAGAAGTCCCGCTTCACAGCTGACCCCTGTCCCTTCCCTCCGGCCCCACAGCCTCTGCAGCGCAGCCTAATCTCTGGAACAGGTGGGAGGCCTGAGCCCCGGCTCTCAGCTTTCACGGCCAGGACCACAGCAAGGGGAAACTCATTACATGGGTTTAACGGGGTTTAAAGGGCGTTAAAGAGTCCTGTGGGCCAAATTAAGAGGCCTCAACTTACAAGCTGAGTTATGAAGAGATCTAAGGCATGTTTAGGCACAGAGCAGGAACCCAAAACTTGGGTCTAGTGCAGTTGCAATGAGAAAAATGTGCACTCCAGGGAATTACTGAACAGAGAAGAAATAACAGGTGCTGGAGGCTGGGGACTGGCCTGGGGTCTGGGGGATGGAGAATGTCTGAATGCACGACTTTCCTTTCCTCCTCCAAAAATGTCACACACACAAAAACCCAGCTATTATTCACCAAGAGTTAAATAAAAGAAGGTAAGCCTTCATGCTGGAAGACTTCACAACTGTTGAAAATAATGAGAAATGTCTGTAAGTAGTGGCATGGAATATTCTCTAAAAGATATTAGTATGTTAAAAAATAAATAAGATGTAAACAGTGTATATAGCAGGCTACCACTGTTTATACACACACATACCATTTAGATTGAACCATATGAAACTCTCATTTTTGTAGATCAAAAATTGCTATGTGTGTGTGTGTGTGTATGCATGTGTATATATATATATAATTTCCATGTTGGTATATGGAGACCATCTTTGGCATTTTACACGAGACATTGATAACCAGTTTCTTCTCTGTAGACGCCCTCTGTGACTAAGTGGTCAAGAGTAGGAAAGAGTTACTCTTCACTGCATAACGTTTTATACTGCTAGAATCCTTTAAGCCTTATGCCAATTTTACACTTGAGGAAAAAATGTATTCAGGGATACATTAACCGCTTCCATGATGCAAAGTGTTTATATGGACGTCATCATCCCACACAGTCCTCACAGCCGTCCTATGAGAAAAGTACTATCAACAGTCCCATTTTACAGCTAAGAAACTGGGGAAGAGAAGTTAAAGACTTGCTTATGTGGATGTATGGAATGCATAGTCAGGTATGTGTGGCTAAAGGCCAGGTCCTTGACCGTAAGGAATGCTATGTTTCCTCTGGCATGGGTGATCAACTCAGACCAGAATCTCCTGTGTTTTTCCCCAGTCCTCCTCCTAGAAACAGCTTCTTTAAGCCCAAAAACCAGCAAAGGGCTCCTCGCTCTTGTTCAGCAGTCACTGTGCCTTTGGAAGGAGGGTCCAATGAAAGACCCATGCCTTCCTGTGATGGAGGCTCACCCCTCAGACAGAGCATCAAGTGTCTACCCCGTAGGTCAAAGGAGTGCTGCTTTGTGGTCTCCTGAGACTGCAAAGGCTCCAAATGTACCCCCACCCCGTTGACCATTCTCTTCACAGGCTAGGCCCCAAACATATCTTCAGACCACTGTCGCCTGCTCCTTCTTTGGAGAAGCTGCAGGGCTGTTTACCACAAGGATGGAGTCTGATAATCCCCATAGACTTCCAATAAGAAGTATAGGAGCATACTGTCTGCAGGAACTGTCATAAATGCACAGGCATCACCTCATTTCAGTCTCACAATGGGCCCCTGACATAGATACTATTCATAATCCCATTTCACACATGGAGCCATGGGCACAGACAGGCTGAGTAACTTGCCCATGGAGGCAGAGCCACGCTGCAAGCCTGGGAAGGCCCATGCTGCTAAGCACCCTATAGCACTCTCTACCCAGACCATTGCCTCTGAATGGGTCACATCTCACTACATAAGTATGGCTTGATTTGGGGTCAAGGTGTAGGTTCAGGAATCCGTCCCCAACTATTATCTGTAAAATGGGGATAATGACAAGGAGAAGACAGATCAAAGAGTCAAACCCTAATCTCCACCTGGTTCCAGAATCACCAGCTTCCCAACATGCCCAGCTCCTCTCAAGAAAGGTAGCAACTGGTGAGGAGACTGGCCACAGAGCCTTCTAGTGGTTGCATGGCTGTGTTTCCCTCTGGGGTCTATGGAAGCTTAGGAAAACATTTCCAAAGCTTGGAAGCTGAAAGACAGGTCGGAGGGATCAGCACTTCTCTGTCCTTAATCCTCAAACCCACCTTCATTGGTCCTGGAGCCCATAGGAGGCCAGGTACTGCTGCCTAAACCTCTGTAGCAAACAGCAATGTCCTTGAACCTCTATGGAAAACAGCAGTGCCCTTGAATTCCATTTGGTCAACCCAAGGTTATTGGATGGAGCAGGTTTCTGTGCACCAGCCTATTAGACATGTCCTTTCCAGTAAAACAGCTTGTGGGATCATCTAGGAGGCCAAATAAGTATTTACTTATGGTGCCAGTAAAGCAAGACACTACCCTTTTAGTACTGAAAATAATTAAGACTTTGCTAGTTGATTTGTTTTTTAATGAGAGTAGCTATCATAGGGAAATTGGAATTGTGTTGGACACATTTAATACTTATTTTATACACAACTGGTAAGAAGCAAAGAACATTAACTCTTTTTAGTACCTAGAGCTTCAGTATTAGGATCACATCAGCTGCTGTAACAAACAAGCCCCAAAATGTGTGAGGGTTCAAATACAATAGAAAATTTCTTACTAGTAAAGTCCAAAATGACTGTTACTGGTTAATGTGTAGCTCTCCTCCAAGCAGCAACTCCAGGACCTAGACTTTTTGTATGGTGTTCTCTGCTGTATTTAATGTGGGCCATTCATTGGCCTTAGCCCACAGAAGGGGGAAGCACAGAAGATTGCCAGTGGGGGATGTTTGTGGGCTGGGCTGGAAATGGTATACATATCTGCTCAAATTCCGTTGGCTAAAACTCAGTCACGTGGCACAGCTAATTACAAAGGAAACTGAGAAATATGGTCTAGGAAGAGGACAAAGATTTGGTAAAAGCTGGCCAGTCTCTGAAACAACTTCCAAAGGTCTTAATCTGACCCTAATAGAGAAGCTGGTTCATCCTAACTCTAGGCGAGACAGAAGAGGAATAGGAAGGGGATCTCCAACCTCCCACAAAGTAGCTCCTCAATGAAGAATGAAACTACTTTAAATAGAATTACTTGCCAAGTGCACTGGCTCATGCCTGCAATCCCAGTAACTCAGGAGGCTTGAGGCCAAGAATTTGAGACCAGCCTGGGTAACATAGCAAGACCTCATCTCCAAAAGAATAATTTTTATTCATTTACAAAATTAGTTGGGCATGGTGGCATGCTACTGTAGTCCAAGCTACTCAGAAGGCTGGGACGGGAGGATCACTTGAGCCCAGTAGGTCGAGGCTGCAGTGAGCTGTGATTGTACCACTGCACTGGGCAGCAGAGAGAGACCCTGTTTCTAAATAAATTAAATAAATAAATAAATAAAATTGCTTTAAATGTAAGATAATGTCATGAGAGAATTATCAAAGTATAAACTTCTGTTTGATAGAAAGGGACTTTCTACTTCAAAATCCTTTCATTTAATAGGTATTTACTTGGCACCTACTATGAGCCAGGCATTCACCTGGGCCCCAGGAATACAATGTTAAACTCATAGGTTTATGAAGGTGACAGACATTAATCAAATAATCTCACAGAGGTACCAACCTCAGGCTTGTCTTGTGTTCCTCCAGAAGCTGTTCTATAGATCCCAGCACTTTGGGAGGCCGAGACGGGCGGATCACGAGGTCAGGAGATCGAGACCATCCTGGCTAACACGGTGAAACCCCGTCTCTACTAAAAATACAAAAAAAAAACTAGCCGGGCGAGGTGGCGGGCGCCTGTAGTCCCAGCTACTCCGGAGGCTGAGGCAGGAGAATGGCGTAAAACCCGGGAGGCGGAGCTTGCAGTGAGCTGAGATCCGGCCACTGCACTCCAGCCCGGGCGAAAGAGCAAGACTCCGTCTCAAAAAAATAAATAAATAAATAAATAAATGAAGATAGCTGTGCACAGTGGCTCACGCCTGTAATCCTAGCACTTTGGGAGGCCGAGGTAGGACGATCATTTGAGATCAGGAGTTTGGGAGGAGCCTGACCAACATGGTGAAATCCTGTCTCTACTAAAAATACAAAAAAAATGCCAGGTATGGTGGCACAGTTACTTGGGAGGCTGAGACAGGAGAATAGTTTGAGCCCTGGAGGCGGAGATTGCAGTGAGCTGAGATCGCACCACTACACTCCAGGCTGGGCAACAGAGCGAGACTGTGTCAAAAAAAAAAAAAAAGGAAAAAAGAAAAAGAAGGTGATATTAAGAAGGGAATCTCAGGATGACTGCTGGGGAGTAAGGATGTGAGGCCAGGAAGAAAAAGGAGCCACTAAAACATACATTTTCAAGGAGGTCGCTACTGTGGGCTCAACCACAGGAGAGAACTCTGGGGATCAGCGTAAAATACCCACCTCAGATTTTTCCCACCAGATAGACAAGGGAATGGTGGTATTGAAACACTGTCATTGGTTGTGAATTTCCCAGCACTTCTACAGTGTTCATTTCCTGGCACTTCTGGTCTGTCGCAAAAATGGGCAGAGTAGACTCCCACGGCAAAAGAAAGCCCTCAAGCAAAAGCATGCAGATACTGGCAGATGAAAGTTGGGCTACCAGTTCACACTGACACAGTAAGAGCTGAGGGCTTCTGTGCAGGGTACTGACAGCACCTGCCACATCACCCAGGTGCCAAGCATAAGAAACACAGGGAGAAGGAAAAGGAGAATAAGGCGATCAGGCACAGATGAAAGGGGTGTGGGTTCTAGAACCAGATTGCCCGGCTTTAAATCATGGGTCCTCCAACCTCCAGTCATGTGGCCTTGGGAAAGTCTACCACCTTCTGCCTCAGTTTCCTCATCTGTAAAAGGGACATACGATAGTACCCACCTTGTAGGGTGTCTGGGAAGATCGAATGGGACAATCTGCTTGAGGGGCTAATAAGAGTGCCTGGCATGCCCCGGTCAGTGTGCCCCCAAAGCCAGCCCCTGATATTTGGTTCTCCTGTTTCTCACGAGCAGGTGGCTTCCCCTAGAAGGCAGTTGTCATACCACTGCAAATCAGGTGGCACTTTCCGTCTGTCCTCTGGAAACCAAACTTCCCATGACCTGGGGCCTGGCAAAATCCTTGGCCCGGCCGCCCTCTGTGCTCCATTGATCCCTTGGACATTCGAGAGCTCATTTGTACGTGATGGCATTTACTTCTCCTTTTGTTGGATTCCAGTTTCAGGCCAGTTCTGAGCACCCAGCCGCAGGGAGAACAATGCCCTCTCTGTTCCCCCCAGCCATTCATGTCGACTTTTGTTTCAGCCTAAAATAACACCGTGCTAGAGGGTATTTTCTTAACACTGCCAAACCCTGTGGAAAATGTGGCGGGTTGTGGCTGCTTGGGGTCTCCGGCTGATAACGATGTCGTGATGTGTAGGTGAACTCCTGCTCCTTCAGGGCCGGGGTGACCCTGGGATTAGAGCTGCGCTTATCTTCCAAGACATCTTGGAGCATCTGGGATTCCATTTCACAACAGAGTCCCTGGGGGCTGAAGTTATGTTATGTGCTTATGAACAAAGTGGACTATTCCTAGGCAGGGCTGGAGTGGATTATGGCTGATCACTGGGCCTAAACCGAGGATATCTGAGAATGTTGAAGAAAGGAAAGGGATTCCACAAACCCAAACAAACATGGGACTTCAAGCGAAGGCTCGGGAACTAAACATTTTAAAAGGCCTGCCTGGGTGAACACAGGTCCTATGAAGAGTGGGTTCCCAGAGTCAAAAGCCTCTTCAAAGTCTCTCACCAACCTGCCGGGAACAGCTCTCAGCACAACCCCTTCACAGTTCCATAAATCACACACCAGCAGCTTTATGCCAAAAGGTGCTATTTTAAAAAATTAAAAATTGACTTGTCCAAAGGGCCTTAAAAAAAAACCCTGAACCCACCACTTTCTTTATTAAAGTTCGCAGAAAATAAATATCAAATTTCTTTCAGCCTGAATTTTCTCTCCAACTATAATCATAGAAACTAGAGACGGAGAGAGAAAAAAAAAAAAGGAGGTTGGGGAAAGGACCCTATTGGGTAACTTTTTCCATCATTTGTTCGGTGAAATTTGTTGCCGCAGTCTGCAAATTTGCTTTCCCATCTGCTCTCAAGAAATCAAACAGAACCCTGAAAACTGATTGTTGAGAGCAATCCAAATTCTAGAAATTTCTAAAAATGTTGCAGAAAAAAAAAATTTAAGAAAAGCATCCCTTTAATTACAGATGAGCTTTCCCCTTCTATTTAGTTCAGCCCAGTCATGAAATAGAATTGAACTTCCTTTCTGATTCATTCTTCAAAACCTCAATGTCGATTTTATCAGAAACAGATCTGACACTCTCATGGCGCTGCCTGGGTCAGCCTCAGTCCCAGATCGGCGTCTTCATTAAAGCTCTCTCTGTTTGGTTTGCTTAAGGAGAAATCATAACAGATCGGGTTCGATTTCTTCTTTGTTCATGAAAAAAAAAAAAAAAAATGCACCGACCTTTCCCTTACCTTATTAGGGTATCTGGAGGCGACAAAAGTCACAAAACACAATATTTTCTTAAGAGGGCCCCAAGCCTTCAGCAGAAACTCTAGCAATGAAACCTCCCTGTTTTCTGGATTGCACAGTCCTGGCTACTGTGATGCATGGGAGAGTTGCTGGCTACCCCCAAAATTTGCCCTATGCTATTGGAAGACACTCAGTTGCTGGCTACCCCAAAATTTGCCCCATGCTATTGGAAGACACTACAGATGTCCTGAGAGCTGATGACAAACAATGTAAGTGTCCCTTTTCCCCACCCCACGGACCTTGGCATCAGTGTCTCGTTTTCTCACTAACCTTCACTAAGCCACTTAAAAAGAAAGCAGAGGGGAGAATGGCAGAAATCTTTATAGATCGCCATCAAAACCTGACCACAAATGGTTCCAATTTGCTGCAGTGATTAAATCTATGTGAGTTTAAGGGTTTTCATTCGGGTCATTTGCTACTTTGGCATTTTGCTGCATGCCTTGCTAAGAAAACGAACTTCTGAGTCACCAGCGAGCATGAAGAAGGAAGAAGGTTACTAAACAAACTCCAAGCAGAGCTTAAGTGGATATAGAAAATAAAGACTCCGAATTCTAAATATGGATTGCAGAGGACTGTAGAGGGGATTAGAGCTGCCTTTGTGCCCGGTGGGGCAGCCCGGAGCTGGCTTGCCTTTTCAGAGCCGGCAGCCCAGGATCAAAGTAACAGCCACCAGTTTGTCAATATGCTAAGCTGGGTGTTTACACAAAAGTGTCAGTGTGCGCTTTCCACCACAAAGGGGCTCCTACATTCGAAGATTAATTACTTCCAAAACAGAGATTGTGTGTAAATACCGGCTTCTCCGGAGCCCAGCCTCCTCAGGGGTATTTGTTTGGGCCGCAGGCTGAGATGTGCTGCCAAAGACAAGAGAGTTGGGGGACAGCACTGAGAGGTGAACCAAGGCTCGTCTTGATCCCAGGACTTCCTTCTCAGCGCATGAGGTTTCTTGGTATTTTGCTTTCTCTGAAATATACAGGCTGGACTCCAGGTGATGGACCGTCCTATGTGTGATCCCTCTCTTCTCTTCACCTCCCTTTTTCTGTCTCTCTCTCCTATACTTCCATTGTGGGACAGATTTTCTGAGTTGTCTCCATCCTTGTCCTTTCTCCTTCTGCCACCAGCATGTCATGACATGGTTCCCCATGAGTATAGGGGAAATTGGTGGACTGCAGAGTCCCTGGTGAGAGGATCCTGAGACTTGAAACCATTTAACTTCAGAACTGTGTCCTCCTCTGTAGAATGGGGACAAGAAACATGCTTGCCCCATCTACCACAGAGCCCTATTAGAAAATTTAAAGGACAGGAAAGGCATTATAATTGAAAGTGATAGGATAAGGCTGATGATGGCAGACTTCTATGCCAGTGTTCTGATGGGACTTTATCAGACACCTTTATCAGACATTAAAAACTTGCCTAGATATATAGACTGCACACACACACACTGATACACACACACCACACACATACACCACCTCTTCATACCCAAAACCAAGCCTGGGGCCCAAGACCCAGTGCATGACCCTCAGAGTATGGTGCTCAGACCAAGTATATTAAAGTAACTGGGAATCATGTTCTAAAGGCAGGATGCCAAGCCCGTCCCCATCTAAGCTTAGATGTTTGGATCTGGGACCTCTCACCCTGGAGGTGAGAGAATCTGGATTTCTCAAAGCTTCCCAGGTAGAAAGCACAAACTCGAGTCAGCTTTAGGCTCTATGAGTGGGTGGTTTCTTGTTCATTAATTCATTTGCTAAAAGGAAAAATGTCACAACAAGAGTGCTGGCAGCAGATTTTGCGGTGTGGCCAACAACAATCAGCCCTCAAGGGCTGCCCAGGGTTCTAGGAGCTCCTGGCACTGGGGAGAACTTGCATAAAACGTCTTTTTGATGAAAATATGGGGAGAGTGCAAAAGAAAGCTTTCCCCAAACTCTCCACCTGGCATCCCCACAGATTTTCTCTTCTGGTCAACAAATGTGGACATTTGAGTGTAGACATTTGGCCTAAATCTTCTCTGGGAAGCCTTAAGTCTCACAAGAAAACCCGTAAGGTCAAAAGATCAAGGAAAAGGATAATATGTTCTTGCGAGTCTCATTCTGATGTCTCAAACAAAGATCGCTCGCTGGTTCACTCATTCACTCATTATTCAATAAATATTTACTGAAGAGCTGCTGTGTGCCCGGCACTGCTCCAAGCATAGAAGATACTCAGGTGACTACAGATGTCCCTCAGTGCTGTTCCCTGTTAAGAACAAAACTGATGAGACTGATGAGGTTCCTTCCTTCGAGACACTCACAGTGAGGCAGAGTGATGTAGAATTACCTGGTAGTGACATCTCTCTTCTCTCCATCTTTCTCCCTCTTTCTCCTATACTCCCATCATCCTGGGGCAAATTTTCTGGGTCACTCCCTTCCCATTCTTTCCTTCCTCTGCCACCAGGTAATAGGAGATAATAATGTCAAGTAAGAAGAAACCAAAAAGGGTGCCACGATAGACTGCGAGAGCCTGGGGACAGCCTTCTCAGGAGTGGGAGTCAGAAGACGCCTTTCTCAGGAGTGGCAGCTGAAGAGCCAGGACAAGTGTTCCAAGCAGGAGGAACGACCAGGGCAAAGGCTTGACAGGCAAAGGCAAGTGTAGCCGCGGGACAGTCAGGTGGGGAGCCACAGAGGAAGGTGAGCCTCAGAGAGTTGGGTAGAATGGATCGTGCTTTGCCAAGTAGGCCTGGCCAGGTAGGAGTTTGGCCTGCACTCCAAGTAAAAGGATAAGTCATTAGAGGGTTCCAACTGGGGAAAGATGGCATCAGACTGGCATTACAGAACATCCCTCCAGCTGCTGGGCAGAGAGCAGCACCAGTTACACCTGCCCAAGCCACATTGGTCTTCTTGCTTTTTCCCAAATCCCTCAGACACGCTCCTACTCGAAGTCTCTTCACTCACTCTCTTCCTCCAGGAAGGCTCTTGTCCCAGAAAGCCACATGACATGTCTTCACCTCCCTCAGGTCTCACTTCCCATGTCCCTCCTTGTGACAGAGGCTATCCTTGTCAACACTCTAAAAAGCTGGGCACAGGGCTCCCTGTCCCTCTAGTCTACTTCATTCATCTGTAGCACTTAGATATTATACAGGATTTACAGGTTTGTGTTTTTTTTTTCTCCTCCAGTCAAATGTAACACCACTGGTACACAGTGAGTGCTCAACTGATAGTCTATAGTCTCAATACACACAGGGTTCTGTGTGTACATGGGTTCCACATTTGTGGATTCAACCAAACCAGTATCAAAAACATTCAAAAAAGCTGTATCTGTACTGAACATGTGTCGACTTTTTTCTTGTCATTACTCCCTAAAGAGTATAGAAACTATTTGCATAGGGTTTACATTGTAGTATGTATTGTAAGTGATCTGAAGGTGATTTAAAGTATATAGGAGGCTGTGCATAGGTTATATGAAAATATTATGTCATTTTATATCAGTGACCTAAGCATCTGCTGATTTTGGTGTCTGCAGAGGTCCTGGAACCAATCCTCCATAGATACCAAAGGACAACTTAATTTATGGAATGCATTGAGTGATAAAATGGACTTGGGCCACTCTCTTAACCTCTCACAACCCAAGTTTCTAGTGGTGTCAAAGAGGTTTCATAGTACCCCCTCCAAAGGTGACTCACATCCATCCAATTATTTACTTATGATTAATTTATTCACCTACTCATTATTTAAGAAGTACTTAGTGAGCATCTTCCTAGTGCCAGGCACTGTACTGGAATTAAATAAAAGGATGCATCAAAGTAGCTAAGTAATAGTCCGTGTGTTAGAGTTAATAGATAATGGATTAAAGGAACCAATGTGGCACCTACTGTGTACTACTAGCATCTCCTAGGCAGGTGACACAGGAGGACAGCCAGCAGCATCACTCACACAGCCAAGGGGGACTTCCATCCCAGGACCAGGCAATGATGTCATTGTCCCCCAACTGTGCTGCTCTCCCCACTTGCCATGTATCCCACATCCATTCTCTTCCCTGCTTTGCCCAACCCTGTGTTGTATGAAGCTGCTCCCATGGATGGCACACTCAGACCTCCATGGGCTCTTCCCAGTTGGCCAATGGGATGCCCCAGCAAAAGAATTAGGAAGAGGACGGGACAAGCTGTTCCTCTCTCTTCTTGCTTCAGGTGGTGTTTGCAGGCCGTGGCCATGTCCCTCCAAGGCTCCAGCTCCTGGTGGCCGGTGCTGCTCCATGGTCTCCACCCTCATAGAGCCCTGATGTCCCATTTCCTCCTGTGCCCCTTCAGACCCAGAGGTAGTCACAACACCTTACTAGTTTCTGGGGTTCTTGTCACCCCCTGATCATGCCCTTAATATCCCCCAAAGCAGGCCCTTCCTTAAAGACCTTTGGACCATCTGAGTTGGAATCTATTTCCTGCAGTGACTCCAATCAGTGAACCAACCACATCAAATAACAGCTCAGAAAATGGTCATGTATATTAAAGAAACAATTTATATAGGTCTATATGGATATATACCAACAAATATTTGTGTTATTTTATATCTACTCCCTGCCTTTCCCTCCTAGCTCCTAGTATTTGGAAATACCACAGGGCTGAACTCATGGCACCCCCTCACCCATGACACCCCCTTTCAGCCCTGCCCCACTTCTCTCTTCACCAATACTGCAGCCCCCACATGTCTGCAGAGTGAATGGCTGACATCAGTTCCTTAAGAACACCTATGCACAGTGCCCTACAGAGTTCTCTGGAAGCGACGACAGTCACCAGCCTTTATTGCCTTATCTCATCCACCCACAGCAAGAGCTGTACTCACACCTCAGGACTAAACTGCTCAGCTTCCTTTCAGCTTATAGATTGCAACTTGTCCTTAGGCCTAGGAAGGAGGTGGGAGCAGGATAGAAAGTAGACTTGCGAAATAAACTGGCACCCACGGGGAGTGCTGGGGTGTGTTTGTTCTTCAGAATTTATTCATTCAACATTTGTCACAGGTCAGGAGTAGGCTGAGCCCAGCACCAGGCTTTCTGGGGACCCAGAGGTGAACTGACCAGAGACAGACTGAGGCTTTGAGAAGCTCTGTTGTGGGGAGAAAGAGAGAGGTACAAATACAAACCAGTTTGCTGAGCCCACATTTTTTGGCAGGAGGAGGAATTGCTCGAAGGGGAACAGAAGGTTCCCTTCACTCAAGGATGGCAAGAGCCCCAGGTGAAATTCTGCAGAATTGGGCAGGCCCTGGGATGGTGTATCTGAGGACCATCACCATCCAGCCAGGAGCTCTGAGTCACCATTGGCTGCTAATTGCAGGGCATTGTTCCTAAGGGGTCCTAGGAGAGCACTGAGCGCTAGCACCGCAGAGAATGCTATTAGCATGGTTAATTACAGGATGATTGGTAAGACAACTACTGGAGATAGGACATGTTGTTCAACAAGAAAAAGGATTTGTATGGCCTTACTGCTGTCCAGGGAGTTGGTTCGAGGTTGCGCCACACCTCTCCCTCGCCTTATCTCCCATCTCAATCATGTCCACCATTGCAAAACAGAGGAGGTGTTATCACTCTCATCTGCCCACGGCATCTGAGATATGACCGAACAAATCAGTTTGCTGAGTACAGCTCAGTGCTTGGAAGCTCACTTCTGGGTACAGGGTGCCCCGTAGCAGAGCAGAGCCTGAAAGCCTCACACAGGCAGTGATGGGGAGAGCCGATAAGAGGGTTGGTTCCTGTAATCACAGTATGTTCAGAAACTCCCTGGTGGTCATAGATGTGGAGAAAATTCTCACCCTCCCACGTTGGTTGTAGCAATGTCTCAGGTCATAGCTAGGGAGGAAAACTTTGAAAAAATTTTTACAATGTGAGAGAGGTGTAGTGAAAGCTCACCTAAGACATGGGGGGCTGAAAGCTATGTCAAGAGAAGAGGGAGGTGCCAATGCTAGCAGAAGAAGCAAACACATCAGCCTAGACAGTGGCTCTCTTCTAGATCCTCCTGGCCTCTGTAATTTAATTATTGGTGCAAGTGAAATTTAAAATAGAATAAAGAGATACAGTCAGGTAGGTTTCATACAGCTGCTTGCTTTGTGAGCCAAGGGGCAGAAGGAGAGAAGGAAAAATGATATTGACTCAATAATTAGAAGTTGAGAGTAAATATGGTCAGTGTAAACAACTCGGCTTTTAAAGAGAGCATTTCACCATTCCCTGGGCACCCATGGAAGCTGGGAAGAGGAAAATAGAATGAGCATAAATTGCTGAAGGCACTTTTCCTATCTTCATTCCATCTTTAGGATTTCTTAGCCTGGCACCAAGAGGAGGTCCTGACTGCTTTGCAAAAGCAAGAACTTGTTTGCAAATTTATGTCCCTTGTACCTATGTGCACTTGTCTGACTTTTGTAAGCGTTCGTGACCTTCCCACTAAGATTTAGAAAAGACTCATCTTTAAGAAATACAAAAATCAGTGATATAGAACCAGGGAAAAATAGTCATTTTGGTCAATGAGGGCTAGAACTACATTGTTGTCAGTTGCCACTGAATTTCATGTAACACACAGCCTGGCTCAGAGGAGGTACACAATAACTATAGGAGTGGAAACAAACAAGCAAGCCAACAGCAGGCACCACACTGGTGTAGCATCAGCCAATATTTCTTGGGCAGCTTTTAGGGGCCAAGGACTCCATGAATTAACTCATCCCACTCTCTCTGCAACACTGCAAAGCAGACAATGTTATGCCCATTTTACAGATGAGGAAACGGGCCTGTATTGAGGCTAAATGACTTGCCCTGCCACCAGCTCATTAGGAGCAGCAGGATTTGACCCAGAGCCACCTGCTCAGAAGGCTCTAATTATCCACAGCTAAGAGCAGAGGACAGGACTAAGTTATTCTTTAAAGGAGGCCTCATGAGTGTCCAGGCCTTTAAAATCTCAGTCCCAGATGCTCAGCCTGATGGATAGGTAGCAGGCCACAGGCCAAGGCTAGGAGGAAAAGCCCATTCCTTCTCCATGTGACCTGCTGCTTTCAAAAAAGGACAAGATAATTTCTCAAACTTCACTCTACCATGGGCTGAAGCTAAGGGGAATGGAATGTGCCCCAGGGTTTCCCAAAGAGCTGCCCAGCTCTCCCATAAGACACCCAGGTGATCGTGACCCGACAAACAATGCTGCAACTGCTCATGAAAACCACGAAACAGGCTGGTGCTGAGGGTCATGCCCTCCTGGTCATGGGGGGCGGCTCCAGAGCTGGACCTTGAACTTGCTCCTTACCGACTTCATGGAGAACCTTTCAGGAGTGAGTAAGGTAAGGTGCTTGATGACAGCGAGGCTTGAATCAGTGGGATCTGCAGGAATCTGCGTGGTTTTTCTCTCCTCCCACTCTCCTGTCCAACACATGCACACCAAAGCCCCACAGTGGCTGGAGGTGGCAGCCAGGTATAAATTATATAGACAGTTGATGGAGCTAAGTCACATGCGTCAGGAGGATGGTGGCCTTGCTTGTCCCACCACCCAGGGGAAGGAAGTTGTCAGGGCTCCAGAATTGGACGGGACACATATATTACACCTCCTGGGCTCAGCAATGCCTAAGTGGGTGCCCAAAACTGGCGGTTTGCAGAAAGAACCAGATGGTACACAGATGAGCTTAAAAAAACTTTGATATGTATATATGATTTGTGATTTATTAATATGACTTAGGAAAAAAAATCAACCTAACCCATATCTGACTCATTCCTTAAGAGGCAGCCTGTTTCAGGGTCTGGTGCCAGACACAGCATGGGTTTGAATCAGTGGGACTTTGAGCAGGTAATTTATAACATCTCTGTGCCTCAGTTTCCGTATATGTTAAATGGGAGGAAATAACACAAAATAGAACCACCTCAAGGGAGTCGATGTTGACCGGAGTAATCTATTTGATTACCTACAGCAGTGCCTGGCATATCATAAGTGTTCTCTGAGTGTTACGTGTGATTATTACAGATATTACCGCTTTTAAAAATGCTAAATTTATGTTGAAAAAGTGGTTCAAATATATATGTATGTTGTATGAGCATGTGTGTTCATGTGTGTGTGTGTATATATATAATATACGCTAGTGCAGAGACTCACGCCTGTAATCCCATGATCGCTTGAACCCAGGAGTTTGAGACCAGCCTGGGCAACATAGCAAAACTCCATCTCTACAAAAAATGTAGCTGGTTGTGGCAGTGTGTGCCTGTGGTCCCAGCTGCTCAGGAGGCTGAGGTGGGAGAATCACTTGAGCCCCGGATGTTGAGGTTGTGGTGAACCAGGATCGCACCCCGGCACTCCAGCCTGGGCAACAGAGCCAGACTCCGTCTCAAAAAAATAAAAATAAATAAATAAATAAATAAAATGTGAAGGCCAGTGCAGAAGCTGGAGGATATGGGAGGCCTGGACAGGTAGTATAGAAATGACTGTAATCTGGGAAACACTGAACCATCACATAACTGGTTTAGTCAGTCTGCCTCCCTGCCTGCTATGCCCACAATCCCAGCATGATTCTCCTTGAGCTGCATGTCCCCATGTGATACCTTGTGCCCAAGGGCCTTTACCAAAGGCAGCCAGACTCTCAGGTGGCCTCCCTGCCACTGGAGGCTTGCAGGGGCAGGGGAAGAAGATGTCCATTATTCTCCAGCAAGCTCCCCATGCTATCTCAGCTCCAACTTGGCCCATCTTATCTCTCCTGCCTCCTACCAGAAACCTAGAGGGAGCTGACTGATGAACACGACCTGACTCATCAGAAGTTGAATGCCAAGAGGTTCGTGGAAACATCACCCCTTCCCACTCTCTGCCCACATCTCTGGCCCTGAGAAAGGAGTTTGAAGTGCCTAGATCCGGTGTGCCTAGCACAGCCTTGGAGATAGTCATGGAGACTCTGTGGGCCCACAAAGCTGCTGGCCAGCCCTGCCCCAATGGGCCTATTCTGTCTTCCTTCGATGCCAGGTCACAGCCTGCAACAGGTGGCCCCAGCAGCACTCCACATACCCTCTGCAGAAATACAGAGGACACTCTATGACTGCCTCCAGGGTCTCCTGCTGCAATGAACTTTGAAGGGATCCTGTTTTGCATGTCAGTACCAAATGTCCTTGGAGGGGAACCAAGATTAACTTGCCTTATCTTGAATTCTGCCTCACAGTCAACTGGGTTATGGCAAAGTTCCACTGCCGGCAGAGAAATTCAAACCATCCCAGGGCACCTTAACCCCCAACACATCTTTCTGAGGCAAGAACAGCAAAATAGCCTCTTGGTACCCCAGCCCTGCAGCAGGCAGAAGGTGCCCAGCACTCTTGGGTTCTGTGCAATCTCACAAACATGGCCTGGGCCTTCTTCACCAGCCCAAACTGAGACCCCTGAATGCTAAACTCCCTTGGGAAAAGGAGAGATGGGAGAGTTTTAGGGAGCCTGGGGAGCATCCCCTATCCTTGTAAACAGTTGAAAAACTAACAAGAGCCTGGCACAGTGGCTCATGCATGTAATCTCAGCACTTTGGGAGGCTAAGACGGGCAGATCACTTGAGGTCAGGAGTTCGAGACCAACCTGGCCAACATGGCGAAAAACCATCTCTACTAAAAAATACCAAAAAAAAAAAAAAAAAAATAGCAGGGCATGGTGGTGGGCACCTGTAATCCCAACTACTCAGGAGGCTGAAACACAAGAGTCATCTGAACCTGGGAGACGTAGGTTGCAGTGAGCTGAGATCGCACCACTGTACTCCAGCCTGGGCAACAGAGGGAGACTTCATCTCAAAAAATAAAAAAATTAAAAAAAAATAAAAACATTGACAAGGCACTAAGCCAGAGCACGGCCCCTTGCTTAAGGTGGGTGAGGTCTAAGCTAAAGTGGTCAACACTGTGGAACTGGCATAGGAATAAATAAAACAGATCAAGGGAACAAAAAGGAGGTCCCCAAACAAGATGCATTTATCTGTGGAACACTGAGTATGATACTGGTGGATATTAAATGATTGTGAAAAACACTGTCTCTTTAATAAACAATACTGGGGAAACTGGTTAATCATTTGTCGGGAGGAATAAAATAAAATTATTACCTACACTATACACACACACACAGACATACACACACAAATAAATTCCAGGTGGATTCAATGTCTAACGATTTTTTAAATTATATGAATGTCGCATTTAGTGAAAGCAGTCAGTTACTAAAGGACAAACACTAAATAAATTCCACTTGCATGAGTTACCTAGAGTAGTCAAATTCATGAAGACAGAAAGTGGCATGATGTCTGCCAGGGCCTGGGGGAAATGGGGACAGGGAGTTATTGTTTAATGAATACAGAGTTTCAGTTTTGTAAGATGAAAAGTGTTCCGGATTCAATTGTTACACATTGTATATATGCATCAAAACATCATCACAATGTACCACTATAAATATGTACAATTATCATGTGTCAAAAAGATGTTTTTTGAAAAAGAGTTCCAGAAATGGATGGTGGTGACGGTTTTGCAGAACAATGTGAATGTCCTTAATGCCATTGAACTATACCTTTTTTTTTTTTTTTTTTTTGAGACTGAGTCTCGCTCTGTCCCCCAGGCTGGAGTACAGTGGCGCGATCTCGGCTGACTGCAGCCTCCACCTCCCAGGTTCAAGCAATTCTTTGCCTCAGCCTCCAGAGTAGCTGGGATTACAGGTGCCCTCCACCACTCCAGGCTAATTTTTGTATTTTTAGTAGAGATGGACTTTCACCATCTTAAAAATGATGAAGATGGCAAATTTCGCATTATATGTATTTTACCGCAATTTAAAAAATAATTTCTCAAAGTCGTATTTTTAACTGTTATATGATCATCAGAGAATATGAGATCCTACTTTTTCATAATCTTAGGGTGGGAAAGGGCTTTTTGTTGTCTTAAGTAAAACATAAAATACAGAATTCATAAAAGAAAAGGTTGACAGAGTTAAAGTCACAATTGCATTAAGATTGACAAAGATTGCTAAGGAATGTTTTGATGACAGTTAAGAGAACAGGAGAATAAAGACAGACCCCTTGCTCGGGGCAGTGGAACTCCAGTCCAGGGCTTCCCAAACCTCAGCCATTCCTTTACCGCCTTTATGAGTTTTGCCTCTTCATTTAATATGTACCTTATCGTTTATCTGTTTTTCCTTTAAAGTCTTATTTTAATTAACTTAATTTGGGTGTACTTTACATACCATAAAATGTACCCATGTTAAGTGCACAATTCCACGAGTTTGGACAAACCTATATACCCATGTAACCATCGAGGCCGTCGAGAGAGGCCTTTTACATCATCCCCAAAAAGCGCTTCTCAGCTCCTTTATCTCACTCCTCTCTTCTCATTCCAGGGTCCAGCAAACTATTGTCACTACATTTTGCCTTTTCTAAGAAGGTCATAAAAGTGGAATAATGGAGTGTGCAGTCTTTTTTTTCTAATTTCTCTCACTTAACATATACTTTTTTTTTTTTTTTTTTTTTTGAGACTGAGTCTTACTCTGTCGCCTAGGCTATAGTGCAGTGGTGCGATCTCAGCTCAGCTCACTGCAACCTCCGCCTCCTAGGTTCAAGTGATTTTCCTGCGTCAGCCTCCTGGGTAGCTGGGATTACAGGCATGCACCACCATACCCAGCTAATTTTTGTATTTTCAGTAGAGATGGGGTTTCACCATGTTGGTCAAGCTGGTGTCGAACTCCTGACCTCATGATCTGCCCGCCTCAGCCTCCCAAAGTTAACATATACTTCTGAAATTCATCCATGTTGTGGTGGGCCTTCATATTTTGTTCTTTTCTATTATTGGGTAGTTCTCCATCATGGAGGTATGTCATAATTTCTTCATCTGTCCACCTGTTGATGGATATTTAAGGGGTTTCCAGTTTGGAGAATTTAAACCAATAAATTTATTATTTATAAATAATATTGCTATGAACATTCGCATGTGTGTTTATGTCTACATATGCTTTCACCTCTCTTGGGTAAACACCTAGGAGCGGAACAAATGTCAAGTGTAATTGTTGTTGTTATAATAATAGTATAAACTACTAGTACAAAAGGTGCTCCATGGACAAAGGAGATTATGAGTCATTCTGTCAACAAATGGCCATTGTCAAATAGCTACTGTAGGCCTGACACTGTCTTAGGCTCTGCATCCCCAGTGGTGGAAAAGGAAAGACAGGTCTGCTCCTTCCCTTCATGAAGTTTCTACTCAGAGGGAGACAGAAAAAAAGACATGGAAACAATAGATCAGCTAATTTCAGTTCCCAGTAAGAGCTAGAAGAATGATCAACAAGAATAATTTGATACAAAGAAACGGTGTATATGTGGTTATATCAGCAAGGATCCCTGAAGATCCTGAAGCTGAGACCTAAACAATAAAGAAGGATCAAAAGAGTCCTTGAAAAGACAAGGGTCACAGGGAGAAGGGTGGAGTGAGTTGAACTTTCCAAGCTGAAGGAACAGCATGTGCAAAGGCACTGAGTTCATAGGTTTGAGAAGCAGAATAGGTCAGAGGTGAAAGGTTAAGGGAAGACCTGATTATGCAGGGCCTGGAAAGTTCTCCTAGAAGCTTGTATTTTATTCTGGTTGGAACAGAAATCTTTTTCTTTTTCTTTTTCTTTTTTTTTTCTTTTTTGAGACAGAATCTCTGTTGCCCAGGCTGGAGTGCAATGGCTCGATCTCAGCTCACTGCAAGCTCTGCCTCCTGGGTTCACGCCATTCTCCTGCCTCAGCCTCCCGAGTAGCTGGGACTACAGGCGCCTGCCACCACGCCCGGCCATTGTGTGTGTGTGTGTGTGTGTGTGTGTGTGTGTGTGTGTGTGTGTGTTTAGTAGAGAAGGGGTTTTACCCTGTTAGCCAAGATGGTCTCGATCTCCTGACCTCGTGATCCACCCGCCTCAGCCTCCCAAAGTGTTGGGATTACAGGCGTGAGCCATCTGAAATCTTTTCCTTAAAGCCAGGGAGGGATGTGATTGGATTTGAGTTTCAGAAAGATCACTCTGTCTGCTGTGCAGAAGACAAACCACATTTGGAGATGAACCCAATTTGGAGGCTGCTGCAGGAATCCAGGCAAGAGACGTTTGCGGCTTAGACTTGGCTGGACACAGTACAGATGGTGAGACGAGGACCTATACAGGACATATTTGGAAGGTAGAGGTGACAGACATGCTGATGGATTAGCTACAGAGTGTGAAGGAATGAGGGAATCGAGATGGGTCTTAGGTTTCTGGCTCCAGTAATTCGTGAACAAGATCCTGCAGCCAGAATCTGCATCCTCCATATAACTTTTTGTCCAGAGTTCCACACTCTGTCCCTCGCCCAGAGTAGGAACTGGAGGAACTCGCTGTCCTAGTCCATACCAGTCGGTCAGCCTGTGCTCCGCCTCCCCCGTGCCCCATTAGATGAAAGGGAAAATGGCCCCATCAAACAGAGCAGATATGTGAATTAACAAATACCAGTGCCTCCGGTGCCCACAATAGCAAAAAGAGATCCAAGAAAACACTGATATTTATTTATCTTCTGTTTTCTTTCAGATCTAGCAATGTGACAATAACACGTGTCACTGTCAGCCCAGGCCCTGCTGGCAACACCTTGAAAACTACGCAGAGGTTTAGAAAATAAACAGCAGTCTCTCTGATTCCAGTGATAAAATACCAGTGTAAGGAGAGCCTCCTGAGATCCATAATCTGGAATTGTCAGGGGATAAGAATTGTCTGTCTTTTTGATAAAAGATGTCAGCTACCCTTCTGGGTTTTAAACAGAGAGAAATACTTCTGATTATGAGACTGGCTGTGTATCATGAAGTCTGTTGAAAGAATTCGTGTGTGCAATAAATGTGCTTGCCTTGCCCATCAATGTTCTTAAAATTTCCTTATCAGAAGGAAATTCAGCCAAATCAGAGGCACGAAAAGTACACAACTCTAGAGTGGCTTGTTTTTGTCTGGGAGCTTGCTTCGTGAAGGCTGTAGTTTCCTGATTACTATTCAGCTCAAAAAGCCTTCAAAGACCACTCCAGAATTGGCAATTATTATTTTTTTAAGGCTTAGGACTAATTAGCCTCATGAAAGACTGTTTTGTTGCTTGTGGTCTGTGGTTGTTATATGGCTTGTTTTGCCTTGAAAAAATGCTGCAATTGCTTTATTCTTTCTCAATTGAAATCCAACAGGGGAAAAAATAGCCCAATTACAAATCATCAGCAGACTGCCGCACACATGATAAGCCCCAAATAAATAAATATTTATTGAATGAGTGAATGAGTGACTGAATATTAAACAGCCTCACTGGCTAGGGCACACTAAAGATCCAAAATAATAATATAAATAGCCATCAATACCTGTTGATCAAGGCAAGCTAGAAGACTTAGTCTTATTAATACTGGTCAAACTCTCAATTGACCTTCAGAATATAGTGAAAGGTCAGTTATTCAATCCACCAACATCCATGGAGTGTTCACTTTCCTCCAGTCTGCTTGCTAGGTGCTGGGGGTGCAGCAGGGAGCAGAATGCCACAGTCCCTGACCACCTGCAGCTCCTCCTCTAGTGGGGGAAGGCAGGCAAAATACAAGTACACAAACGAAAGAAAGAATTTAGGTTTAACTCAATACTGCAATTGAGGTTGACAGGAGTTAACCTACTCTGGTTAGGGAAGTCTGTGAGGCCACTCTGAGGAAGTGTCATTTAGTCTGGAGCCCTGGAGTATGAGAATGCATCAGCCAGTCAGGCTCCATGGCTCTTGCCTTTAATCCTAGCACTTTGAGAGGTGGAGGCGGGAATCTCACTTGAGGCCAGAAATTCAAGGTCAGCCTGGGCAACACAGAGAGACCTTGTCTCTACAAAAAATAGTAAAAATTAGCCAGGTATGGTGGCACATGCCGGTAGTCCCAGTTACTCAAGAGGCTGAGGCAGGAGGATCACTTGAGTCCACGAGTTAGAGGCTGCAGTGAGCTATGATTGTACCACTGCACTCCAGCCTGGAAAACAGAGTGAGACCCTGTCTCTAAAAAAAAATAAACAAGTAAATAAAAATAAATAAATAGATAAATAAATAAATAATGTTTTTTAAAAAGAGAACACATCAGTCATGCGAGATTGTGGGTGTTTGTGGCATAGGAAGGAAATGATGCTCAGAATGGATTTGTTTCCTGAGGCTACTGGAAACTACCAGAAACTTTGTGGCTTAGACATGACAGAAATTTCTTCTCTTACAGTTTGGTAAGCCAGAAGTCCAAAATTAGTATCCCCAGCCTGAAATTACGGTGTCTTCAGGATCACACTCCATGGGAGGCTTTCCCTCCCTTGCTCCTCCAGCTTTGGTGGCTGCCAGCATTCCTTGGCTTGTGACGGCATCGCTCCCTTTTCTGCCTCCATCTTTACTTCCTCATCTCCTCTGTGTGTGTGTCTCCTTCTGATCCCTCCTCAGAAGCACCTTGAATGTCTATTACTTCTGCCAACAGCCTGGTTGAGAGAATCTAGGGGTTTCTTTTTCCCTCATGCACCTTAAAATTCTTCCTGTTTCTATCCATTCTTCAATTCCAAAGCCACTGCCACATTTTTCAGCTAATGTCATGGGGCATCTCACTTCCTTTAGTCAGCTGAAAATCTCATCAATGAATAAGATATTTGTCATACAGGCAGGCTTGGCTATCTGGCTGGCTCAGGGGCCATTTCATCAGAGGTTATGGGATGTGTTCCTTCTTTGCACCAATTTCTTTTTTATCTTAACCATTTTGTTTGGCAATACACCTGCAACTTACTCTATTGTTCAATAGTTCAATATTGTATTTTCTTTCTTTTTTTTTTTTTTTTTTGAGGTGGAGTCTTGCTCTGTCCCCAGACTTGAGTGCAGTGGCATGATCTCGGCTCACTGCAGCCTCCACCTCCTGGGTTCAAACGATTCTCCTGCCTCAGCCTCCCAAGTAGCTGGGTCTACAGGCGCACACCACCATGCCCAGCTAATTTTTGTATTTTTACTAGAGACAGCGTTTCACCATGTTGACCAGGATTGTCTCGATCTCCTGACCTCATGATCCGCCCACCTCGGCCTCCCAAAGTGCTGGGATTACAGGGGTGAGCCACTGCGCCTGGCCCAGTATTTTATTTTCTAGAACAAATAATGCTTACTATAATTTTATCTTTTCTGGCTAGCCCTGAGGTCATGAGGATAAACTTCTGTTATTGCAGGACAGCAAAACCCGGCCCAAAGACAATGGAGTGTGGTGCTTGTGACCACACACTAAACGTTCCCCCATGCTAGCTTTTGTGCCTAAAAGTCGAGGTCTTCCCCATATTGCTTGGCTCATTCACTTCTTTTGCACTTGGGTCTTCTCCTGGGCTCTTCCTGTTGATGACAAAATGCAGATTGCAACACCCAGAGTCTCAGCCTCTTGAGTTTCTGTGTTGGAAACATCCAGCCCTTGCTTGAAATTCTGCCATGAAAAAAGGAGATTGGGCCACTTGATCTTTGCCAAACACAAATGGGTAGGTCACCGCCCTCCCCACATGTCCACTCTCTGCCCCACCCCCACATGCTTAAAATCATGTAATGGCTTCCCATTGCTTTTGTGATCAAGTCCGTCATTGTACATGGTGTTGGCGTCATCAACATGACCCAGCCTAGTGTGGTCAAAGCGGACCTCTGCAGACCCACCCCTGACTCTGTCCTCCAGCCACCCCTCATATCTTCACGCCTCCTTAGTCCTTCATGTCTGCGATGCTCTCTTCGGCCATGGATCCTTTGCACTTGCGGTTCCCTCTGCCGGGAATGTTCTCTTCCTGTCGTTTCCTTGTCTGGTGAACTCTTCTCATGCTTCAGGTTTCAGCCCCAGTTTCCCCTTCCTGGGGAAGCCTTTTCTGACTTTGCTGACCAGGGTTTTTTGCCCTACAGGCTCCCAAAGCACTGTGTTGCTCTCCTCTCCAGTTCTCATGGCAGATGGACATATTTTGCCCTTGCTGATGTGCTGCTGTAACCGCCTCCCTGTCGCCTGGATCATTCGTTCCTGAGAGGCTGCATCTGTTCTATTCATTGCTGTGTCCCAGTGCATTGGAGAGTGCCTGCTCCATACGGGCTGAATGAGTGGGTTAGTGAGTGAATGAATGACCTGCTAAAGTCCTAGATCACCAATGAAAATGATGACCTCAGGTGGGGAACGGTGGCTCATGCCTGTAATCCGGTACTTTGGGAGGCTGAGGCAGGTGGATCACTTGAGGTCAGGAATTAGAGAACAGCCTGGCCAACATGGTGAAACCCCGTCTCTACTAAAAATACAGATTAGCTGGGTGTGGTGGCAGGTGCCTGTAATCCCAACTACTCTGGAGGGCAAGGCAGCAGAATCGCTTGAACCCAGGAGGCAGAACTTGCGATGAGCCGAGACTGTGCCACTGCACTCCAGCCTGGGTGAGACCCTGAAAAAAAAAAAAGAAAGAAAGAAAAGAAGGAAGGAAGAAGGAAGGAAGGAAGGAAGGAAGGAAGGAAGGAAGGAAGGAAGGAAGGAAGGAAGAAAGAGAGAGAGAGAGAGAAAGAAAGAAAGAAAGAAAGAAAGAGAAAGAAAGAGGAAGGAAGGAGGAAAGAAAGAAAGAAAAGAAGGAAGGAAGGAAAAAGAAAAGGAAAGGAAAGGGAAGGAAAGAAAAGAAAAGAAAAGAAAAGAAAAAGAAAGTGATGACATCCCAGAGCGCAGTCTTTCTCTACTCTAAAAGAAGGTTGATCACCTTTCTTTCCTGGCTCTCTGTTTCTAGGGAAAATTGGGCCCTACCTCCACTTCAGATCAGTCTTTTACAACTCACACAAGTGCCCCTGCCTGAGCAGGCCTAGGTCTGTCATTCTGCAAGAAAATTATCTGACTTCTTCCATCCTATGTTACCCAAGAAGACAGGCCCACAGCTTGTGACCAAGGAACCAGTTCCACCATATCCTGGAGACACCTGGTTCCCTGGAGCTGGGTCCACAGCCCTGTGAAGAAGCACAGCTTCGTGTGTTCCCATTGCCCTCATGCTCCCAGCCAGGCTCTTGGTCTTCCAGGTGGGCTTCTAGCTCCACACACTCCTTGACAAGAACGGGTCTTCCAGCCACGCTCACCAAGGGGCAGGAGCCAAAGCCTCCCAGCTTCCTCCAGCAGAGCAGGGCAGGAGCACCCACACCTGGGGAAGGACAGGGTCTCCGGCTGATCACTGGCTCTTTGAAAGCAGGTTCCTCTGGGTGTCAAGTAGGATAAGCCTCCTTCCCAGAGTACTGGGCACAGCCCAATGCCAGCCCGCAGGACCATCTCCCCAGGTGAAAGGGAAGGGCTTGACTTTGTGCACCAGGCAGTCCCTATTGGGGGCAACACAGGACTTCCATGGCCTCACCCATATCCACAGTTGTCAGGACATAGACTCCAGACTCTGGCTCGGTGGGTCCCCATGCCATGGTGTGACCTTCAGCATTTATTTAACCTCCAGTGCTTTTGTTTCCTCATCTGAAAAACGGACTTTTTAAAAAGAAGTTCCTGTCTCCTAGGGTCGATGATAAGATCAAATGAGTTGATACAGGCAAATACTTCAAACGGGGCCACATAAATAGTATGAGTGCTGCAAGGGTCACTGTTGCTATTACTAGTGGCACTGACATGCTGTAAATACCACCTCCTCTTAAGCATTGGAATGGTCAACACATAAGGTGAATGGATTAATCCAATTTTCTGGGTTACGCCAGATGAAGGGGCAATCCCTGTACATATCAATTTTCAAATAATGCACCATCATAAAATAACAAGCAAGCTGGAGGGAATGGAATCGACCTCTTTGGTGAGTCAGAAGGATGTTTCAGACCCTACAAGGCTCAGGGGTCCCCTGGGAGTCCCTGATGCAGGCAGCATCGTGTGAGGTTAATGTTGCAGACCCCGGAACCAGGCTCACCTGGGTTCAAATCCTGGTGCTTCCTCTTTCTGGCTTCCCTGCACACTTCCATGATCCCCTCGCTGTTCTCATCTGGAAAATGGGAATAATACTAGGGTCATTGTGAGGACTTAATAAGATAATTGACTTAAAAGCCTTCAGCCTCTGTCTCAGCACAGAGTAAGTACTTGATAAATGATTGCTTCTATTTGCTAGGATTGGACAGAATTCAACACTGCAAGGCGCAGGGGCCACCCTCCTAGATCCTCAATGGCTGACAATGTGCAAGATGCATGCTGGATACTGCAGGGTTTTTAACTAAAACCCTGATGTTCTCTTATATTTCTGCTACTTGTCTTGTTCTTAAAAACCAAGAACTAGCAAATACTGGGTGACAGGCGTCAGCTTGCTGCCTGGGTTCTGCCTTAACAGGAGTTGACAATACTGCAGCAAATCAACGCTACACGCTTTGGACAAAACAGCAGCCCTGCCTTGCTACTGTAAAGGGCATTTGTCATGTTGTTTGCAGCAGAGGGATGGTTTCCCCTCTCCTTCTGGACTTGCACCTCATTCCGACCGGAGTGTGTACCAGCTGCCTGCCCCAGACTGTCCCAGCAGCCATCTATCTAGATGAGAAGCAATTTCATAAATTCAAACGGGGCACGTTTCCTACACAATTTATTTAGCTTAACAAGTTAATCAGAGTCCACGAGCCCAATTTGTCACTGTGCTGTTTTCTTTTGCCAGCTGCTCTAATTGTATAAATATGCCCAGAGGTTTGATGAAACTTCTAACACATCAAACAATAAATGGCCCACTTACAGAGTGTACTCGTGGCTATTTTGAAGCAAGGCATTTCCCCTCCTGAAGCTGGCAGCTCCTACCCATCTAATGGCCTGGCACCGTGCTGGCAGCTCCTGCCCATCTACCAGCCTGGCACCGTTTGGTTACTGGTCTTTTGCTTTTTTTTTCTTCTTCTTCTTTTTTGAGAAAAGGTCTTGCTTTGTCACCCACACTGGAGTACAGTGGTGCAATCCACAGCCTCAAACTCCTGGGCTCCAGAGATCCTCCTACCTCCACCTCCCAAGTAGCTGGGACTCAGTTGTGCGCCATTATGCCTGGCTAATTTTACAAATTTTTTTTATAGACAGGGTCTCACTATGTTGCCCAGGCTTCTCTCAAACTCTCGGGCTCAAGTGATCCTCCAATCCTGACCTCCCAAAGTGCTGGGATTACAGGCACGAGCCATTTCGCCCAGCCTGGCCCTTTGGATTCACTCCCAGCACCCAGGACCTGAACGGCAGCAAACAGGGGCAAGGTGGAAGGATGCCACAAAATGCAGCTGTCTCTGACTCCTGGTCTAATTCCAGAAAACACCACATCATATCCTCTGCCAGGTCTTCTCCCTCTTTGGGATTAGGCAAAAGGGCAAATGGCCAGACTTGGGGGCTCAAGAGCTTGCTTTCTCTGAGATGTGGGCCTCTTCCGTCAAATTCGCATCTGAACTGCTTTCAGCGCCTGATTTATGAAGAGGCAGGCAGTGAGGCTGTTCGGCTGGTCCCTGGAAACCGATCATAAATCTGAGGCCTGTATCACAGGTGGTAGACTTCTCTGAGGTGATGGCCGAGAGAAGTATAGGAAACCGAGACGAATGTGTCTGCACTGAGTCCTGGAAGTGTGCATTTCCAGGATTTCCTTTTTATTCGTTTTGAATTCTCTCCTCTTGGATTTAAACCTTCTGTCTCCTCTGTGTTCATGTGAACATTTCAACCTATAAATTTCATTTTAATAAAGGAGGTGTCCAGCGAGGAGATAAAACGTTTTTTAAGACGGAAAACTTCTGCCCCTACCCCACCCCCATCTTTCACACATTTTGTCCCTAGTCGCAGATGTTTCCTCTGCCTTATCAGTGTGCAGAAAAGAAACGTAATACGCTGGGCTTTCAAATTTTCCGCCACGGAAACAAAAGACAACAGGAGGGGAGAGGGGCCTCGCTTAACCTGGAGGGGATAGGCTAAGGGGAAATGGAAAAAGGCCGGTGCCCTGGGAGCAGAGTTGGCAGAGCCAATGCCACAGACTCCTGTTTCCTTGGTTCAGTGCTGAAAAGCAATCAAGTAACAAATGCTCCAACCTCCTGTCCTGCGCCACCGCAGATGCAGCCCTGATGTCACCTTCCTCAGGATCTCAGGGCTCCAGCTTCAGGCTGTGTTGGGCTTGTGCACAGGGGCCTGGTAGACAGCAGCCCTCCCAGCCTTCTCTCTGCTCTTCTGCTGCACTCGCTGGGAATTTCCACGTCCCCGTGATGTTAATTGCATGCTTCCTGAGCCATAGCCCTTTCTCTCACGTCCAGGAAGTCAGTGACCAAGTCCTCTGCCCCACCCTGCCCTGCTAGCTCAGGTGTAACCTAACTCTCAAAAGCACTTTCTTTAGAATTTTAACTTGAATGTGCACTGTGGACCCTCTCGTGATGCCCACAGCCTGCACCCAGGTGTGTGAACCGTGTCACTAATCATGCAGACCTCAAGCGATTCTGAGGCCATTGCCACATGCCAGCCAGCCACGACATCATCCTCTTGCCAAAACCCCCTAAATGGGTGTCCAGAGTGTCCCCTCTTATCTGTCAGCTACCACCACCTTTGTTCCCACCTTCACCTCTCTTATTAGACTCCAGCATGGGCAAATGTTTTATTTTAATATTACAGTTAGATGTTTATTTTAATGGGCAATAGAAAATAAATTGGGGTGGTGCATGGTGGCTCGTGCCCATAATCCCAGGACTTTGGGAGGCTGAGATGGATAGATCACTTGAGCCCAGGAGTTCAAGACCAGCCTGGGCAATGTAGGGAGGCCTTATCACTACAAAAAAAAAAAAAAAATGTTTTTAATTAGTTCAATGTCATGGTGCATGCCTGTGGTCCCAGTTACTCAGGAGGCTGAGGTGAGAGGATAACTTGAGCCCAGGAGGTCGAGGCTGCAGTGGGCTGAGATTGTGCCAATGCACTCCAGCTTGGGTGACAGAGTGAGACTCTGTCTCAAAAAAAAGGAAGAAAATAAGTTGCTTTTTCATTTTATAGTAATAATATAAAGCTCTTTTCAAGTAAGCATATCTAAATAAAGAAGTAAGTTCATTACTTCATTGCGCCGGGCATGGAGGCTGAGGCGGGCAGATCCCCTGAAGTCAGGAGTTCGAGACCAGCCTGGCCAACATGGCAAAACCCCATCTCTACTAAAAATACAAAAATTAGCTGGGTGTGATAGCGCATGCTTGTAGTCCCAGCTACTATGGGGGCTGAGGCAGGAGAATTGCTGGAACCCAGGGGTGGAGATTGCAGTGACCCGACATCGTGCCACTGCACTCCAGCTTGGGTGACAGAGCGAGACTTCATCTCAGGAAAAAAAAAAAAAGGAAGTAAGTTCATTTACATTTTGAAAAGTTAAGACAGGCAGCTTGTAGCATGCAGATAGAGCAAAACAGAGGCCACATGATGTGCTAGTTGAGGACTCAAGCCTGAGTCTGAAGCCCGGCTCTGTAATTGGCTAGCTGTGTGACCTTGGGCAAGTTTCTTAACCTCTCTGTGTTCCTCCTAGGGTTGCAATGAGGTTTAGGTGAGTTACTACTGGACTGAGCAGGGTGACTGTCGCACAGTGTTGCCTCCTCACCACTGGGGAACTCCAGACTGTTGCACCAGGCTTCTCCGCGCCTCCTGGAGGAATGGTTCCAAAAGCTTATCCTCATCTTGTCATTTCTCTGCTGTAAACTCTCCCCATGATGAAGTCCTAACTTCTCACAATGGCCCCCAGGGGCTTCTGTGATCTGTCTCCAGTCGATTTCTACAACTTCTTGCTCTGCCATTTGTCATTTGTCCTCAATGACACAACAATGTCAGCCTCATGACTGCCCCCCAGATGCACCTCGCTCATTCAGGCTCCTGTGCAGTCCCATGCTGCACCGTCTGTCAGTCCTGCCTCTCCCTCATCTTGTCTATTGATGGGCAAACTTCTCCTCCTGTGTCCAGGCTTGTTCAAATATCAGCTCCTCAAGAGAACTTCCTTGATTCTTTCTCCATGGACGGGGTTAGGCACTGAAACAGCAGAAATGTGCTACCTGTGCCTCTACTTAAAATCACAAAGCTCAAACTACTTAAAATTCAAGGTTATTTTTTAAAATTATGAAAAAAAAAATGATTAGAGGCCAAGCGTGGTGGCTCATGCCTGTAATCCCAACACTGGGAGGCCAAGGCAGGTGAATCACTTGAGGTCAGGGGTTTAAGACCAGCCTGGCCAACATGGTGAAGTCCCATCTCTCTATAAAAAATAATAATAATAATTAGCCAGGTGTGGTGGTACACACTTGTAATCCCAGCGTTGGGAGGCTGAGGTGGGAGGATCACTTGAACCTGAGAGGCAGAGGTTGCAATGAGCCAAGATCACACCACTACACTCCAGCCTGGGCGACAGAGCAAGACTCTATCTCAAAAATAAATAAATAAATAAACAAGTTATGAACAAAATATCATGTTCATAGTGAAAAAGGGTTTGACTTAGATTTCAACTTGATAAATGAATAGAAAATTACTTCAAAATACATTTATCTGATTTTTAAGCACATTGAAGTTACCATCACAACTATGTGCTAATTTTGAGAACTAGCAAGGAGTAATTCCTGGCCTCCATTTATAATTCCTATATAATTATGTGATAAATCAATATGACAGTTTGATGTTGGGCTTTGGTAGCAAGATTACTTAGAAAGGTCATTTCGTGAAGCTATCAGAGAGTTTCATTCATTTTCTCAAGAAACTCTCAAGATCTTGATATTCAACCCATCCTCTTGTCATGCAGTTACTGTGCTATTATCCCTGATGATTTTCATCTTTTTCATTTGCCAACTACTCTACCATAGCCAGGTCTTCCTTTAATGCTGGCTTTGAGAACTATTCCAAGTAGTCCTGCAACATTGCTTTCATCTGCTTCATGAAACCCACATCTTTGGCAAGACTAGTGATTTCAGTTTGCCATTGATTTGACTCAGGTGTGTTGAGATGTTTAGAACATATGACAATCACAAAGGACCTGAAGACAAAGAGATTTCTGCAGACCCTAGAGGGGTGTTCTGAGGACATTTGCCTCTCCCTACAACCCGAGACTTCAGAGACTCCAAGACGGAATACTCAATAAGAACCTCCGTCTCTCTTATAGCCCCTACAAGTGACTGATTTATAATTGAACATGTGTGCCTTCAGCATGCACCCAGAATGTGCCTTCAGCAGCCTGTATTCGTCTTTCTGCATCTGTCCCCCACCTCTCTCTTCTCCAACTTCATGCCTCCATCACCACCCTGACACACACAGACAACTACACACACCCTTCCTGTCTTCCTCCCATTTTCATTTTCAAACACTGGATGTTGAGAAAGGTGATTCTTACTGATACCATCAGGCAGGAACGGCAAATACATTTTAATTATCACGTTAAACCTTATCAGTTCACATAGCTGCCCTGGAGCTATCTATGGGACAAGAGTCTAAGACCGAGTAATGCTTCCGTGGGAAAGGCCAACACTGTGGTTGATTTCTGTCTGCCCTGAACCCAAGTGGAGAGTGGCAAAGAATGTGGATGGGCTCCCAGTCTTGCTCTAGGGTGGATTTTAAACACCTGGATCCTCTCCGGGACTCTTCACATCAAATCCCTTTGGTCAGCCTGTTTAGTCGTCTAGAAACCATCCCTGAAAACACTTCCGCATGCCGGGACTTAGCCCAGAGCCCTGACGAAGGAACAGCTTGGGCTGCTATCCAGGAATCTCATGTTGCAGATGGGGTTGGGAGCAGGACACAGTCCATATTCTTCACATTTTGCAGACTGTACAAATGGTAATTTTTATTGTTCAAGTCATATGAAACATGTTTCCTGTTTTCTGTTGTCTGTTGGCAAAGTTTTTTTCTCTGTCAGAAATACCTACCATCCCAAGATACCCACTTCTCTAGTCCCGAAGAAGAATGTGAGCCACATCTTCTACTGGGCCCAAAGAGGTCACAGCACCCCTTGAAGCCTCGAGAAATACCAGAAATGGGTCATCAAGGGACAAGATCTTGCTTTGCTTCAGTGGAACCATCCATCATCTATCCATCCATTCATTTCTTTATTCAGTGAATGAGACCACCAGTCTCTGCCCATGATACAGAGGGCCAAAGTCAGCCAAGTTTACCTTGGGGAAGAGCTGGGCACATCAAAAGAACCTCTTAGAAGGAGCCATATCTCAGTGAGATCATCGCTTTTATAATATCAGTTGTATTTTTTTAATTTTAAATTTTTCTTGTAGAGAATGTGGACAAACAAACAAGTTGACAGAAAATAACACACCTCCACGTATCCTTCCTCCAATTCCATCAGTAAATTCACTTTTAATTTCATAAATAGCACAAGAAAACATTCATTTGTAAAAATCGTTTTCAGTTGATACAAAGCTCAATATCTTCTTAACCACCTCCTGCAGTCTCATACCCTATGCCAGAGGTAACTACTATTATTTGGAGGGTTCCCTTCCTGGCCTTTTTCTACAGAGTTTTATGTATCTATGTACTTTTAGGAATACATTATATTGCTTTGGGTTTGTTCTATAATTTTGATTGTATGTTGTATGTTGTTGCTCCTATATAGTTTATTTCATACTGGATCTTTCTGTGTATTGATTATTTTCACCAAACAGTAAGTCTTAGAGAGATTTCCAAATCTGTGCATTGAGTTCCATCCCTTAGTCATCACTGAGAGTTCATGCTGACCACAGGGGACTGGGGACATGAAATCAACCTGGAGGAGATCATGGCTACCACAGGACCGTGCATGTTTGAACTCTGGAGAAAAAGTTAGGTTGTTTCCAATTGCTGGCTAAACAATGCTGCCATGAACATCTTTGTGCCAAGTGTCCTTGGTTCATGTACAAGGACTTTCCTGGGGGTAGATAGTGATAACTAGAGGTGGAATTGCTAGGGGGTCAAGGAGGATCTCCATGCACATTATTAATTTTTGTAAATACTGCCAAATGTTCTCATGTCATATTTCCACTGGAAAAAGAAAATGTGCATTTTCCCACATTACACAATATTGAAATGATTAAACTTTAAAATTATTTGTAATCTTATGAGTGAACACATGTATGTAACTTTTTTTGAACTTTTAAGTTCAGGAGTACATGTGCAGGATGTGCAGGTTAGTTACCCAGGTAAACATGTGTCATGGGGGTTGATTGTCCAAGTCATTCATCACCCAGGTTTTTGGCCTAGGATCCACTAGTTACTTTTCGTGCTGCTCTCCCTCCTCCCACCCTCCATTCCCTAATTGTACTTTTTATTTTAATTTGCATTTCCCTAATAAGTGATGGGTCTCATTTATCTCTTCTTTCTTACTTTCTTTTGGTCATTTTTATTCTCTTATGTTATTCAATGAAGAGAAGTTCACTTGAGGTAAAAACACACTCCCAGGATGGTCACCACTTCCTCAAAATTCATCTCATGCCTCCTGTCCCTCCAGTCACCACAAAACCTAGGAGATTACAGGCTTGAGCCACTGTGCCCAGCCGAGACCGGCGGATCACGAGGTCAGGAGATCGAGACCATCCTGGCTAACACAGTGAAACCCCGTCTCTACTAAAAAAATACAAAAAACTAGTCAGGCGTGGTGGCGGGTGCCTGTAGTCCTAGCTACTCGGGAGGCTGAGGCAGGAGAATGGCTTAAACCCGGAAGGCGGAGTTTGCAGTGAGCTGAGATCCAGCCACTGCACTCCAGCCTGGGCAACAGAGCAAGACTCCATCTCAAAAAAAAAAAAAAGTAATAAAAAAAAAAAACCTAGGAGATGCTGAGTAGTCCCCCTGGTTGCACCTCACCACCTCTGTGGTTGGGGGTTATAATAGGAATGAGGGCAGAGACCCTGCCTTCCAGGACCTGAAGTGAGTTCAGGAAAATGAAACTTTTCCAATACTTTTAACCAGAGAAGTCTTCTTCAGGGAGAAATTGGAGTGGCTGGGACAAGAGGCTAGGACAATCCTGGGAAGAGCAAGCTGAGAGGTCATGGAACCAACATGTGAGTTCCCAGCCCTTGCACTTTGCCCTCTGTCCAAGACCCTGCGCTAAGCTCTCGGGCCCGCTGACAGCCTACCCCATCAGGACCTGGCTTCAGAACCGGCACCAGCCCCAGCAGAGGGCACAGCTGTGAAAGAAGCAAACGTTACAGGTAATTTTGGCCATTAAGACTCATGTCCAATTAAACAGATGTGTATCATGTTACTTGGGAGGCCCAGCAGTCTGGGGTAGGTCCTGAGCAGAATCCAGCCCAGAGAACTCCTAGCTCCAAACCTAGCCCTTCCACGGTCTTTCTCATCCAAAAATGCCTTTCCCACTCCCTGCCTGAGAGTTGCAGCAAGAAACACTTGACCAGGGGACTCCCTGATCCACTTCCCTATGGATCTAAACAGAGCATGGCGCAGCATCTACAGTGAAGATGCATCTTTACAATGACCCTTCCCATTCTGCAGATGAGGAAACTGAGTCTGAGAACTGAAGAATCTTACTAAGCCCACACAGCTCATAAAATAACTCAAACCCGAAGATTCTGATTTAAGGTTTACACCTCTCTCTCATAGACCAGTACTTACAGTTGGTTTTGTTTGGTTTTTGGTTTTTTGCTTTACTTATATGTCATCGGTACCATTATTTACTTCATCTTTTTCTTTAAATCATATGTTTAAATCTATGTTTAAAAACATACAGACCTTACTCTAGCAGGAATACCTAGGAAGTTTGGTGTATAAAGTCTCCATGTTTGCTTATACGCCTACCTATGGAAAAAAAGAGAAAATTTATTTTGTGTATCCCTCAGATGTCACTTTTTGGCAAACCTCCAGGATACTACTTTTGTACCTCACCTTGGAAATGCCACCTGACACCAGGCAGCTTCCTTGTGGAGGGCGGGTCCTGCTCTTCCATCTCTGGCCAGCCTTCTGGTTGGGGGCTGGAGTGTGAGGGAAGCATAAGCTCTGGGGATCAGCCAGACCTGAATTCAAATCCCAGCCTTACCACTTACCAGCTTTCGGAACTGGGCCCAACTTCTTCGTGTCTCTGAGCTTCAGCTTCTGTGTCTATAAAATAGTGCCATTAAGAGCACCCATCCACCTTGCAGGGCTCCCAGGGTAACTGAATGCAAGAATGCATATGACAAGCTCAGCACTGGGCAGCTCGTATAAAGTTCTGTGGCTGCTGGGATGGAGAGGAAGCAGAGCAGTGCCTAGATCCAGCCTCCAAGGGGTCAGGGCAGGGGTCAAGTGCCTGACGCTCTTCTATGACTGATGGTCACATCTCTTGGCAGATTGTCCCTCCAGAATCCGAATTCAGTGTCTTCAGGCCTTGGGTTCAAGCCTCTTCTTGGTTGAACTTTGAGCTCAATCCAAGCTGATAAAAAATAATGACCCCAGATCAGCAGGTTGGTCTGCTCCCCCAGCCACAGCAGCAGGAGGCACTGCCCTCCCTAGAGACCCCCTAAACAATCCAGGGCACATCTACCTGCTTTTGTAGTGGGCTCCATCTAGGGTCCCCAGGAAGCTGACGTCTCCATATATACCTAGGAGTAGGAGAGTGTAGACAGAGCCACATTGTAACATTGTTTGTGGGCCTTGAGCACTTTTGCCCTTGTAAGCCTCTTCCTCCATTAAAAAAAAAAAAAAAATTAAAACATATTTTACAACTCTGTTGGTATAAAGACAAATGGAAAAATAGGTTCCAGGCTGGATTCATTATTATACCTTTATTATTGTTTTAGCCTTTTTTCTTCTAATTTTAAACGAAATTAACATTAAGATGTTTTCCTGGACCCCTAGAGGCACCATAAGCCTAAACCATGTACCCACCATGCCTGAAGGATGAGCCGTCTCAGGGTGGAGAGGATCAGCCTGGCTGTACCCAGGGGCTGAGTCCGGAGGAGAAAATATCCTTGGAGAAGAGGCTCCCAAGCTGACTTTCAGGTACTCCAGGATAAGCCCAAGTTTCCAAAACAGCCTGGAAAGGGCAGTCATTACCTGGCATTCATCACCTGGATGGTGGAACCAGACCAGAGACTGGAGCAAACCCCCCAGGCTATGGCCTAGGGCACAGACACAGGATTCCTGCAATAGCTTGAATGTCAGGGGTGGCAGGAGAAACCCATGCAAGATGAAGCAGTTAGAGCAACACTCCAGCCCTAGGAACAAACTCCTCACCCAAAGCCCACACAGCCCTTAACAGACTCCCATATTCTCCCCAAAATCATACGCCAGATACAACTTAATGTTAGGATCAGCCTTCAGCACACGCCAGCTCAGTGCAGAGGACAACACTGTTGTTTGAGGCAGAGCTTTTGCTTGAAAATGACAAATCCAACCCAAATTACTTACCTTAAAAGGGGGAATTTATCACAAGGCTTCAGAGTGTCTCGGAGAAGCCAAAGGCAGGAAAACACTGCTCCTGTGGGACAGACTGGAACCTGGAACTAGAGAGCCTCCGAGAGTAGCTCTCTCTCTCTCTTTTCCTCTTGCCTGCCTGTCTCTGCACATATTCTTTGCACATGCCCAGCAAGTTAGCTTCCTCTGCAATCTGGCCCATGCGGCAAAATGCAACTCCCAGGTCTCTGAGTTATCATAGACACTGCCCCATAGTAGATACTGCCATGGGCACCCATAGATACTGCCATCCTGTCTATTTGACTTGAATTCCTCACCTCCAGGAGAGAGGTGATCAGCCCAGCTTAGGTCAGGGCTCCTGCCAGGGAGACGGAAACACCCAATGCCAACAGCACTACCCAGTGTCCTTGCTCTTTGGATTTTGAAGGGCAGTTTCCATAGAAATTTGCAGTGGGGTGTCACAGGGAGCTGGGAGGCCACCTTGATAGGCATCTTTACGACCGGTTAGTCCATCAGAAGCAGAAGGAGTGGAAGTTGAGTGGGTGGCGAAAACGTATCCAGTTTGCCAGTTGATGCTAACCATGGTGGATGGTTGGTGAGCAGAGCATTGTGGCACAGCTGCCATCATTGATGTCACTTACAGTCCCTCAAGCAGAGTGTGATATTTACCCAACAGCTGCCCCTGGTCTCTGTCACAAACACACAACCAGGAGCAGCTCACACATAGCTCTGGGGCTTCAGGGTTCCCTGTCTGTGCCTAGACTCAACACATTTTCAAAGCTGAGGACGTTGCCTTCCAACACCCCTTCTCCACTGGCCCCCACGTGGGAGGCAGCAAGAGGAAAGCAGATCAGGGCTGAGTGGGCCCCAGATCCAGGCGTCCCCACGGTTCCCATCCCATAACTCAGCTCTGGGCAGTGGCGGAGCCCTCGAGCCAAGAGAAGTTGCAGCCAACATACCAGCATCCCAGACGCCGGGCAGATGATGCTGCTCCTCTGCCATCTCTCCCGGGGAGGCTGCCAAGTCCCCAGACCTGGCCAGTGCTGACATTTAAGCAAAGTATGTGTCAACCATATTAAACAATACACCAAGCTGTGGGTTATTAAGTGCAGGGTAAATTGACCACAGCAATTAAACTGAGATTAGGGAGTGATAAAGCCAGGGTCCCAGGCTGCAAAGAACGCTGTAACATATGGAGGCCTGACTATTACAAAGTGTGAAAGCCACAGCAGAAGCTTGGTGACATGACCCTCCAAAGAAACTCGCTGAGGCCCCCACCCCACCCCCGGGTCCCCACTTTTACTTGACTTTTCTTCTTTTGACAGTCTGGTATTCTCAAGAAGGTGTGTCTCACGCTCGGTATCTAGGTATTTCTGGAGACCGCCAGGTAGGGCCATGGGGATGTGTCCTCAAAGAAATGCCTGGTCCTTGTGGCTGGATGCTGCCTGCCTCGTCCCTTCCCAGTTTAGATAATTCACAGACCTGGGTGGGATGCTGAGAGTTCCAGGGGCAGGGAAAGGAGCCATTCTCGGCTCCCCAATGCCAGGCCCCCTGATGACACCAAGCAGCCTCAGAGCAACATCTGAAGGCCCCAAAGGAGAAACCAGCAGGAAGATCCCAGAGAGGGATCCAGCCCCATCCAACGCAACCACCCAGAGCCTAAAGGCAGAGCAGAGGCGTCCCAGCACTGGGGACACCCACTGTATATTTTGAAATGAGCACACACTGCCCTTTGAATCACTGGCTCAAGTCCTCTGGGCACCCCTGCCATGGTCTTGCCAATAGCCCACTGGCCCATTCCTCAGGCTTTTGGCCAGCTCCAGATGCTCAGATGCTACTTGGAGTGTGGACTGGTGTTCAGAAGAGGCTCTTCCTATAGGTCTTGATCTCATCCCTAAGTCCTGCAAAAGCTGCCTTTTCTTCCCAAGGATTCCCGATGCCAGGAACTGGCTTTGCGCTAGAGTCCATTGCCCCAGGAGCACCAAGGTTCAGGGCTCGGCGGTGGACAGACCAATTCAAAATTCCAGTCCTGCTTCTTGCTCACCCTATGACCTTGGACAAATGAGTTGCCTTTACTCAGCCTCAGTTTCCTCATCCACACAATGGCCCCATGACAGCCCCCTGAGTAAGTATGCACACATACGTATTTAGAGTTGGGGAAGGCATTCTGTGGTGGTGGTGATCACTGCCATTGTCACTGTTGTTGTTATACTTCCAGGAGAACCTGACACTGAAATTTGCTATTCCCCTTGACCATTAGGGTGAGTTTCTTTCTTTCTTTCTTTCTTTCTTTCTTTTTTTTTTTACAGCATTTAACTCTTATTGTCCAGGTTGGAGTGCAGTGGTGTGATCTAAGCTCACCACAACCTCCACCTCCCGGATTCAAGCGATTCTCCCACCTCAGCCTCCCAAGTAGCTGGGATTACAGGCACCCACCACCACACCCGGCTAATTTTGTATTTTTAGTAGAGACGGGGTTTCTCCATGTTGGTCAGGCTGGTCTCAAACTCCTGACCTCGGGTGATCCTCCCGCCTCAACCTCCCAAAGTGCTAGGATAACAGGCATGAGCCACCATGCCTGGCCTAGGGTGAGTTTCTATACTGGGCTCTCATATAACATCTTGTCCAATGATTCCTTCCATGGCCAGTGGCCTGCTTTGCAAACAGACCTATGGATCATCCTGCTGCTCTACCCCATAGTGGGGAGGAGAGAGGGGGATCCTACAAGCTCTTTGTGGATCCTAGACTCCCAAAAAGCCTGGCTTCTCAGTGGAATGAGCTGATAAGAGGCCTCAGTGGGCATCTGCAGGGTGAAAGAAGGGAAAAGTCAGGGTATGTCTCCCACCAGTGTTCTCTCTGCCTTGGGTGGTTTTCAGAAGAAACTGCATCCCCTCTGTGGCTCAGGCTCCTTCCAGAGAGTCAGGCATGCCTACAGCCTCCACCAGCTGATCCTGATCCCTGGAGTTCAGAGACACAGCCTCACCACTTTGTACCACCCATCTGGAGGGATGGGAGTGGTGGCTGCATCCAGCTGCTACTGATATCCAAGTGACTTCACTGTCCCCTGCTTGGCATCTCAGCCTTCCTCTCTCTGTAAGTGATCCCTGTGTTAATTTCCCTCTGTTGAAAATGCTTGAAGCCTTCACCTGTTCCTGCCTGCTGCGCTCCCTCTCCATAGCACCTTTCTTATGTTCATACAAGCTGAGGTCCTGGAGAATTTCTTCGCATTAATATTTTTTTCTTTTCCTTTTATCTTTTTTTTTTTTTTTTGAGACAAGGTCTTGCTGTGTCACCCAGGCTGGAGTTCAGCAATGTAATCACAGCTCACTGTAACCTTGAACTCTTGGGCTCAAGCAATCCTCCCACCTCAGCCTCTCAAGTAGCTAGGACTCACAGGCAACTAGACGCATGTGCCACCACACATGGCTACTTTTTAATATTTTTTTAGAGGTGGGTGTTTCACTGTGTTGACCAGGCTGGTCTTGAACTCCTGGCCTCAAGTGATCCTCCCATCTTGGCCTCCCAAAGCACTGGGATTACAGGCATGAGCCGCTGTGCCTGGCCGGCATTTAGCTTTTCATAGATGCTATGCAAACACACACATTAGATAGTAAGCTCTACCCAGTGAGGATCTGGGACAGTTTTGTTAACCCTTGCATTCCCAAAGCCCAGAAGAGTGCAGACACACAGTAAGCATCCTATAAATATGCATGGAAAGAATAAACCAACGAAATGAAGAGACAGCCCATTGGGAGGCAGCCTCCTCTTAGGGGAAGGTGGTTCAATGATCATCGTCAAGTTATCTGAGGAAACAAGCACATACCCCTGTCTCTACTTCAGCTGTTTCTTCATTAGTACCAATAACACTGATAGTGTTTGGAGGATTGGTCAGGGAAGCAGATTCCATCAATGTTTCCAGAAAGGCTGAAATTGTCCCCAGGATCAAGTCAAATGTGCATACTGTTAGGTGAGATTCATGAAATGTTACCATACTAGGAAGCACTGGGGCAAAACTACACCTCAGTCGTTAGATTCCAAAGCCCATCAGTCTCATATGGGGGCTTCCATAGAAGTCAGAAGAGTTTAACCCTTCTCATCTCCCTGGAGGATGGCAGACTGGGGCCTTGCAGAGAAAAACCAAGGCTTCCTTATCCCAAGGCTCTGGACTGCCCTTTTGGGCCTCAGTCCTAATTGAACAGTCTACCCTACTCTAATTTTTTTTTCCCTTCCTTTGTTCTTTAAGGTAAGGAGGGTGGGAGAGGAGAGATAGGGAGACCATCTTGTTTTGTTTAACTTCTCCTTATAAACTGTCCGAAGTCCTTTCCAGTTGGAGGCAGAGCTGAACTAATGAATGCAATAATAATGTAACCCAGCGATGCTGCGGGCTGGGGACATGGTTTCACCCAATGCACTGGCCTATTTGCAGATGGGCCTCTGAGGTTAAGGCCCCAGTGACCACATTTTTAGAGCATTTTTTGGTTCTGAGTGATCAGGAAGGATGAGGAATCTGTGCCCAAAAGTGAATAGATTCCAAATTATAAATGTCTTGGCTGAACTGTAAGGAGGTATGAGACATGTATTTGGTGTCTCTGGAAAGTTAGGAGAGACAGTCCTCAAGCTGCCTCTGGCTTCTCAGCTGCCCTATCCCCACCACACCAAGCTAATTTAGGTAGACCCCAAGCTCAACCTCTACCGTATATCATGATGCATCTGCCCCTTGACCTTCCCAGCAGGGCCCTTCCCTCAGCTAGCCAGCACAGTGGAAATCTTCATATAAACAACTTCATACTAAAGTGTGAATGGTCCTATGTGGGCTTAATGTGTTTGCATGGGAATGTGAAAAGTACCTTTATCCAGGTCCATTGGGAAGGATTCTAGACACAAGCAATAAGGCTCTAATCTGGGCCCTTCTTAGAGGAAAGCCTCCCCACTGATGGCCATTGATGAACCTGTCGAGTTGCCCCTTCTTGGTTATAGATCAGCCACAGTAGGGCCTTGAGCAACCTACTTTCTCTGCCTGAGACCTTGGTTATACACCCGATGCTTGAGTGAGTTGAATGAAATGGCCTCTTAGGTTTCTTTATCCCAAAAGTTGATTCCTTAAATCCAAATTTCTTAGGTCAACATTTAAATCTTTCCATCATATGACCTTCAACTCAGCATTAGTATCCATTACGCACCTACAAAAACCAGACAGACCCTACTAACAATGCCAACAGTAACAATAGCAATAAATTACTAGTGTTTCTTGAGCACTTATTATGTGCCAGCCTTTATTTTAAACACTTTTGCCATTTGATCATCACAACTCTAATAATATCATTCCCATTTTATAGACAAGGAAACAAAGGCTCAAGGCACTTGCTCATACAGAAAGTAAAGGCTGGGGCTATTGCCCAAAGCTGGGTTGTCCATACCTTAAACCATGACATCATGTTTGGGAAACTTGTTTCCTGAACAAGCCACAGGTACCTCTCTCATTGCACAGATGTGAAAACTAGGCTCAGAGAGGTTAAGTAACTTGGTCAAGGTCATACAGGCAGTAAGTGGCTTCTGAAGCACTTCCCTTGGGCTCCACCCTGTTCCCACTGGATCCAAAGACCTTAGAGCTGCCTTGCAAGTCTCTCCCTCTCTCCTATCTGTTGCCCTCAGCCCAAGACCCACATCATTTGGCTAGAAAATCCGGAGAAGGCCAGTGCAAGAAGGAGAGAAGGACTCTAGGAGATTCAGCAAATGCAACAAGTTATTCCTCTTCCACGAAAATAAAAGTCAAGGTAGCCAAAGTCTACCTTGACCCATTTATTTGGCTAGAAAATCCGGAGAAGGCAAGTGCAAGAAGGAGAGAAGGACTCTGGGAGATTCAGCAAACGCAACAAGTTACTCCTCTTTCACGAAAATAAAAATCAAGGTAGCCAAAGTCTTTGAATCTGACCCAGAAAATAAACTTCCTTTCTTCTGGGATGGGGCAGGAGATTCCAAGTTCCACTTCAGGCCTTTAAAAAACAAAACTAAACCAAACACTACTAAGTCTTAAACCCCACTATGATTCCGTTTATAATAAAAACATCAACTTCCCTTCTTCCCTGGTGGGGCAAATTGCTGTGGTTGAAGAAGCTGTTTTTATAGTCAGCTAATTACCCCCTTAAAAGATGGCTGATGATCTCACTTCCTGCCCTTGACTTGGCCTGAAAGTTCCCCAACGTGGCTCCCAAAGGCTAAATGCAGGAGAACTGCGCACTCGGGGAGCAGGGTTTGGTGATGAGAAAGGACAGGGACGGAAGCCCTCGGAACTCTCACCTCTCAGAGTCCAGAACAGAAAACCTACCTTCCACATCTGCCTCTCCCAGCTTCCGGCTGCATGGGCGATTTTATCTTCCTGGGGTTCAGTTTCCTCATCTGTAGAATGGGGACACCACTACCATGAGAAAGTGAGTGGAATGCAAAGGGTCTGGCTCAATAAATGCTAACGATTCATCTCTTGTCTGTCTTATATTTCCTTTCCTTCCTAGACCACCCACACTGAAGAGCCTGACTAGGCAGTCCCTATTTCCAGCATGTTCTTCCTCAACAATATTCCTAATAATCATAATAAGCATGTAGCAAGCACTACCCGCCAGAATGTGCATTTGGTGGTTTAGAGCTGTTATCTCTTGAATCTTAAGAACAACCCTAGGAGGCAAGTCCTGTTATTTTACCCATTTTACAGAAGGAACAGTGGAGGCTCAGAAATGTTACCATAGTAGGAAGCACTGGGGCAAAACTACACCTCAGTCGTTAGATTCCAAAGCCCATCAGTCTCATATGGGGGCTTCCATAGAAGTCAGAAGAGTTTAACCCTTCTCATCTCCCTGGAGGATGGCAGACTGGGGCCTTGCAGAGAAAAACCAAGGCTTCCTTATCCCAAGGCTCTGGGCTGGTGATGAATACAAGAGCACAAGGCAGAGGCTGCATTCTCCACTGAAGCACAGGTTGAGTTGAAGAGAGAGGGCACTGTAGCCCAGCTGAGATATAATTTGGTCTCACTGAAAAGGGTACATACCTGCAGTTTTCCAAGGGTTCCATTTAGAGGGAGAAAGAGGGAAGAATGAGGAGGAGGCTTTTCCTTTATAAGTTCCCGAAAATTACTCATTAGAGTTAGAGTTATAGGGGAAACCAGCAAGAGACAGAACTAGAAAAAAATATATGGCTGTCTGGTGCTTCCTTCAGGGAAGGCCTCTCTGAAGAGGTAACACTGTAAGTGACCCCCAAAGGCAGAGAGAGAATTAGTTATGGGAAAGTAGAGATGCACATTCCAAGAAGAGGGAAGAACACGAACAGAGTCCCCTAGGATCACAAGAGCTCAGTGTTTTGAGAGGAACTGATGAAACCTATGTGGCCAGAGACAGCTGAATAAGGAAGAGAGGGCAGCTCAGCTCACCCAGGATGCTGGGAGGCAGGAAAGGAGGTTGGATTTTATGCTACGTGCAATAAAAAGCTGTCAAATTTTGGACAGGGAATGGGTATGATCTGAGATATGGTATAATCTTTTATTAAGTCAATATTCACATTATTTTGAATTATACAAATATTTTCCAATGAGAAACTAAGGCACGTGCTATGGCTCAGTTTATGACATTTTTATTTACTCAGTGTTCTAAAAGCAATGCTAAATATTCCTTCTTTCCTCCACTGTACCTCTCCCCAACCCCAGCAACCTCTCGATACAGGTTTTCATTCTCAAACTTGTATTTTTCCTGAATATTGCCCTCCTGGAGCCTCCATCCTTGCAGTCTAGGCCAGGCTGCATGCTCTGCAGCCCTGCTACAAAGATGTGTTCCTGGGGCTTCCCTTTGCCTCTCTCTCTGGTTTCCTAGATTCCTTATCTTCCTCTGTTTTGGTTTACGTTGTTATAGAATGAATGTTTGTGTCTCCCCAAAATTCCTATGTTGAAGCCATAATCCTCAATGTAACTGTATTTGAAGATAGGGCCTGTAAGGTGACAAAGATTACATTAGGTCATAAGGGTGTGGGCCCTAATCTGATAGGGCTGATGCCCCTAACAGAAAAGGAAGAAACACCAAGTCATGGTCCCTTCACTAAGTGAGGATACACCAGGAAGGTGGCTATCTGCAAGCCAGAAAGAGAGCCCTCACCAGAAACCAGCCCTGGCAGCCCTTGATCCAGAACTTCTATCCTCCAGAATGGTGAGAAAGTGAATTTATGTTGTATAAGCCATCTAGTCTATAATTTTTGCTGTGGAATCCCAAAGTGACTAATACAACCCTCACTTTGCTAAAATAAATCTTTGAGTGGCTTCCTGGGAGATCATTGCATCTTTTAACTTTCCACTTCTTTAAAAAAAAAAATTGAATAAAATAGTTGCTGGTTATAGTATTCTAGGATTAGAAAGACCTGTCTCAGGGTTTTCTCAGGGTTCTCCATTGTCTTCTCACTTCCTCTGTAGCAATTGAGATGTCTCATGTAATTCTTATTCCCAGTCTTCAAGTATGGACATTTTTTTCCCTCTGAAATCTTTAAAGACCTTCTCTTTATCTTTGACATTCTTAAAATTTCACCACTATGAGCCTAGTGTCAATTTTTTTTTCATTCATTGCACTGAAAAACCAGTGGGTCATGTAACTTGAAGACTTCTGGGCAGTATTCTTATAGTTTTTCTTTGATAATTTCTTTGTCTGTATTTTCTGTTTGCATTCTTTCTAAGCTTCCTGATAGTGGGATAAAGAACACATGGATTTGACCTCTATATTTAAAAGCTCTTTTCCTCCTAACGGTCATAACTTTGTTCTTTTTTAAAACTTGATCTTTTGAAATATTTCTTAACTTTATCTTCCAACTTCTGTATTAATTTATTTTTACTTTTGTTACATTTTCAGTTCCCCAAAACTCTTTCTTGTTCTGTATTTGTTGACTTTTATAGTCTTTTTTCATAACTATAATACATTATCATATAACTCTAAAGATATTATAGGTTTTTTAAAATCACCTGGATCCTATGTTGTCTTTATTTCCTGCCTTCATTATTTTTGTGGAGCAGAGTGTCTCTTTTTTTCATGGTGAAAACTTCTCAAATGTCTGAAGATTCTTGCCTGTTTATATTTAAGAGAGAGGTGCTGAGAAGCAAATGGGAAGTTCTTTGTATTTTGATCATTGGTCAGAGGCCATATTTTGTTTTGGGGAGCTCCCATAAGTCAATATCTAGTCATCATTCCTTGGGAGACATTCCTATTCTCCAAAAAAAATCCTCTGATCTCTTAAAGGGTAAGAGTGGGAGAAAAACGGAGAGATAGTCAGAGAGCAAGCAACGGAAATTTAAGCAACGAGAGAGGATCAACAACTGAATATTCTGAATGTAATGTCTTAGTCAGTCTGGGCAGCTATAAAAAAATATCATAGACCAAGTGGCTTAAACAACAAAAATTTATTTCTCACAGTTCTGGAGGCTGGGAAGTCCAAGTTCAAGACACCAGTAGATTCAGTGTCCAGTGAGGGCCCACTCACCAGATGGCTGTCTTTATGCTGTGTCTTCATATGGCAGAAGGTGGCGGAGCTCTCTGGGGCCTCTTAGAAGGGCATGAATTCCATTCACTACCCACCCCCACAAAACCCTCTCTTCCAAATACCATCACATTGGGGGTTAGAATTTCAACATATAAAATTTGGAGAGACACACATATTTAGTCTGTGGCAGATGTGTTATTGTGATCTTCTGGGAAGTCATTGGGAACAGGGAGAAGAAAAAAATGGATAGGCGGGGGGATACATCTTATTGATGTCTTGGCTAAAAGATATTCTTGCCTGAAAACGTCAACACTTTAATCTACACATTCTGTGTTTCAATTTCATCTCAGATAGCATCTAGTAGGTTGTTAGATTTCTGCTGCATTCTCCCTTGAAACTTTTCCTAGAGGTATGAATATTGGAAGCAAATATTACTAAATGTTTGAGTGTTATTTCTTTACCTTTTCACCTTTAAAAAGGGATAATTTTGATATTTAAACCCAATAGTTCATTGTTTTCTATTTTAGGCTTTTTCATTATACAAGTAAAAGGTGCTCCTTGTACATAACCTAGACCAGGAGCCAGCAACATTTTCCTGTAGCAAATATTTCAGGTTTTGTGGGCCGTATGATCTCTGTTGCACCTACTCAATTCTGTTGGTGTAGCGTAAAAGTAGGCATAAATGAATAGACTTGGCGGTGTTTCAATAAAACTTTATTTATAAAAACAAATGGAGGCCGGGCGCGGTGGCTCAAGCCTGTAATTCCAGCACTTTGGGAGGCCGAGACGGGTGGATCACGAGGTCGGGAGATCGAGACCATCCTGGCTAACGGTGAAACCCCATCTCTACTAAAAAATACAAAAATCTAGCTGGAAGAGGTGGTGGGCGCCTGTAGTCCCAGCTACTCGGGAGGCTGAGGCAGGAAAACGGCGGGAACCCGGGAGGCGGAGCTTGCAGTGAGCTGAGCTCTGACCACTGTACTCCAGCCTGGGTGACAGAGCGAGACTCCGCCTAAAAAAAAAAAAAAAAGAAAAAGGAAGTCCAAATTTGGCTCACAAGCCATACTTTGCTGACCCTTAATATAGAGAATATAGACTAATAAAATGAAGAAAACAAAATTACCTGGAATCCTACCACCCAAAGATAACTAATGTTAATATGTGGGTGTGTTTCTTTCCCATCTTTCCACCATGCATATATATTTTATTTCCAAAACAGAATCATTATCTATAAGTAATTTTAGCCTGTCTTCCCCACTTAATATTGAAAGAGTATTTATGCTATTGAGTATTCTTAAATAACACTATTTTTAATCGCTGTGAAATGTTTTATTACATAGATGTAAAATAAAGCATTAACTTTTTTTTGTAACATTTTTCACAGCATTGTGAAAACAATTTCAAAAAGGCTATACCAATATTTAATCCTACCAGCAGACTAGGAAAGTATCTCTTTTCTACAAAGGATCTTTTTAATAAGAAAATTTCACCAGTTACCAGGAATTTTTAAACTCATAAGTAATATCCTGCATTAATGCAATCTATTCTCTCTTTCTTGAACATTGCATTAAGTAAACTCTCCCAAACACATCCCAGGCATGTGGACTTCAACTTAGCCTTTCCCCAAAATGTGCTCTCTGGACACTCATTGCAGGAGGTGAGCTGAGCAAAGAGGATTCTGTGGTCAAATAAATAAATGTAGGAGATGGCTAAGTACTGTCATCCCCTTCTTTGAGAGTCCCAGAGCTCACTGGCATGTTAAAAGCATTAAATATACTTGCATCCCATTTAGAACCACTGAGCTCTTTAACCCAGAATTTGCCAAACCAAATTCTTTCTTCAAGTAATGCCTATTTGAGATTCAACCAACTAGTTCTTCAGAACAACTTTGGAGAATCTGGTCTAATGCAAGGCCAAAGAGCATCATCTTATCATTGTAAATGTTAGTGTTCCCATCCAATCCAATAACCCTACTAAACAGCATGGCAAACATAACAAACTAAAAAAAAAAAAAAGGAATTAAGGTTGTTAGCAAATAATATAATAATTTTATATGACAACAAGCTTTAAAAATGATGACCCACTTTGGGAGGCTGAGGCAGGCAGATCACTTGTGGTCCGGAGTTCGAGACCAGCTTGGCCAACATGGTGAAACCTCATCTCTACTAAAAATACAAAAATTAACCAGGCATGGTGGTGGGCTCCTGCAATCCCAGCTACTCAGGAGGGTGAGGTAGGAGAATCACTTGAACCCGGGAGGCAGAGGTTGCAGTAAGCTGAGATCGTGCCATTGAACTCCAGCCTGGGCGACAAGAGTGAAACTCAATCTCAAAAAAGAAAAAAAAGAAAAGAAAATGAAGACCACACATTCTGGAAGGAGGGAAGATGAAGGGGATACAACACAATGGGCAAGGTGACTATCATATCCTGAAATAAAATAGACAGCCACAGAGCTTGAGGGACACCATTTAACCTTCACAAGGACACGACAAAGTTAAAGAACTCATTATTCCATAAAGTTCAAGGAACATTTAAGCTAATTTGTGGATGTCAGATTCAGAATGGATTATTTGAAGCAAGCTAAGGATCTGGGGGAAGAAAACATTCCTGACCTTTTGGAAGCTGACATCATAGAAGAAAATCACCTTGTTCCTTCTTTCTAAGCAAGTCATCACTTAGTCCCCTCCAAAGGGCGAGTTCCTTGATCCCTTAATCGCTCACCTCATGCTGGTCCATCATTAATTTCCAAGAAAGATTACTCTCATGCCCACCAAAACTCCTTCTTTTCCCCTTCCCACCTGAGCTGAAAAATAATAATCTAGAGGTTTCTCTTCTTTTATTTATCAATGTAAAAAGGGGGGGGCGGGCAGTTGGAATGTGGGGAAGAAATCTCACTCTTACCGTTGATTTTCAGTAATCTTCCAGGGTAACATTGAATTTTGGAACTTTTAGCAAAACGTGCTCAGTATTCACACTCTAACAACTCTCCAAGATGCCCTTCTGTTTTCAATGATTTCTGAGTACTATAAATTCTATTAAAACAGTAGATATTCAAGATATATGTCCCCTCTCCAGAGGCCTCTTTCATGACAGGACATCCCACACCATTACCAGCACCAAACAGCCCTAAGTTTCTGGGCATCATGGTCACACATTGATAAACCAAGAGACCTCTCTGAAGGTCAGCATCCCAAGGCCTTCTACTGAACTTGTTAACTCACTCAACCTTGACAGAGAAGACGGAGCAGGTAGGAAAGCTGATCATTCTATCATAGAGAAAAGAATATCTTGTCCAACCCATTCCATTTCATATATGCAAAAAATGAGGCAGAGATAGGGAGAAATTTGCCCAAAGCTGCAAAGTGATTGAGTTGCATGGCTGGGATTAGAACCCTGGGTCTCCTTCAGCAGACAGGTCTACCCGTTTCCTCCTGTTTCTCTCTATACTGAACATTTTTTATCAATCTTATAAAGCATAGTTGATGGGTCAGAAAAGTCTAAGGAGGTTCCTCTTACGAAGATGAAACTCCTGAACTTAGAATCTGCAGAAATAATGGATATTCTTTCCTGGAATTTAAGGTCTTTGTCCTATTTGTGTTAAGAGTTAAACCTTTGGCTGGATGTGAACCCTTTCAGAATGCACTCTCCAAATGCCTAACAAGATCCTTCCAAAAATGCCCTCCTTAATCAAACTGAAAGCACCTGAAAGCATCTTTCTTGCTAGGTTGCCAACTAATACAATATTATAGGAAAAAAAGTAAGAAAAAAAAAAAACCAGCAAAACCGGGACTTGTTTTCTTTTCTTCCACTGACTGTACAGTCTTAGTTTGGTTTTAAATTTCTCCATTCTCCATGGGTGTTGGCAAGGCTGGATTAGTAATGCTAAAAAATTTATCTTTACAACCTATTGTCTTAGGTAAGATTGTATCAACAGCTCCAGATGGACCAATCTCTAAGAATAATTTCACTTCCCCTTATCATTGACAGGAATCACATTTACATATTCTACTGGTGAGCGAGATAATGCAGAAATGATTAATGTCCCTTGATGTACAGATACCTGTAGACTGTTTGATCAATGTCTCCCCAAGAAAGTGTCTTTCATTCTGGATGCTCAAAGTCCAAAAATGTTCTGTGATTAATGTAACTAAATGTTTGGGGTCGGCGGAAGCTGCAGGCTTCGTTTCTCGTCCCCGTCACGCTAAAGAGAGGTCGCAGGAGACTGGATTAGTCATGTGGAGAAAAAGTCTATGGGGCTCATGTGTGCATGGGATTTCAAATGTCCTTTTAAAGAAAGAAGCAGAATCCCCCCTGAAATGTCTCCTCCAGAGTGTCTGTAGAGAGAACAACACGCTTAGTCTTTTAATGCAAATCTGATTTCCATTTAGAAAACCAAGTGGGTCTGATTCTGTGTGTTGTATTGGAGTTGGGATATTTCCTGATTTATTTCACATAGTTTATTAACTGGGAATAATCTGGCTTCTGCAAGATATCCCTGAGAGAGGCACTAGAACCAGCTGAAATAATGGGGAAAAAAGGTATGAAGATCAGATAGATATTGCCAATTGTCTTCTTAATCCTCCAGATTTGTTCAGACATTTTCTCTGAGATGCCTTTGATGATGACTCAAAGTTGGGATGCTAGTGCCTGGAACCAGGAACGCAGAGAGGTTAACCAGGGAACTTGGGGTCATCCTGACCTGTATTACATGCCAGCTCTTTCCCCAAGCTGGATAACCTTAGGATACGTTTCAAGCCTCTGTGCCTCAGTTTACTCATCTGTAACCTGAGGGTAATGATTGTAAGCACTCTAGGGTTGTTGAAAAACTTAAATGAGAAAACATTTTTAATGTGATTAGTTCAGTGCTTGGCACTCAGCAAGTATTTAATAAATTCTAGCTATTGTTATTATCATTATTAATTCTAAAAATAGCTTGTTGAAATGTCTCATGCATGCTTAGTGCAAACAATGAAGCTTTCTTCAGGTACTGCCTGGCTGGGTTCCCTTTGCAAGGAGATCTATTTTCCAGTGGAAAATATTTTTAAGGAAATTATATTCAATTCAACTACATTTACATAATAATATGCATATCTAAAAACCGACTCAGCCAGGCTGCCCCTAGCTGTGGGAGCTGAAGAGGCCATATTTAAGAATACAAATTACTTCTGGAATACGTTTCCATGCCCTGGACTGCTCCCAAGGAAGACATGTGGGTCATGATTAAATGGCAAAATTGGAAGATACTAGATGAATTGAAAAATAAAATCCAGAACCCCATACAGTGGTCAAATGCAAAAGATGGATTTGGAGAAGGATGAACCTGAGATGAGAGTGGCTCGAATTTCTCAAAGAATAAAGTAGGTCCTGGGGAAAATCATTAAAACTATTCATTCGTTCATTCATTTATCCATTCAAAAAACACGTACAGGAAGTCAGATGCAGTTCTAGATGTCAGGATCATGCAGTAAACAGGTCAGACCAAGTTCCTGCTCTCATAAGTTTTACATCCCAGCAGAGAGAACAAACAGAACAATAACGAAGGTCATTTAGGCCAGGCATAAGTGCTATGAAGAAAATGGAGCTGGTCTTGTTTCTCCCTCTCAGAGCAATGAGGAGATACTTCCCAGAAAAGCAGCTCAAAGACAAAAGCCACTTGTGGAGCCTGTATTGCACCCTTCCCTTTTTTGTCTTGTATGACTTTGGAAAATATCACACCTTTGCTGAATCTTTTTTTCTCTTTGGAATATGAGGCCAATAATTCCAAGTCCCCAATATGGAATTTTTTGAGTCAGGTTGTCCAACAGCTACACAATCTAGCCCAGGTTTAGCATATGCTCAATAAGCTCACTGTCCAGTCTCCGGCCTGTTCCCATGGCAGACATCACCAATCTATGGAGATCTTGCCTCAGACTCAGTCTAACTCCAGGCAGACCCAATCAATCCATCAGAGCAGGCGCTACTAGACTAGCCCTTGGCCTTTACACAGATGAGATTATGAAAATCTAAGAAGATATTAGCTTTCTTTGCTCATTGGTACATTCAAAAGATGTAGAGACTGAACTGCATACGAAAGGAAGAGGCTGATATATGGTGGTATGCATCACATCCGAGCTTGTCTTTCAACAGCCACATCTCTGTTCTGTACACATCCATACCCACCAATGGCAGCACAGGGCTTTTCAGTTGGGGCACTCAACGACCTGCAAGGCTGGACATGGTGACCTAGCACCTTCCTCAGAACCACACAAGCACCCCTCCCTGAGCTTTCATCACAGAGGCAGCACTGTACAGACTTTGGAGTTAGGCAAACTCGAGTTTAAATCTTGACTTTGTGTGACCCTGAGCTCTTTAAACGTTAGTTTCATCCTGTGGAAAATGGAGAAAAGGATAGTGTTCAGCTGGCAGAGTGAGCACTAAGTGAGCTGATACTTCCAAAGCCCAGCACAGAGCTCTCGATAAATGGCATGTATTATTGTTGTTGTTGTTGTTATCTATTTAAATAAGTATACCACCTACCCTGAAGATGAGAAAACACAAATGTGGCTGGCACATAGTAGATACTCAATAAATGTTATTCTTTTCCTTCTGCAGCCCTCTCCAGTCCTACCTAGCCAAAGATTGTGAAGAAAGGAAATGAGAGGATGCACAGTTTAAGAAAATTGGAGGGCCGGGCGTGGTGGCTCAGGCCTGTAATCCCAGCACTTTGGGAGGCCGAGGCGGGCAGATCACGAGGTCAGGAAATTGAGACCATCCTGGCTAACATGGCAAAACCCCTTCTCTACTAAAAATACAAAAAATTAGCCAGGCGTGGTGGTGGGCGCCTGTAGTCCCAGCTACTGGGGAGGCTGAGGCAGGAGAATGGCGTCAACCTGGGAGGCGGAGCTTGCAGTGAGCTGAGATGGCACCACTGCACTCCAGCCTGGGCAACAGAGTGAGACTCCGTCTCAAAAAAAAAAAAAAAAAAGAAAATTGGAGAAAGGAGAAAGAACAGAGTCAATTCTGTATGGTAGATCTGAGAGAAAAGAACCTACTCCTACTGCCCAAGTTGAAATGCTTCCATCCAAGAGGGTGCGTCTCAACGTTTCACCAGTGAGGGTTCCCTGTGAGTGCATTCCTTTGCCATGGAGTCCGTCTACTGCAAGAGAGCTTCAGCCAGTACCATCGCTGAGACAAACACGCATATGGCCTGCTAAATAACGCAGGGCACTTGTCGTTTCAGATGGAGGTTTAGAAGAAGGCTGATATGATTTTGCATGTTTCTCCAACAGAGAGAGCCAGGAAGGAAGGTGGAAACATGAGGGCTTGTCACTAGTAAAAACAAACAAACAAAAAAAAAATGCACACACACATTCAATAAACAGGAAAATTATTTAAATAAGCAGTCCTCAGGAAAAAAATACAAAAGCCAATTTTATTCATAAAACATCTGATTTACTGCATTCTAGCTAAAAGCAGCTTTTAACTCAAGCCTCTGAGATTCTATTTATTATTCAACAAAATATTCAAGATTATTTAATAAAGGTATCTTTAATACTAATATAGCAGCAAGAGCTAATATATGTAAAATAATTATTTTGAAAAGTATTATCAATATTTTGGGGAAATAATGTACATGCATAATGAATGAATTTTGCCCCTGGGTTTATGCTTATATCTTGGCCCGATTTTGCGTGGAGAAATTCTGCATTATAATGAAAAGCAAAACGATCACACGTTATAACTGCGAGTTTTTTATCACTGCTTAGAAGAATCCTAAAACTGTCACCTAAACAGGAAAAAATATATATATTCCATATAAGTGTGCATATGGTGAATTATAATTTTCTGAGTGTTGGAAAACACTCGAACACCCAACTGCTTTCAAAATGACAATTATTGGCCTCGAAGACATAAATAAAAAGTTTTTGATAGCCAACTATCCCAAAAATGCTGCTAAATTCTAAGCAAATGAAGGGTTGTGCAGATCTATTTTTCTGTTTAAAGATTCTTGAAGTTGAAGTTCTCAGAGATTTCTCAAACAGCATACACAAACTAAATCAGATAAAGAACTATTTTTATTTTCCTGAGCCAATGAGGAATTTTCAAAATTTAAAAGAAGCTCTTTCCCCAGGTTTACCCCCACCCTAAACTTACAGAGTGAAAAATCAAATTCTTTTCAACAAGTATATTAGCATTGCTCCTTGTGCCAAAGCCTGTGATAATACAAAGAAAAATTAAGGAGGATTCTTCCCCCTTTAAAGCATAGAATCATAAAATAGAATGTGAAATAACTCAGCAACAGTAATCTATTCTCTTATTTTAGAGATATGGAAACTGGGACTTAAACATAGCAAACTCATTCAAGTCTACATTTCCTTATATCTAATGCAGGGAACTTTCTAGAACCTCCCACTTCTGCCCACCAACTTTACCAGGGCAACCAAAGAAGATTCAGTGTCACTGATGATGTCAACTATGTCCACATAAAATCTGCATATCTTCCACTGAGGCAGTTCTGAGGCACTTTGGGGACCCAGCTTAAGTTACCCTTTGCCACGCTTAGCTTAGACCCCAGTTTGAACAACAACTCAATTGACGATTATCTGGCACCTACTATGCACAAAGCATGATGCTGGTCACACTCAACGTCCTCCGTTCCTCTCTACTGAATTTTCAGGAGTGAAGGTTCCCACCTAAAATGATTCCCAAGATAAGACAGGCATGTTCAGCATCATCTAAAGAAAACAAAAGTTTCCAAACATTTGCAAGCTCTGGAATTTATGCGTAAGAACTAATGTTTGAGAGGGTTTTTTGTTTTTGTTAAATGACTACACTATAAATCTCACAAACTGCATAAATCAGACTTGACTCCAGCCACACAAGTAAGGCTGGGACCGATTTATGGCGAGGCATGAGAGAAGAACAGTGTGTTTTATTTACCACCTGACATTTACACACAGAGGAGCCTTGTGGGGGTTGGCCTATGAGGGCTGGGAAGTAATCCACAAGGTTACAATAAATCCACCTGTGAATGGCAACCTACCTTGGGTTAAAAACTTGGTCTCAAATAACCTCAAAGTAATTCTGTCTGGTGGAAGATTCTTTATCCTGATCAGGGATAATGTCGAATTGGAAGTCCAATGTGACAACCGCCACGCCTTTCTTAGCTTTAAACACTGCTGATTTATTATTATTATTATTATATTATTACTATTACTAGCATTAGCATCAGAGAGCATACGTTATGGGTTTTCTCCACCTTCACTGTTGGTATTTGGAGATTTGAGGTCAGTATGAAATGCTTTCAGGGACATCTTATGAACTTTGAAATTACGAAAATTTGTCCTGAAGAGTTATTTGAAAATGTGAAAATGTGTCTTCAAGAGTCTCTAGTCATTAAAGCCCTCTCAATGAATCTTGTCATGGGGATTAACCAAATATTTAATGAGCATCTATTATGTGGCAGGTACGTCACCTCATGGAGGGGACAGAAAATAAATAAATAATAGATCAGAAAACAAGAAGTGATACAGAGGAAAATTAAGCACAGTGATGGGGATGCTTTAGTAGACAGGGTGGTCAGGAAATGTCTCTGTGGTAAGGTGGCATTTAATTACAGACCTGAATAGAGTGAAGGAAGAAGTCATGCAGACAAAACAGTTAGAACATTGAAGGCAGTCGGGCGCCATGGCTCACGCCTCTAATCCCAGCACTTTGGGAGGCTGAGGCGGGCAGATCACGAGGTCAGGAGATTGAGACCATCCTGGCTAACACGGTGAAACCCTGTCTCTACTAAAAATACAAAATATTAGCCAGGTGTGGTGGCAGGCCCCTGTAGTCCCAGCTACTCAGGACTCTGAAGCAGGAGAATGGCATGAACCTGGGAGGCAGAGCTTGCAGTGAGCCGAGATCGTGCCATTGCACTGCGGCCTGGGTGACAGAGCGAGACTCCGTCTCGAAAAAAAAAGGCAGGAGAACAGCCAGGGCAAAGGCTGGAGGTTGGAAGAAGATTTAAGAAACACTAGGGAGATGGGAGTGGATGGAGTGGAATGAGTGAGAGAGAGTCATATGACACAAGATCAGAGAGGAAACCAGGAGCCAGATCCCATAAAGCAGGGGTGTCCAGTCTTTTGGCTTCCCTGGTCTACTGGTCCATTCTCACACTGCTATAAAGCTACTACCTGAGACTAGGTAATTTATAAAGGAAAGAGGTTTACTTGACTCACAATTCTGCATAGCTTGGGAGGCCTCAGGAAACTTACAATCATGGCAGAAGATGAAGGGTAAGCAAGGTACATCTTACATGGCAGGAGGAGAGAGAAAAAGGCAAGTGTCAGACATTTACCAAACAACCAGATCTCTTGAAAATTCATGCACTATCACAAGAACAGCAAGGGGGAAATTCACCCCCATGATGCAATGATGTCCTACCAAGTCCCTCCCCTGACACATGGGGATTATAATTCAAGATGAGATTTGGGTGGGGACACAGCCAAGCCATATCACCTGGGCCACCATGGAAGAAGGATTGTCTTGGGCCATGCATAAAATACACTAATACTAATGATAGCTGATGAGCTATAAAAAAATGCATAAATTTTATAATCATTTAGGAAAGTTTACAAATTTGTGTTGGGCCACATTCAAAACCATCCTAGGCCACATGGAGCCCACAGGTTGTGGGTTGGACAAGCTTGATATAAAGCCTTGCAAGCCTTGGGAGGGGATTTAGGAAGCATAAGAAGGTTGAGCCAACGAGGAACAAGTTGTGATCTATGCTTAGAAGGCCTCACTCTCTTCATGAGGACGGTATTGGGAGGCAAGGATAGAAGCTAGGAGACCAGTTAACATACTATTGCAATAGTCCAAGCCAGCGTTAATAGCAATGGATGACAAATCCCTCACTCACTCTACTTTAATCTCAACTCACTCTGCACACCCCACGTGAATGTCTTACTAGCCATTGAACCTATTTTAAGAAAGACAAAAATCAGTTAAACCTAGAGCCTGGAAGCTCTGGATAATATGGAAAAAGTGCAGTTTCTGAAAAGTTGTAAGTCCAGAGGATATAAATAAGTCCTTTCGTTTTTGAGACATGTCAAGGATAGTGCAATTGCTTTCATCAGGTGATCCATTCACTAGGATAAGGTGCATCCTACAATGGCAGAATTCCTTCCAATAATTTACCTAAGGCCAATTTGATGCCCGGTAGTTCTAGCTCCTGGGGAAAAGTCCACTCTAAGCCTATTTACCAATGTGTCAAGAAAATAGTACCAGAGACCTCATTGGACTTAATTAAAGCCAAACTAGACTTCATAGAAAGAAGGGGAAAGAGCGTACCAGAGAGAAGGAGAGAGGCTGGGGGCTGCTCTGCCATATTCTTTTCCAGCAAATTGGTTTCTGGCTATGTGAGCATATTGGGAAGAACACTTAGGAGTGATTATAACAGAGGAAGGTTGTGGGGGGTGCCACCAGCAAGACAGTGAAGAATGGGGCCAAATGGGAGGGAATGGACAAATTAATGATTAAGGAAGATTTTTTTCTTCTAGGAGTCGTGTCCAGCCTGGCCTCCCAGATTTGAGCAATCTTTCACTGTCAAGAAAGGCTGGGAGATTGATTCAATTAAGATTAGCAGAGCTGGAAAAATGGCATGGGTTAGTTTTGATTAGTATTGTCTTCTCTCTCATCTCTTGGTGGTGGTGGCCTGAACACAGGTGGAGTTTGGCTCTATCAGGTCACAGGGAAGGCAAGGCCGACTTCCAGAGTGGGGTTCGTGGACCAGGCTCTGGGCTGGAGGGGTGGCATTTCCCCAGTATTTTCTTCTGAGGTCTCTTCCATTTGTCCTTCCAGGGTATGATTTTCTTATAATTAGCTACTTCTTCTGAAGAAATGCTAAGGGGATGGGAAAAGTCTGATATATGGGGTCAGTGCTGAGTATAATTCCTTGGAGCAAATAAATGTAATTGGAGGTCTCATTAATTCCAAGGCCATGCCCAGGTGCCCTCTGTGATCCATTGGAAGGGTGGGAGAACTTTCCTGGAGAGGTGAGCATGTCTCAAACAAAGAGGGGCCGGCAGCCCCGGCATCTGCTGGCAGAGAATCTCACAAGGCTTGAGGTCCCGGGGTGAAGAGAAGGGAGGGAATAAATCACTCTTGCCTCATCCCACTGCCGCACTAAGAAACCCAGACGCACCCGAGCTGTTGATTTCTGCCCAGTGAGTCTTTGCCTCTGAGAGCAGCTGGCAGATGCTTAAATAAATGCGCCTTGCAATTTACCACCACCTCTAAATTCATATTCAGACACTGCTTCTGGATAAGTTTAATGAAAGTGGTACTTTCTGCAAGGTCCCTGGTGGCATTAGTTCACATTACAAAATCATTATACATAATTTGACACTATTGTGCACCGTTCGCTTAGAAAAAGAGCTTGTTTTACAGCTCTGGGGACAGAGGTCCCTCCAGATAAGGTTGGGCTTATGAGAGAGTGAGAGGGGAAAGAAATACCTCCCTCTGCTTAGTAATGGGAACTTTGATGTTCAATGTGGTGACTCCCTTACACTCATCAAGACAGATATTTAGTCCAATGAGAAAAAAAAAACACCAAGTTACTCTCTTAAAAGGCAAACACAGACCTGTAATCCTAGCACTTTGGGAGGCCAAGGCAGGTGGATCACGACGTCAGGAGATCGAGACCATCCTGGCTAACACAGTGAAACCCCATCTCTACTAAAAATACAAAAAATTAGCCAGGTGTGGTGGCGGGCGCCTGTAGTCCCAGCTACTCGGGAGGCTGAGGCAGAAGAATGGCGTGAACCCAGGAGGCAGAGCTTGCAGTGAGCCGAGATCGCGCCACGGCACTCCAGGCTGGGTGACTGAGGGAGACTCAGCCTCAAAAAAAAAAAAAAAAAAAGCAAAGCAACCACGGACCATGCGCTGAGTCTTAATACTTTTAAAAGCAAATATTTAATGTGCATTTTAAAGGCCACTCTCAACACCACCACCCCAATTGATTTTTGGCTCGATGACATACTGTTCCTGGTGGCTTGGCACAACTTGCCACATGCAGCCCACACAGGGCTGGAATTTGTGGGGTCTGTACAAGTGAAGCTTTATCAAGTTGTCAGAAGCTAAAATATTTCCATGCTAGTCGGTAAATACATTGGCCCCTCAGTGCCCATGCCCACTGCCTGGACACCCTACTCTTCCTAGGATCTCCAGATGACCGTATACCTAATGTCCAGCACTCCAGGGACAGGCAAGCTGACATGGACTGAACTGTGTCCACCTCAAGATATGGATGTTGAAGCCCTGACCTCCAATATGACCAGATATAGCACTGTTAGGGAGATAATTAAATGAGGCCAAAAGGGTGGGGTCATACGTAAATGAGTCCTATTGGGACATCAACAAGACTGGTGGTCTTATAACATGAGGAAGACTAACTAGATTGTGTACTTTCTCTCTTTCCACCCACCTATAGAGAAAAGGCAGGCAGGATAGCGAAATTATCAGAGTTCTAGAAAAGTTGTGTTGACTACAGAGAGGTGAGTAGGTGGGAAAGAGAAACCCTGGAGTGGAAAGCCCAATTTTTGTTATCGTTTTTGTTTTTGTTTTTGTTTGAGATGGAGTCTGGCTCGGTCACCCAGGATGGAGTGCAGTAGTGTGATCTTGGCTCACTGCAACCTCCACCTCCCAGGTTCAAGTGATTCTCTGACTTCAGCCTCCTGAGTAGATGGGATTGCAGGCACCCACCATTCCACCTAGCTAATTTTTTTGTAGTTTCAGTAAAGATGGGGTTTCACCATGTTGGCCAGGCTGGTCTCGAACTCCTAACCTCAAGTGATCTGCCTGCTTTGGCCTCCCAGAGTGTTGGGATTACAGGCATGAGCCACTGCGCCTGGCCTAGGAATCCCAGTCTTTGAGAGGCTGCCATATGAGGACACAGCAAGAAGGCACCATCTACAAGAGGAGAAAAAAGACCTCAACAGAAACCAACCCTGCTGGCACCTTGATCTCTGGCTTCCAGCCTCCAGCACTGTGAGAAAATAAATTTCTGTGTTTGAAGCCTCCATGGTCTATAGTATTTCAAAATGGTAGCCCGAGCTATTCTGATGGTTTGGCTCGCACACCTTGTACCAATCCGTCAGTACTTTCCTTATCACCTGCTGGCACCTTTTCCTATAAAAAGAGCTCACCCACTTCCCTCTAGCTAGCTTCCAGAGGTGACTGTTTCAAAATCAAAATCAGTTCACAATGATCTACCCATGTGAACTTTTGGTCCTCTCTCTTCCTTGAACCTTTGGCCAATCAGTCAGTCACCCAGCACCCTGGTGCTCACCTCCTCTTGGTGTCTAGAACCTGTCCCTCCTCTCTAACCGCACAGATGCCCCCTTGGCTCAGAGAGTGATATCTGTCACCCAGACTACCCTGTCAGCTTCCTAAAGATTGCCTTTCTGCCCCCAGGCTTTCTCCTTCCCATCCACTCACCTCTCCACAGTCAACACATCTTTCCTAGAACTCTGATCATTTCACCGCTCTGCTTGAAACTCCTCCATCACCCTTGGGATGAAACCTGACCCTATGTGCAAGGTCCCACATGGTCAAAACTTGGTCTCCCAGCTTTCACACATGCTGTTCTTGTCCCTAAAACTATCCTTCCAAGCCCTTCCCCTGGCCAGCTCTTAGCCTCTCGGTAGGGGAATTACGTGCACAGATCTGGTAGGCTGTCATTCTGACATCCCTGAACACTTCTGCTGCTGGGGAACTCAGCTCTTCATGTGGAATCTTGTCTCATTGGGATAGCTCTTTTTGTGGGCAAGTCTGATAACTGGTTTGAAAACTGCCTCCCTGTAAACTCTCCTCACTGATTTTCCTCATTCCTTCTCCTTGCCCCCCAACTCTCCTTCCTTCCATCTAGACTTTTAGATTTCCTTACTTCCATAGGAGCTGAAACATTCTTATTCACTGATGCATTCAGTGACTGCACTGCCTAACACATAGTTGGTGCCAAGTAAATATGTATTGAATAAATGAATAAAGGAATATTGAAAATTGACTATTAAACTTATTATAGAAGAGGCCTTAGGGAGTTCAACTTCTTCATTTTACAGAGGACCAAACAAGGGCTTAGGCAAGGAAAGGGAATGGCCCAAGGTCACACAGCAAGAAAGTGGCCAGACCAGGTCAGAATCTATAGATCTTCATCCCTCTGATAGGACCAAGAGCAAACTGGCAAGCTCAGTCCATTTTCAGATTATCCCAAGCAGGAAGTCGATTGGTCCTTTTCCCAAAGGCATCACTAGGATAATGCAAACTTAAGCAAATGTCCATGCCAGGTTCCATTCCCATTTATTCAAGGGAGTAGGATGCAAGATTGATAAGATTTTAAACGGTGTCGTGTTCTGGGCATTCATAACTTGGACTGGAGTGCAGGAAATCCTGTTTGTCTCACAGAGGGAGACAAATGTGCTCTGGAAAATTCCCGGAGGGAAAGAGGACATCGTGGGGAATCTCCATCTACATAGGCAAGTCTGGCCTCACTCAGGCAGGAGAAAGAAGGCCCAGGGTGGTTCCTTAACATTCCAGAAGTTTCCTGTGTAAATCAGTGTGAGGTGGACTAGGCATTTCACATGGCACAGAGGCCCCAGGCTCCCAACCACCAGAGAATGGCTTCACCCCAAAATGCCTCCCCTCTCTCCATCCTTGAGGCCCCACCTCCTACGATGAGGAGGAAGAAAGGTTGCATCCAGAGATTCAAAGGAAATCACACACTCCCCAACCAAGAAAGAGGGAGGAGGGAGATTCCAAGAAACTCAGAGAGGGAAAGATAGTGTCTAAGAGACAGTTGGACACACAGACTCTAAATAACCCAACAAAGAGATACAAAGTGAGACCAAATCTCAATGGCTCTAAATGTAAAATTAAAGAGGAAAAATTAATTCCAAAAGAACCTTGAACAGGGCAGGGTGCAGTGGCTTATGCCTGTAATCTAAGCACTTTGAGTGGCCAAGGTGGGCAGACAGCTTGAGTCCAGGAGTTTGAGACCCGCCTGGGCAACATAGAGAGACCCCATCTCTACAAAAAAGAAAGAAAGAAAGAATCTTGAACGAAGGAAAAACAAGATAAGAGTGCACATTATTTCTCTCTTTCTTCCTCTTTTTCTTTCTTTTATTTTCTCTTTTATCTTTCTGAATCAAAGGGCAGACTTCATAAGGACCACAGATGAGGAGAGGTGTTCAGCTCTTTAAAGGAATGGTTTTAACTGCAGAGATAAAACACCATGATGATAATAGTCATGATGCCTGATGTTTATTGAGCGTTTATAATATAAGTTCTGTTGTAAGTTCCTTGCACAGATTTTCTCATTTAACCCTTGTGACCCTAAGCAGTGGGCACTCTGATTATTCCTGCAGTACAGATAAGGACACAGAGGTTCAGAGAACTCATCTTCTGCACAGGGTCCCAGAGCTAGTCTTGCGTGGAGCCAGAATCTCTCCCAGTCCCTAGAGCCCTTCCTCCTAACTCTATATGGAACTTGGGGCTACAACCTCGGGAATCCCCAGCCATCTCAGCTTGGGCTCACCCTTCTGTGTTAGTCTATTCTTGCATCACCGTGAAGAAATACCTGAGGCTGGATGATTTGTAAAGAAAAGAGGTTTAATTGGCTCACAGTTCTGCAGGCTGTACAGGAAGCATAGCAGCATCCACTTGGCTTCTGGTGAGGACCTCAGGAAGCTTCTGATCAGATAGAAGGCAAAGGGAGGGCAAGTGGTGTCACATGGCAAGAGCAGGAGCAAGAGAGAGAGAGGAGGGAGGTGCCACACACTGTTAAACAACCAGACCTTGTGTGAGCTAAATGAGTGTGAACTCAGACGTTACCCCAAGGAGACCACCAAGCCATTCATGAGGGATCCGCCCCCATGACCCAATACCTCTCACCAGACCCTGCCTCTAACATTGGGGATCACATTTCAACATGAAATTTGGAGGGGACAAACATCCAAACCATATCATCCCCATTTATGCCTACATTTACAGCTTACAGTGCATTTTCTCACTGATGTCCCCAGTAAGATTTGGGAGCTCCATTTGGAAGACCAAGAGGATCCTTGGTCCTTATCTGTCCTTATCCAACCAGTAAGCTAGCTCAAAAGGATTTCAAGCTGTTCTCATGCCATGCGACTTGGAGGATCCTACACTTATATTCAAAAGCCTCCCTATAGGCAGAGGGGAGGGAACAGTAGCTCCGCGAGATCTTGGGGGTCGTGGAAAGAGCCCAGTGGCATACAGAGCAAATGTCAAACTTCCATAAAGTCTCATTTTTAATCTGAAAAATTCACGGGGGTTTGTATTCTACCGCAAAATATGTTGCTAAGAAAACAGAAAGATAATGTTTGCAATTACTTGCCCTGGAATGAAACAGACAATCTCAAAAGGTGACCCATGTGTCTCCTGGCTTTATCCCAAGGCAGAGAAGAGCTCAGTCTGAGCAACTCAAAATTAGTCCAAGCCCCATCCAGCCTTACTGTTTTTCAGCTGAGAAGCCTGAGGCACAGAGAGGTAAAGTGTTTTGTCCAAGGCTGCACAGAAGGGTAGGATCTAGGACCCACACCTGCTGAAGCCTAATCTAGGATCCCTATGCCGCATGGGACACAATGGTTGAAGGCACAGGCAGTCGAGCTGTCACAAATCCCAGCAGGGCCACCGAGCTGCACAATTGCAGGAGATGTCACTCACAAGTTAACAGATGTGTTCGGCACCCCTTGGGGTTGGGTCGTGCCTGCATGCCATCCACATCCTCCTTCTTTGCACTTCAGTTTTCATAGTGTTAATTCTTATAAAATAGGAATGATAACAGTATCGATGCCATGGGCATGAGGATTAAGTGAGATACTGCATGTGCCTAGCACACAGTAGACTCAAGACAATGAAATTTTTAATGCTACCATCATATTTAGTTAAGAAAAAAGACACCCCTTCTCTTTCCATGGTTCCTTTCCAAGTCAGGCCATGTGGGGGAAGTTTAACAAGAGTGCCTTTTCTAGCTATGTATCATGCTAACCTACCACCATGGGTTGGTGTGAAGCTTAACTAAGTTAACACCTGCAAAAAGTCTGGAAGAAGGCCTGGTACAAAATGAGTGTTCAGGCCAGGTACAGTGGCTCATGCCTGTCATCACAGCACTTTGGGAGGCCAGGGAAGGAGGACTGCTGGAGGCCAGAGTTCAAGACCAGCCTGAGCAACATAGTGAGATGCCATCTCTACAAAAATTCTTTTTAAAAATTAGCTGGACGTGGTGGCACATGCCTGTAGTCCCAGCTACTCAGGAGGCTAAGGTGGGAGTTGGAGGCTGCGGTGAGCGGTGATCGGGCCACTGCACTCCAGCCTGAGTGACAGAGGGAGACCCTGTCTCTAAATAAATAAATAAAATGAATGTTCCATAAGAGCTGCCTCTTTCATTATAGAAAGCTATATACATACATATATGCATGATTGCTATTTTATTTTATTTCATTTTTTTGAGACAGTCTTGCTCTGTCACCCAGGCTAGAGTGTAGTGGCATGATCTCGACTCACTGCACCCTCTGCCTCCTGGGTTCAAGAGATTCTCCTGTCTCAACCTCCCGAGTAGCTGAGATTACAGGCATGCACCACTATGCCCATCTAATTTTTGTATTTTTAGTAGAGACTGAATTGCACCACTTTGGCCAGGCTGGTCTTGATCTCCTGACCTCAAGTGATCCACTGCCTCAGCCTCCCAAAGTGCTGGGATTGCAGGTGTGAGCCACTGTGCCCAGCCGTGATGAGTCTTTAATCCAATAAGCATTTCTATATCTATGAATAACTTTCACCTCCTTGTGTGAAACCTTATCTTGCCAACCTTCACTTCCCGAAATGTGAATTGGGTTGTTGCTCCTGGTGGATCTCATTTAAGAATGGAGGAACGAGCACTAGGAAGATGACACCAGTAGATCAGTTCTTTCTGATGTCACAGGGGAGACACTTCTTAATCCAGACCAAGCTGACTCTTCCCCTCAGATCAGCTCAAACCCTCTCTCCTTGAAGGCGCAGCAAAGGCAGGCTCCCAGAGCCTTCTGGCTCCATTCAAAATCCCCTTTTCAGAGCTTTGGCAGTTTTATGGCCTTTAATGACCCCCTATTGTACCCTGATTGCCAATCAGGGCACACGTAATGACCAAGCAGCATCACTTAGCCCTTATTCCGATGACAATGGCCAGAGCGGCCAGCTTGCTGTTTTGACATGAGCCGGGTCACAGGGAAAGTTTTTGGGCGGGTGACTTAAAGAGCCCGGACCAGCCAGCACCCTCAACTCCTCAGTTGCTGGGACTTGCACAAAAGAATGAACTCTGAACTTTTCCTTTGACGGATAGAGGTCATTAAAACCACGGAGGGGGCGCCTTCAAAGGCAGGTGTAGACCAGGCCGTCCCTCAGAGCGCCTAATAAAGAGAGAACAGGCGATTGTGTGGGATTCAGAGGAGGGGAACTTCTGAGAGATTCACTCAAGTGGTTCAAAGAAATCAATGGGCTGCCCCAGCCGATTGACAGGGGCCAGAAGTGCCGTGGCCATCTCTCTGCCACCCATTGAATGGGTGGCTGCTCCAATTGTTCCCAAATAGGGGCTACCACAATAAGTGCTTTGGGTTCTTTCATAGATACCCTGGGCCGTGGGGCTTTAGACCAACAAGAGAATCTGGAAAAAGCTTCACCACCGACTCCCATTTTAAATTCCATCCATTTTAATAAAGTGTCAAGAGACCTCCAAGCAGCTTAAAATATTAAAGGTTTCTTTTAAACATCTGGAAGATAACATCTAATTACTAGATAGTGCTCCAGGTTATTAATATGTAGTCAGAGCTAATCCCACTCAACACAAACAGCAAACAAAAGCACTATCCTAGAAGTATCATCTTTGCAGAATGTGAAGCTCCAGTGCAAAAGAAGAGAGCCCCCAACGTAGCTTCCAGACAACACAGCCACCCCCCACCCCACAAGCCCCCATTCCCACCACAGCACAACCAGCTGGGACCACATGCTGCCCCTGGAGGGGCAAAGCCAGAAATGTTGACCTCCTGGCAGTCAGCAGGACAAGTCAGCGAAATAGATTGACTGCAAATGACTTGAGTCATCGAAGTTCAACCATGAAGGGAAATGAAAGCTTGGGGAATTTCACCTCCCTCTTCTGTTTTTTTCAAAAGGTGTTTTTGCTTTTCACAGAAGGGTCAGGAATTTTGATCCCAAAGGTCTGAGCGGGAATATAAATGGATTTGGATAAGCTGGAAGCCGGGTCTGGGGGGAGTGGTGTGCTGAATGCATCATTAGGATCACTTGCTCGGCACATTACACACGCAGGCACGCAGGAGACGGAATTCGGCACTCCTCTCCCGCCAGGGCGATGGTTATTAAGGGTAACGCGATCGGATGAGAAGGCGGCGAATGGGTAACCACAAAGCCCAGAGGAAGCAGCTGTGGAGACAAATAAGTGAAGGTCCCACCTCCCTGAAACGTACCCACAAGACAGAGCCACATCCTCTGCATTGTCCAAGGACAAATCATCGCGGGTTCCTGGGCAGTTGGTGGTGTCAGCGTGGCTGAAGGCAAAAGTGATGACTTGCAGACCTCCAGGAGGGGCACCGCAAGCGCCTAATCTGGGGCAAGTCCACTTTAACCCTTCCCTACCTCTTTCTGCCACAAGGAAATGGAGGTAATGGAGCAGTGTCATCATCACTGAGCCACATAAAGGAAAGAATAAAGAGGCCACGAGGAATCATAAGGATTTTCCCTCTCTCCAGATCCCCAAGGAAAATGTTCTGACTCATTCTCATGATTCACTGCAGTGTCACAAACATCTCTTGAGCATCTACAAGCGGGGTCCTGGGTGCTCGCGTGATGGGGTAAGCAAGACAGACAGCCCCCATCTTCACTGGGAAGGTGGAAATTAAACAGATAATGAGTATTTTGAAAGATGATACAAAGGGAACATGAGAGTGCTCTGAGGACCTAAAGCAGAAAGATCTGCCCCACAGTCCAGTAGGTCAGGAAAAGCCAGGTCCTGGGAGCCTGGGAGGCAAAGAGGGTGTAGATCTCAGTGGAAGTGGTTCTTGCAGCAGAAGGGACACATGGAAAGGCCCAGTGACAAGAGGGATATGGTTTGGACTTACCCAACAAGGATAAGATGCCCAGGACAGAGTATCAAATGGCAGCACCTAGAACACTGCATGTAGATGCTCAAGAGATGTTTGTGTCTGGGTATGGTGGCTCACGCCTATAATCCCAGCACTTTGGGAAGCTGAGACTGGTGGATCACCTGAGGTCAGGAGTTCGAGACTAGCCTGGCCAACATGGCAAAACCTCATCTCTACTAAAAATACAAAAACTAGCCAGGCATGGTGGCAGGCGCCTGTAATCCCAGTTACTCAGGAGGCTGAGGAAGGAGAATCACTTGAACCCGGGAGGCGGAGGTTGCAATGAACAAAGATGGTGCCGTTGCACTCTAACCTGGGCAACAAGAGTAAAACTCCTTCTCAAAAAAACAAAACAAAACAAAAAAGATGTTTGTAACACTGCAGTGGATCACAAGAATGAGTCAGACCATTTTCCTTGGGGATCTGGAGAAGGGGAAAGTCCATATTCTTCCTCGTGGGAAGAATATTTCACTCTTTCCTTTATGTGACCAGGACAGGGTAGCAAGGAGTGTCCATCCCAGCTGCCTCAGTTCCCTTGCATAACTGGGGTTGGGGAGGCACACAGGGCAGGGAATGGAGGGACAGGCTACTACGTAATGGTGGATTCAGGACTTTGCTGCAGAGCCACCTTAAAAGAAGTACAATGGGCTGGGCACAGCAGCTCATGCCTGTAATCACAGCACTTTTAGGAGGGCGAGGCGGGTGGATCACAGGGTCAGAAGTTCGAGACCAGCCTGGCCAACATAGCAAAACCCTGTCTCTACTAAAAATACAAAAATTAGCTGGGCATGGTGGCAGGCACCTGTAATCCCAGCTACTCGGGAGACTGGGGCAGGAGAATCTCCTGAACCCGGGAGGCAGAGGTTGCAGTGAGCCGAGATCATGCCATGTACTCCAGCCTGGGCAACAAGAGCAAGACTCCATCTCAAAAAAAAAAAAAAGTACAGTAACAACAACTTGAGAAACAAACCAGTTTGTCTAGCAGATTCAACTCTGTCAGGGGTTGGGGAAGAAATATCTGAAAGCATCTAGAAATATCTGGAAGATGAAGGTCTGTCCAATTCCTGGGACTGAGGAAAAGCACTGAAGAACAACTTCAGTCATGAGCTCATCAGATGCCACCTCCTTGGATCTGCAGAGCAGAGGGATGTGACAATCAAACCTTGCTGTCACAGCACTCAGTTTAGGGATGGCCTATAACTAGTTCCTCTAACCATCTATTCCTAAGCAATTTTGTTTATTGAAAGGTAAAAGTAACATTTGATAACATTGTCATCATTATTATGAGATGGTTATTATAGTCTCATAATTATTAACAATTCTAGCATTTTCTCACCATTTACCATGGGTCAGGCACAGGACCACAATGTAAACCTCTAAGGCTCATAACAACAGAACAGGAGATACGTGTTATTACTATAACTATTTTCTAGATGAGAAAACTGAGGCTCAAAGGGCTACTTGATCAAACTAATCCAGTTTAGAAAGACGGATCTGAAATTTGTATCCAGGTAGTCTGGTTCCAAGAATTTTTTATTTTATTTTATTTTCTTGTAAAGATATGGGATCTTGCTCTGTCACCCAGGTTGGAGTGCAGTGGCAAGATCCTAGCTTACTGCAGCCTCAAACTCCTGGGCTCAAGGGATCCTCCTGCCTCAGCCTCCAGAGTAGCTGGGACTACAGGCGTGTGTCACCACCTCCAGCTAATTTTTGTATTTTTTTGTAGGTCTTGATCTTCTGTCCAGGCTGGTTCTGAACTCCTGGGCTCAAGGGATCCTCCTGCCTCAGCCTCTAGAATAACTGGAACTACAGGTGTGCACTATCACTCCCAACTAATTTATTTTTAATTCTCATGGAGGCTGGGTCTTGCTATGTTGCCCAGGCTGATATCGAATTGCTGGGCTCAAGCAATCCTCCCACCTCAGCCTCCCAAAGTGCTGGGATTACAGGCGTGAGCCACCATACCCAGTTCAGGAATCCTTTCTTTTAACCACTACACTACTCTACCTTTTTCCTAAAGATATTAAATAAGAGAGATTCTGCTCTTTCCACATCCCCCTGAACTCTGATGTCTGTTTGGATAAAGATGGAGAAATGTGGTTTACCAAGAGACTCTGCAAATATGGGGTCTCTTTCTGAGCCACATGGGGTGGGCAGCCTCCAGGTCATAGGACACTGCTGCTGGCATCTGGAAGGGCCACTGTGCGAACGTGCTCAGGGCAGCCCTGCGTTTTTACAGGAAACATCTCAGTTAAATATGCAAGCGTGTTTAATTGCAGGGGCTCAGGCAACTTGTTTATCTTCCTTAAACACTGCCAGGGTGGCTCTCGTTTGTTATCTGGGGTGTGAAATGGAGGCTGACAACAATTAATACCTCCTCCCAGGCAGCTCGGCGGCGCTCTGACGGGAAGCTGTGTACTTCCGAGCAGGCGGCTGAGGAGGTGGCGGGCCGAGCCGTCACTCAGGATCCGAGGGGGGAAGAGTGACAGCGGCAGCTGACCGCCCCTCCCGCCGCCTCCTGAGAGGCCCCCATGATAAAGCATCCTGCTTTGTGGTGTAATCAACTTGCCATACATGCATTACCTCCTAATGAGCGCCGTGTTTAAACAAGTGTATAGAACACATCTGTCCGGGCCTTGGGACTCGAGGCTGTGTGACCAATTTCAGCATCTGAAAGTTAAATTAATGGTAAAGGGTTTAATTGTGAGTAAACAATACCACATTAAGGAGCAGTAAACACAGCAGTGGGGACCCACCGACCCGCTCTGCCATCACAGATGCGGCCGCCTCCATGTGATCGTTAATAGTCCCCACCGCCTGGACGTTCTGACAGTGCCCTGAAGCCCATTTGTCATTTAAATGGTCCGTCCCCTTCTCAAACATCATTTTGGCCCAGGGTCCATTCATGGGGCCTGCCGGGTGTTCCTGGGAAGATGGGCAGAAAATCCCAAGGCAAGTGGGAAAAGCCTGGTAAAGTTCCAGCTTCTCCATGGAGGTGCGGGAGGGGGGTGAGGGGGATACATATTCCCTGATATCCAGGCAACCAGAGTCGGTCCATAGGAGTGAGTCTGCCTTAGACTCCAGGTTTCAATGGCAATGATTCCAAAACCTGGTTTTAAAACACCCTAGGGTGTCGCCAACGAACAAAGGCTGCCTCAAAACCAAATTAAGTTCCCTTTAATTAAAGATCATAACATACGCCACAGAACACTCTGTCACGGTAGGGGGAAGGAAGAGACTGTCACATAAAATAAATAGGGTTCCGCAACTCACAAAAATTAAGCATCTCACAGTGAGAACTCTGCACTTTGCTGATTTGTGAACAGCCATCCTCATTGCCACCTTGGAAACCGCTTGTGAGAGGCAGAGTGGGGATAAAAGAGAGGATAGGTTTCTTCCCATAGGAGCCAGGCACAGGTCTTTTCCATCACTGGCCAGGTTGGAGGACATCTCCATGGACCAGGCCCTCAAATAGGGAGTTTCAGTCCAATCACAGGAGCATGGGCTGTGCCTTCCGAAGAGGGGCTGGCCTGTGCCTCTGCATGTAACTGTCTCCACATGAGACAGAGAATACTGTGTCTCTCAGCCACAGAGAATACTCCTCTTGTTTCCCTTCCTTGTAATCTGGGCAAAGGGAGTGTGCCATGCGGCCCAGCCTGTCCCAGCAGAACACTGAACTGGGGCTGCTGGGATTGAAGCCTCAGCTATGAACAGAGCAGCCCTGTGCCTGCTCTCAGTGCACGGTTCCTGGAGACCCCATGAGACAGAGCATTGATCATGGCCGAGATCAAGCATGGAAGGTTCCAGCCTTCAGGCTTCTCTCTCTTTTTCTCTCTCTCATCCTTTAAATGTAGACTGATGTGGTTTCAAAGACAAAATAGTCTCAGGATTACACACCTAGACTCGAGTCAGAATCCAATCCTGGCTCTACCACTTTCACCTGTTTGAGCCTCAGTGTGTTCATCTGTGAAGTAAGTACATGTCAAAGGCTTTGAACAGTGTGCGGCCCAGGGTAAACACTCATTAAATGTCAGCAGCTATTATGACTTGGGCACGGTGCCTCACATTTGTAATCCCACCACTTTGGGAGGCCATGGAGGGAGGACTGCCTGAAGTCAGGAGTTTGGGACCAGCCTGGGCAACATAGCAAGACCCCATCTCTATTAAAAAAAAAAAAATTCAGCCAGGCGTGGTGGCTTACGCCTGTAATCCCAGCGCTTTGGGAGGTGGGCAAATCATGAGGTCAGGAGATCAAAACCATCCTGGCCAATATGGTGAAACCCCATCTCTACTAAAAATACAAAAAAATTAAATGGGCGTGGTGACACATGCCTGTAGTCCCAACTACTCCGGAGGCTGAGGCAGGAGAATTGCTTGAACCCAGGAGGCAGAGGTTGCAGTGAGCCGAGATATTGTGCCACTGTACTCCAGCCTGGCAACAGAGTAAAACTCTGTCTCTAAAAACAAAAATAAAATTCAATTTAAAAATTAAAATAAAATGAGAAGATATTATGATGGGCATGTGATGGATTCACCCCCCTAACCCCCCGCTTTTTTTCTTTTTTTTGAAATGGAGTCTTGCTCTGTGGCCCATGCTGGAGTTCAGGGGCGTGATCTTGCTCACTGCAACGTCTGCCTCCAGGGCTCAAACAATTCTCCCACCTCAGCCTCCCAAGTAACTGGGATTACAGGCACGCACCACTATGCTCAGCTAATTATTATTATTATTATTTTTGATAGAGACAGAGTTTCACTGTGTTGGCCAGGCTGTTCCCAAACTCCTAACCTCGAATGATCCACCTGTCTCAACCTCCCAAAGTGCTGGGATTGCAGGCGTGAGCCACCATGCCCAGCCTGGAGGCCCCTTTTGATAACACCTAATCAAACTGACTTGTAGAAACAGCTCAAGGAAAAGTTGGACCACTTTTGCATCCGTCTCACCCCAAGGTTGCTGAGTTAGGCCAGGGCATGGATAGAGATTTTTCTCTGCACTTCCAGGTCCACTTATCTCAGAAGCCACGTGAATACAGCAGCCCCAGGCCCTTGGAATACTGGCTGCTTGACAGGAAGGTAGATTCAACATCGCTGCTGCTGGTTATAGGGAGATCATCCACAACTGTTCAGAGCTTCAGGTCTCCATTCCCACCAGGAGGCTCAGTATATTCCCTCCTCACGAAACTAGCTAACTGCCAGCACCAGCTCTCTAGCTCCGAGTCAACTTTTCAGCGCTACATTTCTTAGAAAGTTTTCCCAACACGTTGGCTGCTTTTGTATGTTCGAAATACAGGTAAGCTCGAATTTCTATTCCTCTTGCCAATGAGATTTTTACTAACCCTTAGTGGTTTTCTATATTTGGGCTGGGCAAATCAGTCTGCCACTCAGAGACTCCAGAATTGCTAAATAGGAAGGGTCTAGTGGTAACAAACTCATAGAAAGAGGCTGCTAGGAGACCTGTCTAGATCTGTGTGGCAAGCCCAAATCTTACTTTGATTTTTTTAGGCGGGTAGAGGTGGGAGTGGCTTTGGCAGAGAAAGATGTCAATGACTGGGATTGCCAAAGAAGACTCTTCTTTCAGCCGGGCGCGGTGGCTCAAGCCTGTAATCCCAGCACTTTGGGAGGCCAAGACGGGCGGATCACGAGGTCAGGAGATCGAGACCATCCTGGCTAACACGGTGAAACCCCGTCTCTACTAAAAAATACAAAAAACTAGCCGAGCGAGGTGGCGGGCACCTGTAGTCCCAGCTACTCGGGAGGCTGAGGCAGGAGAATGGCGTAAACCCGGGAGGCGGAGCTTGCAGTGAGCTGAGATCCGGCCACTGCACTCCAGCCTGGGTGACAGAGCGAGACTCCGTCTCAAAAAAAAAAAAAAAAAAAAAAGAAGGCTCTTCTTTCTCCTTCCTCTTCTAGGCCACCAGTTAGAGCCAATAAACAGAAGGTCTGGTTTCTTCAAAAGAAACACAAAAATTGTTTCCCGGTTTTGCACAGAGATTGGGTCACAGAGTGCCACCTAAATGGTATTACCATATTTGTGGTTTGATACAATCATCTCTTGGTTTGAAATTTATTCCTGGTATGACTTGTGTCTCCCCTCGTTCCATCTCTGACACCCAAGCCCATGAGATGACAACCCAGGCTGAGATGTCCCATGTGTCACAAAGGAGTCCTTCAGTATTTCCAGGAATAGTTGGAACCAGCACTCCCTCCCCTACCTGGACCTGGCACCTTCTCTACTCTTGTCAGTTCTACACTAATCACAGGAAGAAGGTGGAATTAGTCCAAGCTGGGTTTTCAGAAATAACTTGTAGACATGCAACAGATGTTTATAACCCTCAGAAGCGGAAGGAAACTTGGAAACCCTCTTTCGGTGATTTTTTTTCTAATGATTGTCTCTGCCATGAAATTCTAACTTCAAATGAAATCTTTGGCAAGAGCCCAGGGCTGTTCTGTCAAGGTTCAGCTGCAGGACCAGAGCCCCTTCCACCTAAACCCCACTCCTATCCTGATGCTTCCTGAGGCACATCTGCTGTAGTTTCTCACCAGAGAACAGTCTGCAAAATCACTGCACCTTGTCCAACTCCATTTTCCAACTGAGAAGACTTGGCCCAGAGAAGTGCACAAACTTAAGGGAAGTAACATAGCAATCAGACAGACAGACATCCCCAAATATACCTGCTACGGTCCTGGGAGAAAATAGAGACTCATCCCCAAATATCATCATCCTCATCATTCTCTGTAGCCCAATCAAATGATGCTCCAGGCCTGAGATTTTATCCAACGAACACTCTGTACATCTTTAAAAGAGATATGTACTTGTCTTCTTCTCCCTTCCTTTTTTTAAAAAAAAAAAAAACACAGGCCCCAGATCCAGTCATTCTAAATAGGAAGGAAAAACATAACCCACTGAGGAAATGGATGCTGTTTCTCTCCCTCCTCTGTGACTTCAGTTTGCCTTTAAAGTCCATTTTCACCATTTATTGATTTTAGTTTTCTACTTGTCTATGAATGACAACTTGAATTAAGACAACAGAAGCTGAAAAGCCACTAGGCAGTGCTAAATGGACAAGCTGCACTTCATGGCAGAATGTTTCATGACCGTGCCGCCTTCTGCCTAGCCCCATTCTCTGGAGGGGCTGTGGGCAGACCAACCCCCGCCTGGCCGCCTGGCATGGGGACTGGTTAAGTCAGATCGGAGCTCTGAGATAAGGGTGAGCCAGGCCATGATCATTACCACTGCGAGCCTCAAAGCCTCTTTACTGACCTGGAGGCGATCTGTGTATCGAAGGGGGCCAACTCGTTCAATAGCACTTCCAGAAGAGGCCAAAGATCTGTCTCTACTTCAGCCTCCACTGGGCAGAAAACTAAGCCTATTTGCTCTAGGCCCTTCAGACTCACTCTTGGAGAAAGAAAACTCACCGAGTCAGCCCTTATGTAACTCCACTCTCCTCTCTTCCAACCGCCTTGCTTTGGACAAATATTTGACAGAAAATGCTCTTTTACGATGTCTTAAAAGTTAAAAAAAAAAAAAAAAAGGATGCATCTTATCCTTTAATCTGTATTGTAAATAAAAAATATTAACACAAACCGTTTAACCCAGAAATTCTACTTTTACAAATCCATCTTAAGAACATAATCAGGTAAGCACCTCATGTTTCTATCAGGACATTTATTGCAGCACTGTTTCTAATAGACAAAAGTAGAAACCACCTAAATACCAAGCAAGAAGGGATTGGCAAATACGGTAAATCTAGTCAATTAAATATTATTCAGTCATTTAAAGTGATGATGCCAAACAATACTTATTCACATGGAAAGATGTTTACAATGTATGTTACTATGTAAAAAAGAAAAATAAGAAATAATACACATAGTTCCCTTCTTAAATTTTTTTTAATTTTCCTGGATATCTTTCTATTGTTATTTGCATAAGAAAAAGAATAAAAATTGAGGTAGGCCAAAATGTGAAGATTTGGGAATGTTTCACCTTTTTTTTTTTTCTTGAGACCGTGTCTCACTCTGTCATCCAGGCTAACTTGCAGTGGCGCAAACTGATCTCGGCTCACTGCAACCTCTGCCTCCTGGGCTCAAGTGATCCTCCTGCCTCAGCCTCCCAAACAGCTGGGACCATAGGCTCAAACCACCACACACAGCTAATTTTTTGTACTTTTTGTAGAGACCGGATTTTACCATGTTGCCCTGGCTGGTCTTGAACTCCCGGCTCAAACAATCTGCCACCTAGGTCTCCCAAAGTGCTAGGATTACAGGCATGAGTCATGCGCCCAGCCTTCAATCTTTTCTGACTGATTTGTGAATGTATTGATTTATAATCAGGAAAAAAAAGATAATGTGATTTTCATGGTGGGTAGGTGGAGTTGAGCGAGTCAAAAACATGACCTTGAATAGTGCTCCAAACTGTCCAAGGTCACCCCAGGAACATTCCCGTTGGGCCATATTTCTCCATCAGCAGCAATACAGCCTGTGCAAGGTGCTGCCTACATCCTCATTACTTCCAACACCCAATGGCAGACTCTGTACAAGCTGCGCTCATTTAGAAAGCCCACTCTTACACTAACTACTGGAAGCAGAAAGTTGATGAGCATTTTTTTCTTTTGATCAAATGGGCAGAGAAGACAAAGACCCAGGAAAGGAGGTGAAAAGAGAGAGAGAGTTTGACCCAACATCACACCATGCACCAAGAGCCAAGCTCATCCCAATGGCTTCCTCGCATTCCCAAAATCAGAGACTCCTGCCTGAGAGTCACATTTCCAAAACCAGAGACTCCTGCCTGAGAGTCAAACCCATGAAAGACCTCTGCCATTTAAGAAGCTCCTGATCTCTTGAGGCCAGGAGTTTGAGACCAGTCTTGGCAACATAGGGAGACCCCATCTATACAAAAAAATTCAAAAATTAGCTGGATGTGGCAGCACGTTCCTATAGTCCTAACTACTCATGAGGCTGGGGCGAGAGTGCTTAATCCCAGGGTTCAAGGCTGCAGTGAGCTACGATTGTGTCTCTGTGCTTCAGCTTGGGTGACAGAGCAAGACCCTGTCTAAACTAAAAAATAAAACAAATAAAATTAAAGGTATAAAGGCGTTCCTGAGAAAATAGTTCTAACCCACTCTGGGGTCATGGACAAATTTGAGAATCTGATGGAAGCTCTAACCCTCTCCCAAAAAATACATGTAAACATAATTTTGTACACATTTCAAGGGGATTATGGGTGGTGCATGGTCCTGAGTGATCACAGGCCGGGAACTCATGGGGAGCTCCACTCCCTGGGGTAGGAGAGTGCAGGTCTCCATTTTCAGCCCAGCCCCAGCCTCGGGTTTTGATAAGGGCTTCTCTCCACTCTTCATCCACTCCCATACTCATCACCAAGTTCCAAACTCCTTGAAGACAGGACACAGAGACTCCCTGGAGCAGGCCATGTGATGGGGAGATGGGGGAGTGGGCAGTGAGCGGAAGGTGTGGAGACAGCAAGGTCCCCACCAGGACATCTCTGCTCCAGATAAGGAGGGTGCCATCTTGTGACCCCAAGCCTGCCTGGCAGGACTTCCTCAAAAGCAAGGACATCTTCTGTGTTTTGCAAGGGTGTTAAAGGAGGTAATTAAAGGGTCCTACAAGTCAGACCTCACACACACAGATGGGAGGCCCTGCTTTTCTGATCCTCTCAGCTGGTACAGAACTGAGGCCAGCAACAAAAGGTGTTAATCGCCGGATGAGGAGTCCATGCTGATAGATGACCCCTTATGGTGATCACTCTTGTGCGAATGGCAAATAGGTTTGATCAATTAGATTTTAATGTAAAGTGGGGCCTGGGGGGGAAAAGCAGCAACCAGGAGAGGGAAGACCCTTTGTTGCTAACGTGTCTGAAAAAAGCACTTAATTGAGGTCATAATAATATTAGCAGTTCTCATCATCAATAATTCAGCCTTATTTATTACTCCCCGATAAAGTCCTGTCAGGTAGGGAATGCAGAGGGCTTTTGTTAGAGACAGGATATGTAGCTTTTCTCTCTCTCTCTCTCTCTCTCTCTCTCACCAGCTTCTGGGCCACAGAATATCAAGATTTCTTTCATTCTCAAAATGTTTTCTAGCTACAGGCTTCATATGTAGAAATAGACAACTATAAAGATAGAAGTTTGCAATAAGATATAATTTAACCCTCTCCCATCCTTCCTTGCTCCAGTTTAAAAAAAAAAAAAAAATTCTCATTGAAACAGTAGCGAACTACTTTTGCTTAAGAAATCTATCAGGAGAAAAACAATTTTTATTCTTGCATGATTTAGTACCCTAAAGAATGACATAAATTCGGTCTTTTCACATGCCTTTGGTCACCTGTGGTTTTGTTATCTTTTAAAGCAAAAAAAAGACAGCGAGAGATAGTGTGTGCCAAATGAATGTATAATTGTACAATTAAAGATGCTAGCTCCAGTGTTAAAATTTAAAATGTATTAGTCTCATAAAACCGCCTCATTAGTCTCTGTGTCTTAAAGGACATACTTGTCCATAATGAGGCGAATGCAGGAAATGGCGCAGGGTGAGAGCAAGGGGAAGAGGGGACAGCGGAGCTGGCTGCCATTTCGTTTTTCAGAAAGGGGGGAGGAAAAACACTTAATAAAGATAATTGGGCTGGTAGTGTCTGTTCCCATCTGGAATCGCAACTCAGACAGACCCCGGGGCAGACCATCGGTCATTAACCAGGAAAATAACCTATTTGGAAGGGATCCGTTTGTTTTATAAACGATGCTCCACTTTAGAACAGCTTAACCGCAATCATAATAAAAGTTCCTCGAAACCCCAGCCAGGGGATGGTGCTGAAATATCGATTTGGCTTCTGCTGCTGATGGCCGGACTTGGCTTCCGCCCTGCTTGCAGGAAACAGCTTTTGAAGTTTTGCTCTCCCCCTCCCCACCCCTTTTTAAGTCTAAATAGAATTTAAACTGCCCTTCGGTGATCAGTGGCTATTAGCAGCATTGGTTAGGAAGCACAGAGTCATGGGGTCAGGAGAGGCGGCCCAGGTGGAGGGTGGAACGGGGGAGAGAGGAGGCCCCGAGCTAAGGGGAAGAGAGAGGTCAGCTGTGAGCTCAGCTTGGTGGGAAAAGGATTGCTGCGGTGGGGCCGCCCTGGCCTGCGAGGCATCCAAGGGACAAGGACTGGGAAGAATTAATGCACCCCACCCCCAGCCCCAGCCTGGCCACAGCGCTCCCCGCAAAACACACACACACGCGCGCACACACACACACCACACAAGGCAGAAGCATTCAGAAAAGTCATTCATCAAGGCAGAACTGGAATCGTATAGATTAAGGCAGCAAGGAGAAGTCTAGCGCCTTATCCGACTGCCCTGATGGTGAAGACGAGAGGGAATAATTACTGTAATTGGAAAAAAGGTTTCAATGGCAAAGCTCCTCTGATCCACCTATTTCCAAGGAAGGTTGCTCTTAGCTGCTTAGGAGGGCGTGTGAAAGTGGGGTCTTCTGAGACAAAGGGAAACGGGGAGGAGGAGCCATAACCCGCATGGAACCTGCCTTTTAAGGAAAATGAGGAATCCAGGCTCTGAAGGATCCACGTCTATTTCAGCGTTTCTCCACTGGGGTGATTTTGTTCCCCTGTGAGATATCTGGCAATGTCAGGGGACATCTGAAGTTGTCATAATTGGGGAGGAAGTACTGCTGGCATCTGGTAGGTAGAGTCTGGGATGGTGCAAACTCTACAACACACAGAATAGCCTTGCTACTCCCACCCTCTCCCCTGAGCATGCGCGCGCGCACACACACACACACACACACACACACACACACACGACAAATAACTATCCAGTTCCAAATGTAAGCAGTGCCCAGGTCAAAAGCCCTGGTTTACTCAAATCACACTCACCGAGTAAAGATCCTACTCTTTGCTCCACTCTGTTCCCAGAATGTCAGTTCCCGCCCTCATACCCCACTCCCTCTCCTCCCCTTTAGTGCCACTGGTTAACATGTTCCAGAGAAACATCTTCCCTTAGAATGTCTTAAGAATGACATTCCAAACCAATTTCTTCCTTTAAGGCATTAGGTCTCAGTCTGCCAGCTAGAGGGAAAGAGAATGAGTGTTTAGGACTCAGCAGCAAGGACTTAGTGGCAAATCCTGATGGAACTTTGACTAGGCTCCTGGGCCCGAAGTTAGCCTCAATGTTCACCTCTGTAAAATGGGTGTAATAATTTCACTGTCTCATAGGGTTGGAAGGAGAAAATGAGAAAACATTTAGCCCAGTACCAGGCATGTGTTAAGTGCTCAAAAAGGAATCGAGCGAGAGAGAGAGAGATATTTCAACTGGTGTCAGGCACCATGGCGGCCAATGGTCACTGCCACCCCAAACCCCATGGGAAGAGGAGAACGTCCATCACTATCAAGAAATGACTGCCATTTTGTAATTAAAAAGAATGAAGCTACTGCACAAAGCTCTTTAGAACTATCAGCCCCCTCATCTGCAAAGCTTAAGTGTCTGTCTAAGCAGAGCCCCAGTCACCTTTCCCCCCATTTCCCTACCTTGATTCTAGAAAGAGAAAGGGGGGCAGGGCAGGGCCTTACCAAATTTCTCCCCGCACGCTCAACTGTTTCCTCCTGACAGCGTTTGACTGTGCTTATTATTTCCAGCAAAGCCCTTATCATTTTCCATGTGAATTTCAAATCACACTGATCCAGCCCTTCTTAGCTAAAGTCAGCTTTATCAACCACAAGAGATGTGGGATTTGAGAGAGATCTGAGTAAATTCACATTGTTTGGATAAACTCATTCAGGGAGCTCAACAAATCAAAGCCGAAATGGATATGTATTCCAAGGAGACTGAGAACTGCTGGGGGAAAAAGGAAAAAAAAAGTTGCCATTAACATTTTTATTTCTTAAAAAAAAAAAAAAAAAAACACATAGCAATCCCTTTTTAATGAGCGTGTTCACAACCTCTCTTTGAACCTTTACCAGGGCTTCTTAGGACAGCAGGTGAAGCGATAGGAGCTGCGAGGTTGTTGACAAGGGAAGCAAGTTGTTGGAGAAAATCGCTTCACCAGCTGCCCCCACCTCCCAGCTTTGGTCAGCGAGGCTGCTATCAAATATGGTAATGGGTGAATTTATGCATTATCCCATAATTTAAGGAACTGTGTGTATCATGTATATTTAAAACTATTTCTCTGTAGTTTTAATTACCTCAGTCTGCAGGGGCAAAAAGAAAAAAAGCAGGCAGCTCCCTTGCCTGAGACCAAAATGAAAGCATTTGCCTGCTGACAGCTAGGACGTCTGTCCTAGCTGGTTGAGATTTCCTATAAAATTTGCATTGGAAAGGCAGCTTTAAGTATACTTAAAATAAAAAAGGGGCATTTGCATCTAATTTGCTACACTTGCAGTATTAGAGTTTTATCTGAATAAAGACACGTCAACTGGATTTATATAGTTAAGCTGATAGCTGAGAAAGTCAACAGCAAAAACATCAGCTAAATTCAACAAAGTTGGAGAGCAGCTAATACTATTTACATGTTGTTGTGGGGTTTTTTCCCCTCCAGTGATGACTTTAAAACCATAGCAAATTATCTTCTTTTTACACAAGTCTGGTAATTACAAGGTTTTAATGAAAGGCATCTTTATAGATGGACCCCTATTCCCCCACCCCCCTCCCAGTGCACCCAAGCGTGTTTATAAAATGGTGTGATTATAAAATGTGGTGTCATTGTGAATTCCAGCAGCTTTGGACTCAGGCAGGTCTTGATTCGAATCCTGACTCAGCTACCCACTGGCTATGTGACCTCAGGCTTAGTACTTCTTGGCCTTAGTTTCTTCATCTGAACAATGGGTACCATGTTGCTTGTTATCCAGGGACACGATAGTTGTGTGGTCTGTGGGCTGCCCAAAGATGCTCAACCAAGGCCATTGGGAGCTGAGATCCAGTCCATATCACTTGACCACATCTCATTCACACTCAGATGTTGTGTGGTTAGCAGCCTGATCCAACCTCAAGGAGGCTATGAGCTTTAAAATCGGACGATATAAGCTAAGGACTAGAGTAGCATCTGCTACATGGTAACTGCTCAGAGAAAGTGAGCATGAGGATGCTAATGATGACAATGATGACAAGAATGATGATGATGATGCTGATATGTCAATGAAATGTCACACCGCTGATGTAGCTCCTATTCCAGAGGAAGGATTTCAGCATTCCTCCGCTCATCTTCACCAATTGCCATTCAATTTCACCATCATCAAGGCCTGTCCTATAAGAGGCAGATTCTGGTGCAATCCAGCCCCAGGTGATTCTCTCTGTTCCACAGATTGGCCCCATGACCCCAGCATGGGAGGAGGCAAGGGTGTGCCCGATGCCTTTTAAATTTGGAATGCCACTGCTTGGAGTACAGTAAATCCCAGGCTCTCAGCACAGCCTCGCACAGCTGGGAACAGATTCCTGCATGCCTGGAGGCCTCTTCGAAGGCTACCTTTCCTCTCCCCTCTGCCAGCTTTGAAGGAACTACCCACACAAGAAGGAAGGGGACACAACGCCCCCCTGTGTTGTCTCCCCGGCCTCATTGTTCCCTGAAAAGCCCACTCAGCCACTGCCCAAAAAGTCACGCTCTCAAGAGCCCTGCTGCCTCTCTCCAAGGGAAAAGAGAAGGAGAGGGACTTCCACCAGGAAGCTCTCTGAGCAGCACCACTGTCCTTGGAGCTCTGCCCTAGACTCCCATCTCCTTCCTTGCCCCGAGTCACCCTGGCTGCTAATTGGCCTTCCCCTTACCTTCAGAGTCTACTAGGGCAAGTCACTTTCCTGCCCAGAGCCTCTGTTTCGTCATCTGTAAAATGGGAGAAGTAAGAATACCCACGTGGCAAGGTTGTTGTGGATTGCAGAGCGCTTAGTGTGGCATGCAGAGTGTGATAAATTGTAGGTGATGGAAAATCACAGAGAAGAGGATAAGCCAACCTTGTACCAAGTCCCAGCCATGGAGAACCGGCCCCTACCACTCAGCCGAAGACCAATGGCCAAAGTCCTGACCATGGCTGGCTGCGCTAGGCCCACCTCCATCCATTTCAGGGACAGGTCATAGAGCCCCTGCTTGGGTTTGCCTGCGTAGATGGGAGGAAAAGGGCTCCCACCCACTCAGGCCAGCCAAAGCCTACCATCTAGGGACACCAGCCAACTGGCTGCAGGTTTCAGTGTTCTAGCAGAAAAAAATGTTAAAATTCATTGCCATTTCACAGAGCAAGATCTGCAGGTCAAGAAGTCACTACCACCCAGCTGGCAGCTTCATGATGGCACATGGGCTGATGTCGCCAGGCAAGGATTCTGCTATTTAAACACAACAAGCAGTGTGATTCCAATACTATATCCCTTACCCCAGTAAGCCCAGTGTCCTGTTATCCCCAAGCAACAAAGTAACATCTCAGAATGGGGCTTGGAGCATCCCCAAGGCGATGTACAATGGGAAGCAAACCAAAAAGGGCAGGTATTGAGGTGGATGCATGCCAGGGACAGGGTTCATCATAGCTCATTTCCCTTCCACTCCTAGGTTGGGCCTACCCCCAAACAATTCAGACTGAGACAAGAATCCAGGTGCACATGTTGATTTGGAAGGTGACCTCAGGAAGCACAGTGAGACGGCAAGGAAGTGAGACAAGGAGGAAGAAACGTCTTTGCAGGGTTCATTAAGGAGCAGTTTCCCAGGATGGACAGCTGGGCTTAATCTTGCTGGCAACCCTCTGAGAGGCTGCAGAAGACAACACAGGATGGTCCCCCCAAGGGGAAAGAATCTGAGGCATTTACTCACCATCTGCCAGTCCTTTTTGGGTGAGGGTCTTTCTTGAAACTTTAATTTTCCAAACTGTTCCTCTTGCAGTTCTCAAGAACATTCTCAGGCAGAGCCTGAGATGCAAAGCCATTGGCAAGTAGAGGAACTGACAACAGGGGACCTCTCAAGTGGGCCAGGGGGTTATAGTCAGCACCCCAACAATGTCTCCTGCACTCCAGGAAGCTCTCTGAAACTGCTATTCTTCATATCCCAATTTTGCAGGTGAAGAAGCTGAGACTCAGGGAGACTCACAGTCACACAGGTGGAAGGTGGAAAAGCTGGGAATTGAGCTCAGGCTCTGACCTGGTGGGCTACACCACATGTCCCATGTCACACTCTCCAAACAGAATACAATGAAAAATGATGTAAGATGAAAATGAACTCTAATGGCATTCAAAAAAGAAAAATAAGAATAAAAGAATTATCAGAATAAAATAACTCCTGTCTCATTACCGTGAAACAAGTGCTTGACACACAACAAATGCTCAACAGGAGTTAGTTTCTATGCTTCCAACTCTTTGACCCTCTTTCTAACTAATATGCAAGCAATCACCCATTGGAGGAAAAGGCACTGGCTCAGAACTAGGAGCCTGGCACACTCCTCCCCAGCAAGTGGGACAAATGCCGCAGAGATGAAGGCACTCCAGATCCCCATCCCTAGTTCCTGTTCACCCAGCTCTGGAACCCAAGAGTCCAGATCCCAACCGGGAAAAGGCTAGAGGGGACTGCACCATGGAACCCACCAGACCAAACTAGGTTGGGGAGTGGGGCTGGGAGAAAAATAAAGAGGGATCAGGACACCCAAAGGAGGGGAGGCACACCATGGGAGCATTCCCTGGGTGAGTCAGGAAGCCTAGTTATGAAGCTACACTCAAAGAACCTCCCTTTGTAATAGCCTAATGGCCTGAAATGTTCCATCCACCAAGATTTCTTCCCCTGGGATGTTCCCTACATCTGAACTGGCACATTTATGATATCTGAAGATGCTCAATTAAGCAAATGACACCTTTCCATGTGGCCATCTCTACCTCCCAAAGAAGCCAATGAGACAGCCTAATCCTGTGTCCAGCCTGGATCCTAGCTCTAAAGCTTGGCCGTTGTTTGCCTTGCAGGCACCAGCCTTGGCAACTGACCAGGTCCTCTCAATAATGTGATTGGTCTATTGGCCCCGAGACCTGGAGTGAAACCCAAGCCATCCTGGACACCAATTTCAGCAAGTGTCACATTTACTGACATAGGCACCAGGGTCACAGGACCTGGATCTAAATCTGCTTCTGCCATGTATCAGTTGGGCAACTCTGAATGTGTTGCTCATCCTCTCAGAGTCTCAGTTTCCTCATCTGTAAAATGGGGATTTTCCTGATTACTAACCTTGAGGGTTTGTTTCCAGGATTAAATGAGGTATTGCATATAAAGAGCTTGTTTACCTGGCCCAGCATGATAGCAGAATAGATGTTAAGGGAAAACCTTCCTGCTACATAATAGGCATACATACACAGACACGTTGGATATAATATTTTTTAAAATGCATGAGTGAGCTGGTAGGAAAATCAGGTGCAACCCTTGGAGGCCAGAAACAATGAGAAAGTACTCTCAAAAGCGGAGAGTAAGTAAGCATGAACTAGTGTTTGCTTGGGGAGCAGCTGCTAACACCTGGTGGACTTTACCCTTGTAAGGGTCTCTGATGTGTGGAGGGGTGAAGACAAGGCTTGGGAACCTAAGCAAGGTGGTTGTTTAGATTGGGACCCTCTGCATAAACCCAGAAACGTGACCCCCTCATTGAGTTAATTAACATGAAAAACATCATCCCATACCTCAATAAAGATGTTACTAGAAAAATAAAGGGAACAAAAACAAAAAGCCACCATTCCACACAGGAGAGATCATGAGACTTTTGCCAGTCCCCACTGTGAACTCCTACTCACAAGCTTAACTTGGGTTTGGGGTAAGAATCCATTTACCATACCTATATATATATAGCACCAAAAGCCCTAAGCCATTTGTTTTAACATGGTCCTTTGCTGGTGACTAATCAGGAAGTCTGGCAGGAACAAATGCAAATTTTCTCTAGAGTCATGCCCAAGAAACTAGACGTCAAAAAATTTCTACAGATAAAGGGCCAGAGAACATGGCTTCACAAACCCCAAATCACAAAACCACAAGGGAACAAACCACCATGAGAATAAGACGTACAAAGTCTGCAGATATTTAAAGAAACACAAACAGAATACTAAAACCAATCATGTTCCTCATGTTTTAAGAACTAAGTGAAACTCCTAGATGCCTAGATGTTGATAATACACACAATATTTTTGAATCTTAAAAACTTACTATTGGCCAGGTGTGGTGGCTCACACACCTGTAATCCCAGCACTTTGGGAGGCCAAGGCAGGCACATCACTTGAGGTCAGGAGTTCAAGACCAGCTTGGCCCACATGGTGAAACCCTGTTCCTACTAAAAATACAAAAATTAGCCAAGCGTGGTAGTGCATACCTGTAATCCTAGCTACACAGGAGGCTGACACAAGAGAATCACTTGAACCCAGAAGGTGGAGGTTGCAGTAAGCAGAGATTGCACCACTGCAACTCAGCCTGGGTGATAGAGCCAGACTTTGTCTCAAAAAAATAAAAAATAAAAATTAAAAAAATACTACTGAGTAAAGTCAGACACAAAAAAGTGCAATCATATTATTCCATGTATGTAAAGTTGAAAACAGGCAAAACCATCTATGGTGTTAGAAGCCAGAAGAGTCATTTCTGTAGAGAAAGTAGATGATGATAGGAGGAGCACGTGTCAGTTTCAGAGATGCTGACCATGTTCTGTTTGTTCACCTTGGTTAGGGTCCTGTATGTATGTTCATTTTGTGAAAATTCGTCAAGATGTAAACCTATGATTTTTACACTTTTCTCTATGTAATTTACACTTCAATTTAAAAGAAGAAATGGATGGATTAGATAAATCAGACACAGTTGAGGGGAAATTAGTGCCCCAGGTGACAAGTTTAAAGGAAGTAGAGTAGTTCCTCCCTATCTGCGGTTTTGCTTTCCATGATTTCAGTATATGCTCTATAAAACATAGTATATATAAAGTTTGGTACTATTCGTGGCTTCAGGTATCCACTGGGGGTCTTAGAATGTATCCCCAGTTAATATACCCAACACGGGAGGACTACTGTTCAGACTGTAGCACAGTGAAAAATAGAGGTGAAAAGCTTGGAAGAGAGGTTAAATAAACAGGGAAGTTAGAGGAAAAACATCTAACATACATCTAATTTGAGTTCCAGAAAGAGACTGTAGTGAGGGGGCACAATATTCAACAAAAGTGGTTTGGGATTTTCAAAAATTGATGAAAGTCAGCAGTCCTGAGATTCAGGAACCCCAAGCTGAATAAATAAATAAACATTGACATCTAGACATACCTTAGTAAAAGAACACCAAAGTCAAAGAGAAGATCTTAAAAGCATCTTGAAATTTTCAAAAATTACCTGCTTAGGAAAATCGACTACAATAATAACCAACATCTCAACAACAATGTAGTAATGGCACTCAGTGAACATTGGATAAATAGAAACTATCATTATTAGTGCTTGTAACGGTAATGATAGTAGTAGAAGTATTCAAATCAGCTCTGCCACTGTGTTATTGAGGAACATGGAGTAAGTCACTTAACCTTTAAAAGCCTTGGTTTCCTTGTCTTTATTTGTTTTTATTTTTGAAACGGGGTTTTGCTCTTGTTGCCCAGGCTGGAGTGCAATGGCGTGATCTTGGCTCACTGCAACCTCTGCTTCCCAGGTTCAAGCGATTCTCCTGTCTCAGCCTCCCGAGTAGCTGGGATTACAGGCATGTGCCACCGTGCCCAGCTAATTTTTGTATTTTTAGTAGAGGCGGGGCTTCATCGTGTTAGTCAGGCTGTTCTAGAACACCTGACCTCAAGTGATCCTCCTGCCTTGGCCTCCCAAAGTGCTGGGATTACAGGTGTCAGCCAGCGTGCCCAGCCTCCTTGTCTTTAGAATAGGGTTTTAGTAAAAATGAAATAGTATAAGTATCTGGCAGTTAGTAAATGTTCAATTACTGTCGGCTACAAAATCTATCCCCTGTGAGGCCAGAGCAGGAACGATGAGAGTCACGTTCATCTCCAATTACTTATGGAGGCAACTACCCAGGATTCTGCTTTTATAGCTCAATTTAGCTCTTTGCCAATAGAAAATATTTATATGGACAATGCCAGCCAAGGGCAGACATAAAAGGAAGTACCAGGAAAGAAAATTGAATGGAAACTGATTCCAAAGAATTGGTCCCAGACCACTTTCATCGCTAGGGATCACACCTTCCTACACACCCACACCCAATATGCCCACGAGATAAAGAAACATGAATCTAATAATATTCCTGGCAATTATATTCTGCTTATCCTTGTACAAAATGACACACTATGACCACAGCGGAGCCTCACAGAGACCTTGTGAAGTTGTGAAGTTGGCAGTTGAAGTTAAGAAGAGACTCAAAAGGATGCATGACCTATCCTGAGATGTGGCACACAGAAACAGCAGGCCAGAGCTTGAATCCAGGGCTCCCGGCTTACCCTGCTGTCTCTTCTGGGGCCTAGCCTTGGACTCCTGGTGGCCTCCCCTGAAATCTTGAAATAAATGTCTCTTTCTCGTCTTTCAGGTGTCAGCTCAAATGTCCCTTTCACAGAGAATTTCTCCCTAACCACTGCCTTCCAATGTAATTCTCTACACCCCTGCACCCTTTTCACTTCTAAAACAGCACTCTTTGCTATTCCTCATTACATACTATTTATTGCCTGTTCCATTTAATGCCTTTCTTCACCAGTGCATTACCCAGTTCCTAGCAGAGTGCCTGGCACATGGTAGCCATTATATAATGATTGTTGAACGAATAAATGTAAGTTGAAGAAACTCACAAAGTTGGGTGACTCATTTATAGTGTTTTCTCTAATTATATAAACAGAGCTTTTTTGTGGGGTTTTTTGTTTGTTTGTGTTGTTTTGTTTTGAGGTGGGGACTTGCTTTGTCACCAAGGCTGGAGTACAATGGTGCGATCTCAGCTCACTGCAGCCTCCACCTGCCCGGTGCAAGCGATTCTCCTGCCTCAGCCTTCCAAGCAGCTGGAACTACAGGTGCATGCCACCACACCCAGCTAATTTTTGTATTTTTAGTAGAGACAGGGTTTCGCCATGTTGGCCAGGCTGGTCTCGAACTTCTAGCCTCAAGCGATCCACATGCCTCAGCCTCCCAAAGTGCTAGGATTACAGAGATGAGCCACCATGCCTGGCCTATATAAACAGTTATAGCATCACTTAACAGGGATCAGAAACTAAATGTTCTATTTCTTCTTACAACCCTTCCCTATCCCACACTGAATAATCCCCACCAGACAAAAAATGAATAAAGAAAACATCTAATGAATATAACCATATATCTCTCCTGCCCGCTGCCTTTCCTCATTCTGAACCACTCCTGAAAAGGAAGAACCAAGATCACTAAGAATTAGAATAAATCCATCCCTGGAAGCTTCACAAAGTCATTCAACAAAAAATCCACTGGGCACCTGGGTTGTGCTAGGTACTTGTGCTCAGTTCTGGGGATCAAGGAAGATGCAGCCACTGTCTTCCCAGTGGGGATGAGCATTAAACAAGCTATAAATATAAACTACAATGTGGGCTGTAAATGGGAAAGCCACAGAGCAGTGGGGACTGGGCGAATCCCACCTGCCAGTCACCATTCTAAAAGCTTCTTCCTGCTTCTCTGCCTTTATTTTCTGGCTCTAGGACATTGCCAAGCCTCATTCTATCTCTGCGTACCAAGGAGGATACAGGAGAGAGGAGAGAGGGGAAGGAGGTGGAAATGCATTAAAACAAAAAAGAGAGAATGAAGCAGTGTAAGGTTGGTCACACATTTGTCATTAAGTCAAAGCTGAATGCCAGTGTTTGCGTGAGGTGGAATTATCTCATTCTTTTAGCCTGTGAGTCTCTGTGATCCACCAGTCAAGTATGTGATTGGATTCTGCCTCAACAAAACCTTAAATTACACACCTATTGTGCCTGAGCTAAGCCCAGTTTCACAGCGGTGAAGAAGGCATCTCCCAGCTTCCTCAGCAGTGTTCGATCCAGCGCCTGCTCTCATCTGCTGGTTGATGAATGAGTAATAGGATTAGAGAGTCTCATCTCAAGCCACACTGTGATTGTCATGTTGGGTGCAGGCACAAAGGCTGGGGTGATGGATAGGGGATGCACTGCGGAGACGGGCCTGGTTCCCCTCCCCCGTGGGCTATTGGTGGACAGAACACCACTGCATCCTGGGAAGAGGCCTGCTGGCATTTACGAAGGGTTTACCGCAGTCAGTGTCTGTGGTCGGCACCTACACAGAAGGTAGTTGTCTTATTGAATGCTTCCTGAGGGGGAGAAGGGGACCTTCCCAGTGTCTATTCCTCACTCCTGGATATAGGACCTCTTACATGATTTGGATACTTGTCCTCTCCAAATCCCATGTTGAAATGGGATCCCCAGTGTTGGAGACGGAGCCTGGTGGGAGGTGTTTGGGTCGTGAGGGCAGATCCTTCTTGAATGGTTTGGTGCCTGCCTGGAGGTAATAAGTGAGCTCTTGCTCTCTTCATTCACAGGAGAGCTGGTTGTTTACAAAGAGCCTGACATCTCTCTTGCTCCCTCTCTCACCAATGACACGCTTGCTCCCCCTTCTCCTTCCACTATGATTGGAAGCTTCCTGAAGCCCTCACCAGAAACATGCTGATGCCATGCCTCTCATGCAGCCTGTAGAATTGTGAGCCAAATAAATCTTTGATTTATAAATTACCCAGCCTCAAGTATGCCTTTACGGCACAGCAAAATGGACCAAGACAACCTCCCCCCGGCCCCATTTTTCCACTGGAAACCAACCAGTCCCCACTTTCAGGGAAGGTTCTGGTGAAGCTAACTCCAGCTCCCAGAGAGGACATGTGAGCAAGCCAAGCCAGGCAGAGCCACTGACATTCACCGTAGAACTGTCGCCAGTGCTACCGGGAGACAAGAAGCTCTTTCCACTGGGCTGAACATTACACAGCAGGGGAAGAAGAAACATCATTCACCTGGGGAGATGGGAGCAAGCTGGGCAGTGGAATTTGGAAAGGCAGGGTCTGTTTTCCCTTTCTACTAACACCCCTACCTCTAAGGGGAAAGCCAGGTCTACGGCTTAAGTTTTTCAGTAAATAAAAGCCCACACATTCCCTCCTTGGCTCAAGATAGCCTGATATGGTGTGTTAGTCCATTTTGCCTTGCTCCACCGGAATACCTGAGACAGGGAAATTTATAAAGAAAAGAGATTTCTTTGGCTCACAATCCTGCAGGCTCTACAAGAAGCATGGCATCAGCATCTGCTCAGCTTCTGCTGAGGTCTCAGGAAGCTTTTATTCACGGTGGAAGGTGAAGCAGGAGCAGGCATGTCACATGGCAAGAGTGGAAGCAAGAGAAAGAGGAGATCCCAGTTTCTAACCATCAGATCTCACATGAATCATTACTGCAGGGAGGCACCAAGACATTCATGAGGTACTTGCCCCCATGACCCAGATGCCTCCCACCAGGCCCCACCTCCAACACACTGGGGAGCATACTTCAACATGAGATTTGGAGGGGACAAATATCTGAAATACATCGCAGGGGTTTTCTGCTCAAATGAGTTCTCACACATTTTACAAATGAAGAATCAAGTTTCACAGACCTTAAGCCATCTACCCAAGGTCACAGGGCCAATGAAGTCCTAGGGAAGAGCTGAGATTCAAGCCCCAGCCTTTTTATTCCAAACCTAGTGTGTTTTCCCCTACAAGATCCCTTCCCAAGAGACCGCTGTGCACCTGCTGTGTGGAAGGGCCCAGAGACTGATTCCACAAGGCAAGAAAAAAACCCAGGAGCCTGGGACACCCAGGGCACATGTTAGGGTTAAAAAAAAGTTGAGACATGTTTTTCCTTTCTGTAAAAATCTCTGTCTGGCTATAGGTCACATATTTTTCCACTCTGAAGCCAGAGTGGGCAGAGGCTTGGAACAATGAAAATAACAAGGACTTTGGAGATAGACAGACCTGAGTTCAAATTCTGACACATCCAGTTATTCTAGCTGTGTGACTTAGGACAAGTACCTTACCTTCTCTGAATACCAATTATATCATCTAATGTGGAAATAAGTATACCTCCCCCCAAAGCCATGATAAGAATTAATCAGAAAACACACATGTCAGCTGGGTGTGGTGGCTCACACCTGTAATCCCAGCACTTTGGGAGACTGAGGCAGGTGGACCACTGGAGGTCAGGAGTTTGAGACCAGCCTGGCCAACACAATGAAACCCTGTCTCTAATAAAAATACAAAACTTAGCTGGGTATGGTGGCAGATGTCTGTAATCCCAGGTACTTGGGAGGCTGAGGCAGGAGAATCGCTTGAACCCAAGCGGCAGAGGTTGCAGTGAGCCAAGATCACACCACTGCATTACAGCCTGGGTGACAGAGTGAGACTCTGTCTCAACAAAAAAAAGCAGAAAAAGAAAATACGTGTGTCGATTATGATTTGGGGCTGTAAAGAAGAGAAAATTCCATTTACTGCAACTTAAACACAGGGATATATATTTTTCTCAAATAACAAGACATCGGGGCAGGTAGTACCAGGGTTAACTCAGTGGCTTTGCCATCAACATGGCTTTTCCTTTAGGCTTGCAAGGTGGTTTTGGCAGCCCTAAGTGAAGAACCCTCTGTATAAAGCCTTTCATTGCCACATCTCTCTCATTTTTAAAACCCCTTTCCTGTTTAGAAAAAAAAAGAAAAAAGTGCTGCTGACTGCCAGTGCAGTATTCTCTGGGAAAATGGAAAACGCGTTAAAAGAGCACCCAGCGGGGGGCGGAGCAAGATGGCCGAATAGGAACAGCTCCAGTCTCCAACTCCCAATGTGAGCGACACAGAAGACCGGTGATTTCTGCATTTTCAATTGAGGTACTGGGGTCATCTCACTAGGAAGTGCCGGACAATCGGTGCTGGTCAGCTGCTGCAGCACGAACAGCGAGAGCTGAAGCAGGGCGAGGCATCACCTCACCTGGGAAGTGCAAGGGGGAAGGGAATCCCTTTTCCTAGCCAGGGGAACTGAGACACACAACACCTGGAAAATCGGGTAACTCCCACCCCAATACTGTGCTTTAAGCAAACGGGCACATCAGGAGATTATACCCACACCTGGCTGGGAGGGTCCCACGGCCACGGAGCCTCCCTCATTGCTAGCACAGCAGTCTCCAATCTAACCGCAAGGCAGCAGCGAGGCTGTGGGAGGGGCGCCCGCCATTGCTGAGGCTTAAGTAGGTAAACAAAGCTGCTGGGAAGCTCGAACTGGGTGGAGCTCACAGCAGCTCAAGGAAACCTGCCTGTCTCTGTAGAATCCACCTCTGGGGACAGGGCACAGCTAAACAACAACAACAAAAAAAGCAGCAGAAACCTGTACAGATGCAAACGACTCTGTCTGACAGCTTTGAAGAGAGCAGTGGATCTCCCCACACGGAGGTTGAGATCTGAGAACGGACAGACTGCCTGCTCAAGTGGGTCCCTGACCCCTGAGTAGCCTAACTGGGAGACATCTCCCACTAGGGGCAGTCTGACACCCCACACCTCACAGGGTGGAGTACACCCCTCAGAGGAAGCTTCCAAAGTAAGAATCAGACAGGTACATTCGCTGTTCAGCAATATTCTATCTTCTGCAACCTCTGCTGCTGATACCCAGGTAAACAGGCTCTGGAGTCGACCTCAAGCAATCTCCAACAGACCTACAGCTGAGCGTCCTGACTATTAGAAGGAAAACTATCAAACAGGAAGAACACCTATACCAAAACCCCATCAGTACGTCACCATCATCAAAGACCAGAGGCAGATAAAACCACAAAAATGGGGGAAAAGCAGGGCAGAAAAGCTGGAAATTCAAAAAATAAGAGCGCATCTCCCCCTGCAAAGGAGCGCAGCTCATTACCAGCAACGGATCAAAGCTGGTCAGAGAATGACTTTGACGAGATGAGAGAAGAAGCCTTCAGTCCATCAAACTTCTCAGAGCTAAAGGAGGAATGACGTACCCAGCGCAAAGAAACTAAAAATCTTGAAAAAAGAGTGGAAGAATTGATAGCTAGAATAATTAATGCAGAGGAGGTCATAAACAAAATGACAGAGATGAAAACCAAGACACGAGAAATACGTGACAAATGCACAAGCTTCAGTAACCGACTCGATCAACTGGAAGAAAGAGTATCAGCGACTGAGGATCAAATGAATGAAATGAAGCGAGAAGAGAAACCAAAAGAAAAAAGAAGAAAAAGAAATGAACAAAGCCTGCAAGAAGTATGGGATTATGTAAAAAGACCAAATCTACGTCTGATTGGAGTGCCTGAAAGTGAGGGGGAAACTGGAACCAAGTTGGAAAACACTCTTCAGGATATCATCCAGGAGAATTTCCCCAACCTAGTAGGGCAGGCCAACATTCAAATTCAGGAAATACAGAGAACACCACCAAGATACTCCTTGAGAAGAGCAACTCCAAGACACATAATTGCTAGGTTCACCAAAGTTGAAATGAAGGAAAAAATCTTAAGGGCAGCCAGAGAGAAAGGTCGGGTTACCCACAAAGGGAAGCCCATCAGACTAACAGCAGGCCTCTCGGCAGAAACTCTACAAGCCAGAAGAGAGTGGGGGCCAATATTCAACATTCTTAAAGAAAAGAATTTTAAACCCAGAATTTCATATCCAGCCCAACTAAGTTTCGTAAGTGAAGGAGAAATAAAATCCTTTACAGATAAGCAAATGCTTAGAGATTTTGTCACCACCAGGCCTGCCTTACAAGAGACCCTGAAGGAAGCCTAAACATGGAAAGGAACAACCGGTACCAGCCATTGCAAAAACATGCCAAAATGTAAAGACCTTCGAGGCTAGAGAAAACTGCATCAACTAACGAGCAAAATAACCAGTTAATATCATAATGGCAGGATCAAGTTCACACATAACAATATTAACCTTAAATGTAAATGGACTAATGCTCCAATTAAAAGACACAGACTGGCAAACTGGATAAAGAGTCAAGACCCATCAGTCTGCTGTATCAGGAGACCCATCTCACATGCAGAGACATACATAGGCTCAAAATAAAGGGATGCAGGAACATCTACAAGCAAATGGAGAACAAAAAAAAAGCAGGGGTGGCAATCCTAGTCTCTGATAAAATAGACTTTAAACCATCAAAGATCAAAAGAGACAAAGAAGGCCATTACATAATGGTAAAGGGATCAATTCAACAGGAAGAGCTAACTCTCCTAAATATATATGCACCCAATACAGGAGCACCCAAATTCATAAAGCAAGTCCTTAGAGACTTACAAAGAGACTTAGACTCCCATGCAATAATAATGGGAGACTTCAACACTCCACTGTCAACATTAGACAGATCAACGAGACAGAAAGTCAACAAGCATATCCAGGAATTGAACTCATCTCTGCACCAAGTGGAACTAATCGACATCTATAGAACTCTCCACCCCAAATCAACAGAATATACATTCTTCTCAGCACCACATCGCACTTATTCCAAAATGACCACATAATTGGAAGTAAAGCACTCCTTAGCAATGTAAAAGAACAGAAATTATAACAACTGTCTCTCAGACCACAGTGCAATCAAACTAGAACTCAGGACTAAGAAACTCAATCAAAACCGCTCAGCTACATGGAAACTGAACAACCTGCTCCTGAATGACTACTGGTACATAACGAAATGAAGGCAGAAATAAAGATGTTCTTTGAAACCAATGAGAACAAAGATACAACATACCAGAATCTCTGGACACATTTAAAGCAGTGTGTAGAGGGAAATTTATAGCACTACATGCCCACAAGAGAAAGCTGGAAAGATCTAAAATTGACACTCTAACATCACAATTAAAAGAACTGGAGAAGCAAGAGCAAACACATTCAAAAGCTAGCAGAAGGCAAGAAATAACTAAGATCAGAGAAGAACTGAAGGAGATGGAGACACAAAAAACCCTCCAAAAAATCAATGAATCCAGGAGTTGGTTTTTTGAAAAGATCAACAAAATTGACAGACCGCTAGCAAGACTAATAAAGAAGAAAAGAGAGAAGAATCAAATAGACACAATAAAAAATGATAAAGCGGATATCACCACCGACCCCACAGAAATACAAACTACCATCAGAGAATACTATAAACACCTCTACGCAAATCAACTAGAAAATCTAGAAGAAATGGATAATTTCTGGACACTTACACTCTCCCAAGACTAAACCAGGAAGAAGTTGAATCCCTGAATAGACCAATAGCAGGCTCTGAAATTGAGGCAATAATTAATAGCCTACCCACCAAAAAAGTCCAGGACCAGATGGATTCACAGCTGAATTCTACCAGAGGTACAAGGAGGAGCTGGTACCATTCCTTCTGAAACTATTCCAATCAATTGAAAAAGAGGGAATCCTCCCTAACTCATTTTATGAGGCCAACATCATCCTGATACCAAAGCCTGGCAGAGACACAACAAAAAAAGAAAAATTTAGACCAATATCCCTGATGAACATCGATGCAAAAATCCTCAATAAAATACCGGCAAACCGGATTCAGCAGCACACCATGATCAAGTGGGCTTCATCCCTGGGATGCAAGGCTGGTTCAACATTCGCAAATCAATAAACGTAATCCAGCATATAAACAGAACCAAAGACAAGAACCACATGATTATCTCAATAGATGCAGAAAAGGCTTTTGACAAAATTCAACAGCCCTTCATGCTAAAAACACTCAATAAATTCGGTATTGATGGAACGTACCTCAAAATATAAGAGCTACTTATGACAAACCCACAGCCATAGCATACTGAATGGGCAAAAACTGGAAAAATTCCCTTTGAAAACTGGCACAAGACAGGGATGCCCTTCTCACCACTTCTATTCAACATAGTCTTGGAAGTTCTGGCTAGGGCAATCAGGCAAGAGAAAGAAATCAAGGGTATCAGTTAGAAAAGAAGAAGTCAAATTGTCCCTGTTTGCAGATGACATGATTGTATATTTAGAAAACCTCATTGTCAGCCCAAAATCTCCTTAAGCTGATAAGCAACTTCAGCAAAGTCTCAGGATACAAAATTAATGTGCAAAAATCACAAGCATTCTTATACACCAGTAACAGACAAACAGAGAGCCAAATCAGGAATGAACTTCCATTCACAATTGCTTCAAAGAGAATAAAATACCTAGGAATCCAACTTACAGGGATGTAAAGGACCTCTTCAAGGAGAACTACAAACCACTGCTCAGTGAAATCAAAGAGGACACAAAAAATGGAAGAACATACCATGCTCATGGATAGGAAGAATCAATATCGTGAAAATGGCCATACTGCCCAAGATTATTATAGATTCAATGCCATCCCCATCAAGCTACCAATGAGTTTCTTCACAGAATTGGAAAAAACTGCTTTAAAGTTCATATGGAACCAAAAAAGAGCCCACATTGCCAAGACAATCCTAAGTCAAAAGAACAAAGCTGGAGGCATCACGCTACCTGACCTCAAACTATACTACAAGGCTACAGTAACCAAAACAGCATGGTACTGGTACCAAAACAGAGATATAGACCAGTGGAACAGAACAGAGTCCTCAGAAATAATACCACACATCTACAGCCATCTGATCTTTGACAAACCTGAGAGAAACAAGAAATGGGGAAAGGATTCCCTATTTAATAAATGGTGCTGGGAAAATTGGCTAGCCATAAGTAGAAAGCTGAAACTGGATCCTTTCCTTACTCCTTATACAAAAATTAATTCAAGATGGATTAGAGACTTAAATGTTAGACCTAATACCATAAAAACCCTAGAAGAAAACCTAGGTAGTACCATTCAGGACATAGGCAATGGCAAGGACTTCGTGTCTAAAACACCAAAAGCAACGACAGCAAAAGCCAAAATTGACAAATGGGATCTCATTAAACTAAAGAGCTTCTGCACAGCAAAAGAAACTACCATCAGAGTGAACAGGCAACCTACAGAATGGGAGAAAATTTTTGCCATCTACTCATCTGACAAAGGGCTAATATCCAGAACCTACAAAGAACTCAAACAATTTACAAGAAAAAAACAAAGAACCCCATCAAAAGTGGGCAAAGGATATGAACAGACATTTCTCAAAAGAAGACATTCATACAGCCAACAGACACATGAAAAAATGCTCATCATCACTCGCCATCAGAGAAATGCAAATCAAAACCACAATGAGATACCATCACACCAGTTAGAATGGCAATCATTAAAAAGTCAGGAAACAACAGGTGCTGGAGAGGATGTGGAGAAATAGGAACACTTTTACACTGTTGGTGGGATTGTAAACTAGTTCAGCCATTATGGAAAACAGTATGGCAATTCCTCAAGGATCTAGAACTAGATGTACCATATGACCCAGCCATCCCACTACTGGGTATATACCAAAAGATTTAAAATCATATGCTATAAAGACACATGCACATGTATGTTTATTGCGGCACTATTCACAATAGTAAAGACTTGGAATCAACCCAAATGTCCATCTGTGACAGACTGGATTAAGAAAATGTGGCACACATACACCATGGAATATTATGCAGCCATCAAAAAGGATGAGTTTGCGTCCTTTGTAGGGACATGGATGCAGCTGGAAACCATCATTCTTAGCAAACTATCACAAGAACAGAAAACCAAACACCACATGTTCTCACTCATAGGTGGAACTGAACAATGAGATCACTTGGACTCGGGAAGGGGAACATCACACATCGGGGCCTCTCGGGGGGGGGGGGATTGCATTGGGAGTTATACCTGATATAAATGACGAATTGAGGGGTGCTGACGAGTTGATGGGTGCAGCACACCAACATGGCACAAGTATACATATGTAACAAACCTGCACATTATGCACATGTACCCTAGAACTTAAAGTATAAAAAAAAAAAAAAAAGAGCACCCAGCACACTTCCCCCTATATTTCATTGGCCAGAACTAGATCACATGACCACCACTCCTAGCTGCAAGGGATGCTGGGATGGCATGCCAATTATACTTTATGCTCTGGTCATCTATTAAGAGAAATAAGTAGGAAAATGACCTCCAGGGAGACAACCAACAGCAGTTGCCAGATTATATAAAGCACTCTGGGACCAGGTGTGGTGGTTCATGCCTGTAATCCCAATACTTTGGGAGACCAAGGCAAGAGGATTGCTTTAGCCCAGGAGTTTGAGACCAGTGGAAAGCATAGTAAGGCCCCACCTCTAAAAAAAAAAAAAAAAATTAAATATTAGCCAGGCATGGTGGTGCTCACCTGTAGCCCCAGCTACTCAACAGGCTGAGCTGGGAGTATTATTTGAGCCCTGAAGGTAGAGCCTGCAGTGAGTCATGATCACACCACTGCACTCTAGCCTGAGTGACAGAGTCCTTGTCTCCCCAAACAATAAAAAAGCACTCTGCACTCTGGGCAGAATCTGGCACATATAAAATACTCAGTAACTGGAAGTGTGTTTATGATTAAGCTAAGCTAAATGTGCTGCCATTCACACAGAGGGTGGCTTTTCCAGCACACGCTCCCTCCTCAGTGCTGAGCTTCCAGAAGACACAGAGCCCTCAGACTTCCAGCTCAGCATCTCCCCTGCACCCATGTAGCCATACCAGGAAGAGCCAGGTAGTTCATCCCAGGAGGATGTGCAGCAGGAGACTAGCTGCTCTCTCCCCCGCTGCAGAAAGCAACGGTCACAGCAGTCTGCAAAGAGAGATCTGAAGAAGACAACAGAGAAGAGATCCGAAACTGAGAATTACCATGGAAAGCAGGTTTGAGAAGTCAAGTGTGACAGAAGAACAGCTCAGAGGGCACTGAGGCCTGGGTGGAGCTGTCGTGCTCAGGGTTGTTTTAGCCACAATTCACAGCCTGCTGCTTCCACACTACAAGCTCTGGCCCTCCCCACTCCTCACTTCTCACTGGCTTCTTTCCCTCATTTATAAGAAAGAAGGGAGGCCAGGCGCAGTGGCTCATGCCTGTAATCCTAGCACTTTGGGAGGTGGAGGCGGGTGGATCACCTGAGGTCAGGAGTTCAAGACCAGCCTGGCCAATATGGTGAAACCCCATCTCTACTAAAAATACAAAAATTAGCTGAGTGTGGTGGCACGTGCCTGTAATCCCAGCTACTCGGGAGGCTGAGACAGGAGAATCTCTTGAACCCAGGAGGCGGAGGTTGCAGTAAGCTGAGATCATGCTACTGTACTTCAGTCTGGGTGACAGAGCAAGATTCTATCAAAATGAAAGGAAGGAAGGAAGGAAGGAAGGAGGGAGGGAGGAGGGAGGGAGGGAAGGAGGGAAGGAGGGAGGGAGGGAGGGAGGGAGGGAAGGAAGGAAGGAAGGAAGGAAGGAAGGAAGAAAGAAAGAGAAAGAAAGAAAGAAAGAAAGAGGGAGGGAAGGAAGGAAGAAAGAAAGGGAGGGAGGGAAAGAAGGAAGGAAGGAAGGAAGGGAAGGAAGGAAGAAAGAAAAGGAAGGGAGGGAGGGAAGGAGCTGCATCCATCCCAACCACAAAAAGACTAAAGATGTGACACAAAGTGGGTACTTCTTTCCTGGAATGCACAAGAGAGTGACCTGGCCCTTCTGCTACTTCCTTCATGCTCACCAGGTCTCCAGTGACTGGGGCTTACATGCATTAATTCAGTCAATCATTTATTCAACATACAGTGGAGTGTTTACTAGTGTAGGCTTCATGCTGGGTGCTGGGGCTATGAGGCTGCCAAACTCTCCTCACCTTGCATGAGACGTGTGCCAAATCTCACAGAAATGCTACTTGGGACTTTCCCAACATCCCAATTCCTCCCCGCAATCCACACTCAGGTCATCCTAATTGCATACGTTACCCTGAGTCTATTTCCAGCCCCCCACTTCACTCCCACTAGGATGCCTATAATCAAAACAACAGACAATACCAAATGTTGGTGAGGATGTAGAGAAATTGGAACCCTTGTACACTGCTAGTGCGAGAATGTAAAGTGGTGCAGTTGCTTTGAAAACAGTCTGGAAGTTATTCAGGAGGTTAAACATAGAGTTATCATAGGACCCAGCAGTTCCATTCTCAGGTATCTACCTGAGAGAATTGAAAGCATATGTTCACACAAAAACTTTTATACAGATGTTAACAGCAACATTGTTCATCATAGCCAAAAAGTGGAAACAATCCAAATGTCTACAGACTGATGAAGGGAGAAACACAAGGAGCTCTATCCACACGTGGAATATGATTCAGCCCCAGACAGGAACATAGTACTGGGGCATGCAACAGCACAGATGAACTCTGAGAACATCGTGCTAAGTGAAATAAGCCCATCACAAAAGACCGCATAGTGTATGATTCCACTTATATGAAATGAGCAGACAAATCCATAGAGACAGAAAGCAGATTCATGATTATCAGAGGCAGAGGGGATAGGGGAGTATGGAGTAACCACTAATGAATATGGGATTTCTTCTGGGGGTAATGAAAATTCTTTTTGGAGTGATGGAATTTGACAGTAATGATGGTTGCATAATGTTGTAACTTTCTTAAAACCATAAATAATTTAAAGGAGTAGATCTGGCCGGGAATGGTGGCTCATGCCTGTAATCCCAACACTTTGGGAGACCAAGGCGAGTGGATCACCTGAGGTCAAGAGTTCGAGACCAGCGTGGCCAACATGGTGAAACCCCATCTCTACTAAAAATACAAAAATTAGGTGGGCATGACAGTGGGAATCCCAGCTACTCGGGAGGCTGAGGCAGGAGAATCACTTGAACCTGGGAGGCAGAGGCTGCAGTGAGCTGAGATCATGCCATTGCACTCCAGCCTGGGCAACAGAGCAAGACCCTGTCTCAAAATAAATAAATAAATAAATCTTACAGCATGTAAACTATATCTCAAAAATTTAAAAATAAAAATAAAAAACCCTCCCCAGCTCTGACTGCAATAAGGAAACAAGCATTTAGCTGGAGGGGCAGTGACTGACTTCTTTTCTTCCTGTCTCTCCTGGCATCAGCCTAGACTCCGAACTCCTTGGGAAGGCTGGTGCTGCATGCTAAAGCCCTGCCTGCCTCCTGCAGGCCCTGACAGCCAGGGCTAGGGAGGGGCCACCCTGCCGAGGACTGGCTGCTGGCAGCCAACGCCTTCCCTTCCACTTTCCTCTGCCCTGAGTTCATTGCCTGACAAGGGAGCCATGTTGGACAGTGGGCATGTCCTTGGGAAGGACACTGGAGCGGAGGCCTCCGCAGCGTCCTGTCACTGACCAGCTTTGCCTGACTGCGTGATCCCAGGGGGGAGAGAAGAAGAGCCCGGAGCAGCCACCAGGGCCAGTGAAGGTGACTTTTGTCATGACCCTTGCCCCCATCAGAGCCATCACCCCTGTGTGGAAGAGTCGCCAAGGGGTTGAGCATCAGTTCCTTTCCCTTTTCTTTTAAAAATTATTCTAGTGAATCATGCTGTCATTAGAGAAGCGACCAGGTGGAATTTTCTTTCATGCAGAAAAACTGGGGTGGAAACACCAGGGAGTCCTCAGCCGGTCACTTTTCTAGGAAGCCAGTTAACAAGACCTGTCCTCCATGGACGTCACAAACGCTTTTAAGTAGCATTTTGTCCCTTCCTGATAGATGCATCATCTTCGTTTTTTATTCTCTAGCTCTCCTGGGAGCTAGAAAAAAGCCCAGTCCCACATTCCCGAGGTTAAGGACTTTGTACTCCACAACAGTGGCTCTGCTCATTCCCTCTTCAACGCGCCACTGCCCTTCACTGCTCAGCCCTCAGGCTTGTGTGAGAATCTCCCCACCCCTTCAAGGCTGTGAAAATCTGGTGTTGTGGGGAAGGTTGGTGGGTGGAGAGGGCAGTTCTAATGACTGACCAGTTCCCTGAGGACAGTATAGCCCCAGAGTCTAACGGAGCCCAGACTTAAGGCAGGTGAATGCCATATTGACATGGGCTGTGTTTGAACCTGGGAAGTGATACTGTCAATATTAATTGACAGCAACCCATGAAGGACCCTAAGCAAAAAAGACTGTTGTTCCCCAATGGGACTTGATCAAACTGGGGAAAGGATGCATGATAAGAGTAAAGGGCTCCAGCCCCATGTAGAGAAGTGTAGTTGGCCTTGGACTCTGCCATTGTCCTCAGGCCACCACAGAGCCTCGGTGAAGAAACCTGATCACAACGGGTGTGGTGGCTCACACCTGTAATCCCAGCACTTTGGGAGGCCCAGGCAGGTGGAACGTTTGAGGTCAGGAGTTTGAGACCAGCATGGTCAACATGCCAAAACCTGTCTCTACTGAAAAGACAAAAATTAGCCAGGCATTATGGTGGGCACCTGTAATCCCAGATTCTCAGGAGGCTGAGGCAGGAAAATTTCTTAAACCCAGGAGGTGGAGGTTGCAAGGAGCTGAAATTGGGCCCCTGCACTCCAGTGGGGTAACACTGAGACTCTGTCTCAAAACAAAAAACAAAACCTAATTGACACCTCGCATCTCCAGCACCCAGGGAGAGGGTCCTGGTTGGAGGGTCAGGTAGCCCAGAATCCTCACTGATTCCACATGAGTTCCTGTGAGACACTGGCTTCAGAAATGAATCTCCCAGCATCAAGGGGTCCCATTTATAAGATGGGCTCTTTGTACACCTGATTTATTCACCTCACAGGGTAAGTGTGAAGATCATGAGATATCACAAATGGGAAGCATATGAATGTTCCAGAATGCCATGAAAATCAAAAGAAGGAATGTCAAGAAGGAAACATGTAAAAACAAAACAAAACAAAAGCAAAACCTTCGTGTTGACTTGGGTCCTTCTCCGACTCTGCTGTCTTGTGGATGTGCTCTATTCTCTGGATGTTCCAGAGTAAGTTTCTAGAAGATAAAACCTACAGATACCCAGGCATCCAGCTGAGTTATTACAATTTAAGATGCATTTGTTCTTCAAATAGTTATTAAGCACCTACTATATGCCAGTTCTAAGCCAGATACTGACCTATGAATATGAGTCACACACAGTCCCTGACACCAGGGAGTTTCCTATCCAGGTTGACAAATAAACAGACATTTAAACAAAAGAACAAGTAGATAATAATACGAAAAATTAGCTGGGTGTAGTGACGCATACCTATACTCCTAGCTACCCGAGAGGCTGAGGCAGGAAGATCACTCGGACCTGGAAGGTGGAGGTAGTAGATGACAGTGGCGGAGACCCCGGAAGGCGGCTCAGGGTTTACGGGGCACACAGCTACATGCTAGGAGTGAGGAAAAGCTTCAGCGAGCAGCACGGGACTGTTGCTGTCAAGAAACTGAACTCTGGGGTTACACAAACCTTGGGGTGAACAGCAACTTAACTGCTTGGGTGTCTTGGGGCAAATGACTAGCCTGGATTTACCCATCTGTGAGATAGATATGATATCATTGCAAAACTATTGGGAAATTTTTTTTAAAAAATGCACAAAGCATGCTTACAGCGGTGCCTGGTACATAGTAAGTTCTCAATAAATGGCATCTGAGACATGATGCTACACTGACTCTTGAAAAATTACTAAGGGGAGAGGGGCAATGGTGGGTAAAGAAAAGGTATATGACCAGGAAACACGCAGAAGCCTGGTGCCCCTGGAAAATGGTGAATTATTTAAGGGGACTTCCTTCCCATAACACTACCTGCCCACGGGCTTCTGTTTGTTCAGTTTTCACACCCAGAAGGCAACAGGTTGGCACCCACCACACTGACCTCTGCCTAAGGAAGACTCCTCCAGAGCTCTGAGTGTGTCACCCCACTGAAAGGGGTGACAGTCCCTGCCTCTAAGGGACTGGCTTCTTGACTCCATCCACCCTGCCTGCACAGGAAACCAGGCCATATACCTCATGGAACAGCTCACTGGCTTAAAGTCCAAACTGGCTCTGCCTCGGCCAGGCTGGCGCATGTGCCCATGAAGCCCCACCCTACAACCCCTCCAGGTGGCCTGGAAGCCACCACATAATGTGGTGATCACCAGCAAGTGATATCCAAAGAATGTGACCAGATGGCTGAGGGTACCTGGGAGTGGCAGGAGGCTAGGCATCCCTCACACACAGAGATCCTCCTTCCTCACAGCTTTCATAGAATGAGAGGCTGTTTTCACTGCTAAATAACTTCCCTGAAGAAATTCTTCTGGGATATTTCGCCATCACCAGCTGGTATTTCTTGGCAACTGAAACAGCACCCACGGCCTTGTAGGAACAGGGCATGACTTGTCACCTGTTCGTGCCTGCGCAGCCTCCACCTCTGTTGTCCCATATTTCCACCCCCCAACCCCTAGGGCAGCTCACTCCTGGGCACCTTGACACCAGGCAGAGGGGCCATGGGATGGTGGGGAGCGGGGCCTCTGAGCCAGCCCCAGTCAGGTACGAGGACTCCCAGAACCAATAATCACCAGGTGCCCCCAGCCCCTGAAGCACCACACCCCATCTCCTCCCCCGGGAGCCCCGCCCATGCTCCACTCCTCCCAGGTGTACTTAGACACATTTAAAAAATCTGTTTAATAAATTACCACCTTTACATGACCTGACAATAGCCACAGATAATCCACGGCTATTAGAAGCCTTGTTTACAACTCATGTAATTCTAGGTTGTGCAAAGCCCAACAAGTTAGGCAAGGTGTCAACCTTCCCTCTGTTAATGGCACAACTTGTATTCACAAATTACATGTAATTGATCCAAAGATGTTACAGACATTTGAAAAACAAAGGGCATGGGCCTCCACCCACCCATCCCTTCCTTCTGGGAACTTACCCCCAAGGAAATTACCCTGAACTGTGGGTAAAAAAAAAATAGCATTGGTATGTTTGGCGGTGTTGTTTATAATAACAAAAACTTTAGAAACAACCTACCTATTCAACAATGGGGAATTAGTTAAACAAACTTTGGAGCATGCAGACAGGGAGCTACTGGGCAACGATTTAAAATAATATTGCAGGAGAATACACAGTAACATGGGGAGCGTGTTAACCATCTGCTGTTAAATGAGGGAGAAAAGGTAAGTTACAAAGCAATAACTAGAATTAATGCCATTAAAAGACTTTATACAAATATATTTACTTGAATTGTGATCTGCAGGCAGACAGATGGGTTTGGGGTTCGAATCTTCCCGGCCCTGTGACCGTGTACAAGTTACATAACCTCTCTATGCTTCAGCTTTTTCGTCTCTAAAATGCAGAAAATACCTACTTCACGAGGCTGTTGCAAACATTAAAGAAAATTACCTGTGTAACGTGCTTAGCGTTGCCCCAGCATAAAACAAATATTCAATTGTTGTAGTTACTGTTATTGTCGTATAAAAATGGTTAACTCTGGGTGGTAGGATTACAAGTATTTTTCTCTTTGAATATTTGGTTGTTTTTCCTTGTCTGTTTCCTAGAAGGTACTGCCATTGCAATGACAAAAATATATATATATATATATTTGAAGCTGATAAAGTTACTGGGTTGTGGGGAGGGAGTTGTTGCTTTTAAAGAGGGAAACTTGGATGCATCAAAGGCGTCACTCAGCTGAGGTTTGTGATCTCAGCAGGTGAGGACTACATTCTGATAGATCCCACCCCCAAGACAAGAAGGGCAAAAGAGGGGAGGACTCTCTTGGATGCATATTGGAAAACAAAGTGGATATGCCTGGCTCCTCCCCTCGCTCTCCCCCTCCCCGCCCCACCCATCTCACCCCCTACTGGGATCTAGGCATCAGAGTCCTGGGTGGGTTAAGAAGGGGCTGGGGTGGAAAGAGTTATTCATCAACTAAGTAAAAGGAGGAGCTGAATTGGGAGAGGAGCTCTGAATGCTGGTCCTGAGGCTCAGGGGGAGTGGCAGTGGGGCGTGTCCCAGAGAAAGGGAAGTGCCAGGAGCTAGTAGAGGCCACAGAGTTACAGAAAACACAGATTTGATGGCCTTGCCTTGTCCGAAGGACCCACAAGGTCAGAGACACAGTCTATGGCTCCACAGGCCTGGCCCATTTGCTGAAAGTGCACCAGCCCCACACACAGGGCCCACCATTTCCCAGAGCCAGGGCAGGTCGGTGGGGTACTGCTGCGTCTCCTTAATTAAGCATGGTCTTCTGGGTTACATAGGGTGTGGCAGCAGCACCTAGGAATTAGGAGAGGGCTTGGGGCCCTCAAATCCAAAACCAGCCTCCACTCAGCACAGGATGGATCCAGTGATGGGACCAGAGGGTTTGTCTTCTCATAGACAGGGAAGCAACACGTGGACCAAAACTGGGTTCGAACCCAGACCTGCCTTAGTGGCTGGGCTTGATTCTGAGGCAGAGAAACCCACTGGGCTGGGAGAGCTGAGGAGGGGGCCCTGCCCTGCTGCTTTGCAGGAAGACTGAGGAAGGAGGAGCTGGCCTGAGAGGAGGTTAGGTCCCTTGCTAGGTGAGCATGGCTTTGGTCTCCTTACTCCCTAAGGCAGGAACTCAGCAGCTGCTGAAAGGAGACCCAAGAGCTTTATATCCAAACTCCCGGCAGCTCCAGTGTGGCCTGGCCTTCCAGGCCACGTACTGTCTTAGGGACAGCAATATGGTGGAGGAAAGGCAAAACCAAAAGGAGACAGTCCTGGCTTCCCTCATGGAAGTTCTTTGAAAGTCGGCCTTTTCTCCAGCTCAGGAATAAGGAAAGGCAGACTAGGATGGGAGGGTAGTCCCCTGCTGCCCTCAGAGGTCCCAGCTCTGAAGGAGAAAAGAGGGAGTGGGACTGAAGAGAGGCACACCTGCCTTCCAGAGTTTGGGGTGCAGTGGAGCGGATGTCCAGGCCACACCTGGGGGCAGGCAGCCCTGTGTACAGCTAATCAGCATGACAGGGCCATTTCTCAGGATTGTGGACTATCCAGGTCCCCAAAACCATCTCTCTTCATGCCACTGCTTAAAAATGAACCATAAGATACTGATGCCTACCTACTTCAATGACGATGAACAAAAAATGAAAAGTGTTGTGAGGATATGGAGTAATTGGTAAGTGCATCCTACACTGCTAGTAAGAATGCAAAATGCTGCAGTCCCTTTGGAAAAGTCTGGTGGGTTCTCAACATGTTAAACATGGAATTATTAACCCCACATATCAACCAGCAATTCCACTCCTAGGGAGAGACCCAAAAGAATTGAAAACAGGCACTCACACATGTCCACGCACATGCGTGTTCCCAAGAGAGATATTCGCAATACAGGAGGTCAAGATCAACCTAGGCAGCACAGTGAGACTTCATCTCGACAAAATTTAAAATAACAGCAGGACATGTTGGCGCACACCGATAGTCCTGGTCACTCAGGAGGCTGAGGTGGGAGGATCACTTGAGCCCAGGAATTTGAGGCTGCCGTGAGGTATGAAGGTGCCACTGTACTCCAGCCCGAGTGACAGAGTGAGACCATGACTCAAAAAACAAAAAACAAAAATGAAAATTCAACTATTCACAATAGCCAAAGAGTGGGACCAACCCCATGTCCATCAATGGATGAATAGATTTTAAAATGAAATACAGCCATAGACTAGGATTTTATTCACCATATAAAGGAATGAAGTCCTAATACATGCCACAACGTGGATGAATCTTGAAAACATTATGCTAAATGAAAGAAGTTGGACACAAAACGTCACAGATTGCCGACTTCCACTTATCTGAAATATCCAGAATGGGTAAATCTACAGGGACAGAAGCAGATTAACGGTTTCCAGGGACTGGAGTGGGCAAGTGGGGTGCTGGGGAGTGACTGCTCAATGGATATGAGGTTCCCTTTTGGGAGTGATAAAAATGTTTTGGGACCGGGCACAGTGGCTCACGCCTGTAATCCCAGCACTTTGGAAGGCTGAAGCTGGAGGATCCCTTCAGCTAAGGAACTGGAGACCAGCCTGGCCAACATGGCAAAATCCTGTATCTACTAAAAATACAAAAATTGGCCAGGCACGGTGGCTCATGTCTATAATCCCAGCACTTTGGAAGCCCAAGATGGGTGGATCACGAGGTCAGGAATTCGAGATCAGCCTGGCCAATATGGTGACACCCTCTCTCTACTAAAAATATGAAAATTAGCCAGACATGGCGGGAGTCCCAGCTACTCAGGAGGCTGAGGGAGAAGAATTGCTTGAACCCAGGAGGGAGAGGTTGTAGTGAGCCGTGATCACACCACTGCACTCCAGCCTGGGCAACAGAGGGAGGCTCCGTTTCAAAAAAAAAAAAATTAGCTGGGCATGGTGGCACACCTCCTGTAGTCCCAGCTATTTGGGAGGCTGAGGTGGGAGATTTCCTTGAACCTGGGAGGTGAAGCTTGTCGTGCTGCAGTGAGCCGAGGTCACACCACTGCACTCCAGCCTGATTGACAGAGTGAGACGCTGTCTCAAAAAAAAAAAAAAAAAATGTTTTGGGACTAGAAAGACTTGATAGCTCCATAACATTGTGGAAGTACTAAATGATGCTGAACTTTAAAGCTTTTAAAATGGTTAATTTTATGTGACTTTCACCTTTGTAAAAGGAAATTCATCATACCCAAGAAGCTTCTTTATGCTGGGCCCTGTGTTTCACCCACATTATCTCATTTTGTCCTCAGGACATGCTTATGAGGCAGAGATTTATTACCCCATTTTACTGATGAGAAAACTGAGGCTCAAAGAGGTCATATAATTTGTCCAAGGCCCCACAGCTCATGCTTTTCTTGGGGCAGGGCAGAGCAGAGCATTCTCTTACTGCACAGAGGATGTCTCGGGATTCCCCAAAAGTTCTTTTCTGTTTTAACATGTATTTTTTGGTAGAGACGGGGTTTAGAGACCACTCCAGGCTGGTCCTAAACTCCTGCCTCAAGCGATCCTCCCACCTCAGCCTCCTAAGTAGATGGGATTACAAGTGTGAGCCACCATGCCCAGAAATTCTTTAGAGTGGAGTGAGATGTCTCAGCAGGGTGCTGAGCACAGACATCCTAACCTGGGAGATGAGGGAACAAGGGATCTCAGTGATTCCATGCAGCTCTGGGTTGCTGAGATGCTGGGAATGACAGCAGGGACTGGTTCAGGGAGGGATGCCTAGTGTTGAACACAGTCCACTGAGAATTGCAGGGTGCTGTGGCACGGGACAGGCTGTGGGGTTCTGCCCCAGGGAACCAAGCACTTTGGGTGGCAAACTGTCCCTGATCCTTTAGACTAATGCTGCCTTCACTCTCTCCACTCCTTTCCGTGAAAACGACTCAGAACAAAGGCCACAGAAGGTTATAAAAAGAGTCCTGGCTTTGATGTCATAGATACTGAGTTCTCTGGGTCTCTGTATCCACCTCCTCCTCTACCTTCTTCTCCTCCTCCTCCATCTTCTAGCCCTCCTTCTCCTCCTCCTCTTCGTCCTCCTCCACCTCCACCTTCTCCTACTCCTCCTTCTCCTCTTCCTCCTCCACCTCCTCCGCCTCCACCTCCACCTTCTCCTCCTCCTCTACCTCCTTCTCCTCTTCCTCTACCTCCATCTCCTCCTCCTCTACCTCCTCTACCTCTTCCTCCTCCTCCTTCTCCTCCTCCTCAACCTTCTCCTCCTCCTCCTTTCCCTCCTTCTCTTCCTCTTCTTCCTCCTCCTCTACCGCCTTCTCCTCCACCTCCACCTTCTCCTTCTCCTCCTTTCCTCTTCCTCCTCCACCTCTTCCTCCTCCTCCTTCTCCTCCTCCTCCACCTCCTCCTCCTCCACCTCCACCTTCTCCTCCTCCTCCTCCACCTCCTCCTCCTCCACCTCTACCTCCTTCTCCTCCTCCTCTACCTCCTCCACCTATTCCTCCTCCTCCACCTCTTCCTCCTCCTCCTTCTCCTCCTTCTCTGCCTTCTCTTCCTCCTCCTCCCCCCCATCCCCAAAGCCCTTACTGCTGTGGCAGCTGCTGCTAGGGAAACGCTTCATGCCAGGATGAGTTGGGTCTTAATAGCTGCTAACTGGTCACAAGGCGAAGGGGGAAAGGTATTAACGAGCAAACCATTTGGCTCCAAGTGAACGGACCATAACCCAGAAGGGTTTTATTGGTCTGTCTCTGCTTTTTAAGAGTTTTCATTAAAGGAGTGTCTTGGTCCTAAAATGGTCCACTGGGATCACAGCTTTGTGATAATGGGGGAATATTTGAGGATTACAGGATTCAGACCCCAGCAGTCCATCCCTCTCCCATCTTCCTGCCCTCATGCTAAGCTCGAAGCCACTCTGAGGCCTGAGATGACCCCACCCGCCCCTGGTGTCTCTGGCTCTTCTTATTCATCTCCCTGACCCTCCCAGGGGAAATTACCCCCACTCTAACAGAGGAAGCCACTCTCATTTCTAGGCAGGCTTTACCCAAAATTGTTAGAAAATGGGGGTTTTCTCTTTGACTGAAAATTACCACATCTAGCGTGCATGGGATTACTAATGTTTGTTTTTTATTATTCCTTTTTTTTTTTTTAAATCTTTTTTTTCACAAGATGGAGTCTTGCTCTGTCACCCAGCCTGGAGTGCAGTGGTGCGATCTCGGCTCACTGCAACCTCTGCCTGCTGGATTCAAGTGATTCTCATGCCTCAGCCTCCCAAGTAGCTGGGACTACAGGTGCCCACCACCTTACCCAGCTAATTTCTGTATTTTTAGTAGAGACAAGGTTTCATTCTGTTGGCCAGGCTGGTCTCAAACTCCTGACTTCAATTGATGCATCGCCTTGGTCTCCCAAAGTGCTGGGATTACAGGTGTGAGCCACCACACCCGGCCTATATATATATATATATTTTTAGAGGAGTATCTGCTCATTAAAATTCCCACAATACAGAAATACATAAACTAGGAAATGAAATATACTCCCCCCCATAATCTTCTCAGAAATAACCACCACTAACTTTTTGATATATAGCATTCCAGATGGATGGATAGATAAATCTTATTTTTTATATTAAGTATTTCTGGTGTTAATTCAATGACCATCCAAGAACACAGCACTCAGCTTAAGAAATAAAACATCACAGACAAAATTGAAAGCCACTGTTTCTTTCTTGCATCGTGTTCTCCTTCCCTCCCCAAAAGTAATTTATGTCTAGAGGTTATCATTTCCATACCCATTAATCTTCTACTAGTGTTATATGTATCTATAATAATACGTAACTTTGTTTCACATGTTATTCTTTCTGACCTATCATAGTGTATGTAACCTCCTACAACTTGCTTTTTCCCCCATCCACCTTGTTTCCAGACTTCCCACGTTGTTACATTGTAGCATTATTTCATGCACTGGAACATTGTGTCATATTTCACTGTGTAATTATGCCACAGTTTATCAGTTCTCCTCTTGAGAAGTATTTTGAATTGTTTCAAAATTTTCACTATACAAACAGTGCTTACTCCTAAATAAGTGAACCCAACTCCTTAAATACATATGCAGGAGTTTCTCTGGAATATAGAGCTAGAGATGGAATGTCTGGGTCATGGCATGAGTATCTTCAACTTTACTAAATATTGCCAAATTGCTCTCTCAAATGCTTGTACTAATTTATATTCCCACCATCGAATATAAATTAGTACAACCACTTTAGAGAACAATTTGACAATATCCAAATTTTCAGTACATGAAAATTTCTGTTGCTGTATGTCCTTGCCAACAAAGTGCTGTCAAGCATTCAAATTGTTGCCAATCTATTGAATGTGAACTGATATTTCATGATTGTTTTCATTGCATTTTCTTAAGTGCCAATGACATTGAGCACCTTTTATGTGTTTACTAGCCTTTCCAGGTTGCTCTTGTGTGAATTACTTGTTTATACACTTTACCCAGTTTCAACAGAGAGAGAGAGAGATTTTGTAACTTTAAACAAGTTACAAAACAGTATACCATAAAAGTTTTCTGACATATAATAAACATCATATGTAGTCCATATTCTGCTTGATATTCTCCAACATGCTTTTTAAACTCTTACTATAGCTTCTACACCATACCAGACTAGTACTTTTTTATTTGTCTTATAATTGCACAATATACATATACTGTGATTTATAAACCATTCCTCTATAGATGAACATTTAGATTGTTCTCATTTTTTTCCATTATAAATAATGAATATTTTGGTAGCAATATATTTAGTTACAATTGCAACTGTTCCTATAGAAGATGGGCAATTCTCAGTGAATTATAAGTAATATAAAACAAGAGAAAAATAGAATGCAATACAATTACAATCACTAAGTTCAACATTCCATCTCTTCTAGAGTTAACTCCTCCTTTTTTTTTTTTTTTTTTTTTTTAACAATTCAAGAAGTAACCTGAGAATAACCAGTTTAAATATATGTATTTGGCAAGATCTGATAAAGCTAAACATGCACCTGTTTATGACTCAGCAATTCAATTCCTCAAGTACACAGCTAACAAAAGTAAGTTTATATAGCCATACAAAGATATGTATGAGAACCTTCACAACAGCTTTATTCACAAGTAACAAAGCTATGCACCAGCTGGGCATGGTGGCTCACTCCTGTAATCCCAGCACTTTGGGAGGTCGAGGTGGGAGAATCGCTTGAGGCCAGGAGTTCAAGACACCTTGGGCAATATAGCAAGACCTTGTCTCTACCAAAAAAATGTTTTTTTAAAAATTAGCCAGGCGTGGTGACATGCGCAGGTAGTCTCAGCTACTTTGGAGGCTGAAGTGGGAGGATCGCTTGAGCCCAGGAGTTCAAGGTTACAGTGAGCTATGATCACATTGCTGCCCTCCAGTCTGGGCAACAGATCCTTTCTAAAAAGCAAAACAGGCCAGGCACAGTGGCTCACGCCTATAATCCCAGCACTTTGGGAGACGGAGGCGGGTGGATCACAAGATCAGGAGATCAAGGCCAGCCTGGCCAACATGGCGAAAACCTGTGTCTACTAAAAATACAAAAATTAGCTGGATGTGGCGGTGCATGCCTGTAGTCCCAGCTGCTTAGGAGGCTGAGGCAGGAGAATTGCTTGAACCCGGAAGGGAAATATTGCAGGGAGTCAAAATCACGCCACTGCACTCCAGCCTGGCATCAGAGAGAAACTCCATCTCAAAAAAAAAAAAAGCTAAACGAAACAAAACAAATTGTGCACCAGTGGATATGCACAATACACGATGGATCTGAAGGCATGGTGCTGAACTGAAGAAGCCAGATGCAAAAGTGTACGTACTCTATCCTCCCGTTTATATAAAGTTTAGAAACATGCAAAACTAGTCTATAGTATTAGAGATAAGGATCGTGGCTATCTGTAAGGGGTCAAGTATTGTGGAGAAGGGGTAATAGAACTTTCTGGAGTTTTAGAAGTGTTCTCTCTCTTGATCAGTGATTTATAAAAATTCACTGAGTGCCAGGGGCGGTGGCTTACACCTGTAATCCTAGCACTTTAGGAGGTAAAGGCAGGAGATCACTTGAGGCCAGGAGTTAGAGACCAGCCTGGTCAACATGGCAAAACCTCATCTCTACTGAAAATACAAAAATTAGCTGGATGTGGTGACACGTGCCTGTAGTCCCAGTTACTCGAGAGGCTGAGGCACGAGAATCACTTGAACCCGAGAGGCCGAGGTGGTAGTAAGCTAAGATCACGCCACCTCACTCTAGCCTGGGCAACAGAGTGAGACTCCATCTCAAAAAAAAAAAAATTCATTGAGTTTTACCCTTAAATACTGTGTATTTTATATACATTGTGCTATAATTACAAACTGGGAGTGAGGGAGAAGTGGTCAAAGGATACAAAATGTCATTTAGACCTGAGGAATAAGTTCAGAAGAACTAAGGTACAACATGGTGACTATCGGTAATAACAATGTACTGTATGCTTTTTTTTTTTTTTTTTTTTTTTTGAGACAGGGTCTCACTCTGTCACCTAAGCTATAGTGCAGAGGTGTGATCAAAGCTCCCTGCAGCCTCAGCTTCATGGGCTCAAGTGATCCTCCTGCTTGGCCTCCCAAGTAGCTTGGACCACAGGTACTTGCCACCACTCCTGGCTAATTTTTTGTGTTGTTGGTAGAGATGGGGTTTTGCCATGTTGCCTAGGCTGGTCTTGAATGCCTGAGCTCAAGGGATTCGCCCGCCTCAGCTTCCCAAAGTGCTGGGATTCTAGGCATGAACTGCTGTGCTGGGCCATATTGTATGCTTGAAACTTGTTAGGAAAGTAGATTTTAAATTTTCTCATCACAAAAGAAGAAGGTACCATTGTCAGGTATATGCTAAGTAGCTTGATTTAATCATTTCACAATGTATACATACAGCAAAACATGATGTATATAGCAAATATATACAATTCCGATTTGTCAATTAAGAATAAAAATAAAAACACATTTTTTAAAGCATAAGTGCAAAAAAAATTTATTTCTTAAACAAACAACCTCGTCATTTTAACTGTCTGGATGATTGAGTTCTGCCTACGTAAAAGAAAAGAAAGTGATTTTATTCAGGTTCGGCTAGGTGCTAACCACGGGGCTAACATTTTCATAAATGTTATTTCACTTAATAATGTTTATAGCTACCTCCATGATGTAGCTATGGTTGTTTCTTTGTTTACAGATGAAGAAACAAGCATGAAAAGTTTGGGTAATTTATCTAAGATCACAGAGCCATTCACACTCCATTAATAACCATTAGGATTGTAACTGAAGCTGGGCACAGTGCTTTGCACCTATATTCCCAGCACTTTGGGAGGCCGAGGCAGGAGGATTGCTTAAGCCCAGGAACTCAAGGCCAGCCTCAGAAACAAAGACTCTGTCTCTACAAAATATCAAAAAAATTAGCCAAGCATGGTGGTACGTGTCTGTGGTCCCAGCTACACAGGAGGCTAAGGCAAGAGGATCACTTCAGCCAGGGAGGTCAAACTTGCAGTGAGTCATGTTTGCACCACTGCACTCCAGCCTGGGCCACAGAGCAAGACCGAGTCTCAAAAAAAAGAAAAGAAAAAAAGAATTGTAACTGAAATAGCTGACATTTATCAGGCACACCATACACTGAGAATTATTCCAAATGCTTTACCTGTTTTATCTCATGTAATCTGCAAAACGATCCTATGGGACAGGCACCAGTATCATCCCCATTTTATAGGCAAGAAAACTGCAGCACAGGAAGTCACTTTCTCGGGCCCCACAGCCAGTAAGTGGAGGAACCAAGATCTCCTCGTTTCCATATGACACAGGCCCCAGTTCTGTCTTTCCTAGCCCCAAGACAGTGTGTGGAATTTGTCTCCTACTGGTTGACCCCAGGGATGCTCTGCTCTGCTTCAGTTATGCAGGCAGCTGTTTGCTTTGTTTCAGGGTCTTCTGGTAGAAGCTTATGTTTGTTTGCTGACTTGCTTTTCACACTCATCTATTTAGAAAGTCATAAAACAGAGCAATTAAGCACCAAGCCCAAACATTCCAAGATAAATTAGCAGGCAGGTCTCCCCAAGGCAGAGGCTCCAGCAGAGGAGGGGGGCAGCGACAGGAGGACTCCCACTGTTATCCTGTGCACAGAGCCATCCCAGACCCCAGGGACCCTGGCACTGATAATAAGCTAGCAACAAGAGGCTTGTGGCTACATGTTTTTTGCAGAATTGGATACCTCCTCAGAACTACATTTTAATGGGAAATACAGCTTGATGGATAAACTTCAGGGGTTTATGAAGAAATGGCAGAGTAAGCCGATAAGACCAGTTAGCCGCTCCAGGTAAGGGAGGAGGGACCTGGAGGAGAAAAGAAGGAAGGGAAGAGGACTGCCCCGCCAGCAGACTGTGGTCCAGTGCCACCACCAATCCTCTAACCTGACCAGCCATGCTGGGCACCGTGTTCCTCAGCTACCAGGGCTCCAGTTGAGGCCACACTCAACCTATTGCCAGTGGAGAAGTCATTTCTACAGAGGGCGATAAAACACCTCTTCAGATCTACCCAAGAGAGTGGACCACAGGCATGAGCCCCTCTCTCCATCTCAGCAGGGTAGGTAGTGTCCCCCAAGTGCCTCAGAGGGAAGAAATCAGGCTGAGAAGAGAAGAAAGCAGGACCCCAGGGTAGCCTCAGGGACCCTGGGCTCATGAACAAGGGCAAAAATAACAAGCTTAGCCACCAGGAATTGAGCACCTACTATGTACCAGGCCCTTTACACACATCACTTCTATTCCCTTCAATGACCCTACAGGAGATGGATGCTAGCCCCATTCAATTCCCCATGGAGGAAACTGAAGTCCAAAGTGGGTTAAGTAGTCACTTGCCCCATATCTTGGCCTGGCTGACTCCAGAGTCCTTCACTGGTAAGCCCACAGCCCACCTCTGCAGAAGAGGAAGAGAGAAAGGAAAGAGAGGGTAGGAGAAGCAAGGGCATTGATGCAATGCTTCGTATGTGGTAAGCATTCATGAAATATTGACTGTTAGCACTACAAGAGCTAACACGATGATATACCCCAGTTAGAATTCAGAGTACTTCTAATCATTTCTCATGAAGAGGGTCCTTTCTGAGCCTACCCTTGTCTGGGGTGTCGCCTAGGCTGCACCCATGGCATTTCCAGAAGAAATAATCGCCCCCGGGTGAACACACACTCACTCAGCCTTCTCTGAGAGTGACATGATGGGGGGAGTCTCAGCTCCCCCACCCCCAGAGGCCATTGTCAATGTAATGTAGGGGCGGGGAGCTTGGGTTTGAATCCAGGCTGTGCTAACACCCGCAGAGTCTGGGAATCCTGGAAAGTGGAGGAAAGGAGGTCTGCAGGTGGGGCTGGTTCATCCTGAGAAGGGGAGACATTTCTTATGACTGGGGAAGTTGACAACGCTGCCTGGGAGGCTTCTGGGTGTCAGGAAGGTGCCTAAGAATTCAGGTGCTGGTGATTTCAGAAAAGCCATATCAGAGATGACCTCCATCTACACACACTCAGTCAAGTCCCCTTGGGTAGCAGGGAATGTTGTTCAGTGATTATAGTGGAAAAGAGTCAGCCACCACTTCCGCCATGGCCCAGCCCCAAGCCACAGTGGGCCATGCATGGTGGCTGTCTAGAGTCCTAGAGAAAGACTTTGCTCCAGTCCCTAGAGGCCAGCACCTGAAGGAACACCACCAGACTATTCCCTGGAGGTGAAAACCTACGTTCAGTCCCTACAGTGTGAAGAAGGAAGCCCCTTCGGGGACAGTATTGGAAAGAACTCCAAGAATAGAAAAGGAAAACAGGATTCTCAGAACTGAACTGGCAGAAAACCTGGATTCTAAATACAGAAGTGTTCATATTCGGCACTTCCAAGTAATTATTTACACACAGCAAGGTCATTCATAGACACACAATCACACCTACCTGTTCAAAGGGTCATTTTCAGTTCTGAGCAGCTGGAGTCTGGACCCTGATTATATTAGCTATGGGACCTTGGGCTAGACCTCTGGCCTCACCGAGTCTCAGCCTCCTTGACTTCTCCCATAAACTGCCTTTCCTCTGCTTCACCCTCTCGGTAACTTGTAATGTTCTTCTCTGAGCTGCCCAAGCAAAAATTCTGGGAGTTACGAAAGATTCACTCCCCGTGGCGGACTGATGGCCAAAATGGCCCAAATCTCCCACCTTCTCTGTACCCACACTCTTGGCCCAACAAGATATGGAGTCCATTTCCCCACTCCTTGAATCTGGGCTGGCCACGGGACTGGCTTTGTCCAATAGCATATGGCTAAGTGACAATGTTCCACTCCTTCTGTGTTTTCGTGTTTTGGCTCACTCCTTTGTACCTCTGCATTTCCATGAGAGCATGCCCCAGCTAGCCTCCTGGAGGATGAGACATGGAGCAGTGCTGAGTCCACCTGGCACCTCAGACTTGAGCAAGCCACCCAAGATGGGCAAAGCTACCTGCTAGCCCGTGGCTAACTGCAGACAAGTGAGTGAGCTCCACCAATGAGCTCAGAGCACCAGAACTATCTAGCCAATCCATAGACTTGTGATGACCAATAAATGTTTATTATTATATGCCACTGAGGTTCTCATGATTGTTATACAGCATCCTTGTGGTCACAGACAACTGATATATTCCGGCATACCCAATAAATCACCAAATTGAAGCATACTTGTTAAAAGGCCAATGTCGGAACCCGACTTTCTGGTTTCAAATCCATCTCCACCCCTATCTATGTGACCTTGGGTGAATTATTTAACCTCTCGGTACCTCAGTTTCCTTATCTAAAAATGAGAGCTGATGGTAGAAGAACCTACAGGAAGAGATGCTGTGATGATTAGATGAGTAAATAGTATAATGCTGCATAAATAGTTTGCATTAGTATATTATCTGATAAACATATTAAGAGTCCATTTTCCTCTCTCCCCCAGACATCCCCCTAATCCAGGGTGTTTTCTGGATGGTTTTTTGCCCCCATCTTACAGCCATTTATCCACTCTCTATAATGAAGCTAGAGGGATCTTTCCAAAGTGCAGACCCCAAGGGAGTCACACTTCGATTAAAGCCTTCAGTGGTGACCCATTGTCCTAAGGACATTTTAAATTCCCCAGGTGATTAGAGAGGCCATGCCCAAACCAGTTCCTATTTAATTCTCCACCTCCTCTTCCCCCATCCCACAAATTATTGATTAGCATCAGTAATAATACTAGTAATCATGGCCCCATGCAGAGTTACTCTATGCCAGGCCAACACTAGGCATTTTTCTTGCATTATATGTTTCTTTGAGTCCTCATAACCATCTTGTAAGATAGATACAGTAATTCCCCATTTACAGATTAGGAAACTGAAGTGTGACTTGCCCAGGTTCACCTAGCTCATAAGCAACAGAGAAAGGATGAAACCCCACAGTCACCTCTAACATGAGCCAAGCTGCTCTGGGGGAACAACATCTCCAGTGATGTTAGCCACTCCTCAGGCAAGTTTTCTTTCTGCTCTGCCTCTGGCCTCAGGCCCAGGCCCCACTTGGGCCTCATTCCAGAAGGCACAGGAGGAGAGAGAAACATCCTTTTCATGGTCATGGAGTTTCATTCCATAAAGTGCAAGGAAGTTGGTAGATTAGTGAGCAATCACAAAGAAAAGCAACAGCCTAGCTGACATGGCAGTACTTTGCTGACCCCACAAACCCCCACCCAAGCCCCAGGCTGTCCTGTGACTTATTTTTCTGTGTATCTTGTAACCTAATATAGTCAAGTTAAACAATTCTTTTTTTTTTTTTTTTTTTTTTGAGATGGAGTCTCTCTCTGTTGCCCAGGCTGGAGTACAATGGCACTATTTCAGCTCACTGCAACCTCTGCCTCCCAGGTGCAAGCCATCTTTCCACCTCAGCCTCCTGAGTAGCTGGAACTACAGGCATGCACCACCACACCCAGCTAATTTGTGTATTTTTAGTAGAGACGGAGTTTCACCATGTTGGCCAGGCTGGTCTCCAACTCCTGACTTCAAGTGATCTACCTGCCTCAGCCTCCCAAGGTGCTGGTATTACAGGAGTAAGCCACTGCTCCCAGCCCACAATTCTTAGATAGAGCTTACTGTGTGCCCAGTAACTTTCCTAAGCCTGTTACACGTATTCACAATGTCATACTGACAATAACCCTGGAAAGTAGGTGTTATCATTGTCTCCATTTTACAGATGAGACACCGAGGGTCAGAGACGTTAGAACATGTGCTTGGAGCCGAATTCAAACCCAGAAAGTCTGGCTGTAGAATCTGCGCCCTTCACCACTATGTTAGACTCTCTCTCAAGAGAATCAAAGACAAGTTCTTCAAAAGGCAATCCTTTGAGAACTATTGAGGGGCTCCCGAGAAGAGCAAAAGCACCTGGACTTAGAGAGGAATCGCAAGACAGGATCAAAAAGCAAAGGCTCAGTCTGCACAGGTTACTACAGGTCACCTGAAGCCACTTCTCTTCTACTTCCACACACGTAGAGGGTCATAATTCCTTGTTTCTGTGACTAGTCATGGCCGGTGAGGTATGAGCCGTCTTGACTCTCCAGCCATCTCTTCCCAGGATCTGGAAGCTTTGTGCGGAGATGCCAGTGGCATGAGATGGAGGAGGCTTCCTCAGCCCCAGGACCGGAGTGACAAATGATGGAGGGGTCATTTGTCACTCAGGTCCTGGGGCCCCCTACACCCTGACTTCTGCACCAAGCTCTGCTGGATATGAAGTGTATATGAGTAATAAACCTTTGCTTAAAGCCAATGACATACGACATTTGGAGCTCTTTGTTACTACACTTTAAGCACTCCTGACTCGTACAAGTGGATCAGTCATGTGAGAAAAGAGGCAATTTCAGGTCTCTGACACTCTGGCAATCAGTAAGAGTAGGGAGTGAGGAGGAGGGAAGGGTTCTTGGAAATTGTAGAGTATTGTTACTTAGATTTCACTGGGAAGAGCGTGTTCTTTCTGCAAGTGAGCAGAGAGACCTTTCCAATTTGGCCAGAACACAATCCAAATGTTAAAATTGAAATTAGAAATGAAACTTATCTGCAGAGAGAAATATCAAAACACAACCCCTCATCAGAGCAGGTTGAAGTAGAAATTCCCCACGGCTTCCGTGGTTACTAACCCCCAAGGTGAGTGTTGGCAGCAATGTTCTGTTCAAATGCAGAGCTGATTTGGCTGGGGCCAGGATAAACTCCTACCTCCTATTTCACCACTGCCCTGTGGCAAGCAGAACCATTGTCTGACCACAATCTGGTTTCCTTTGTCCACCAAGTCTGCCTTACTAATAAATTTTAAGTTGTGCCTTTCAAAAACTAACCAATTCGGGATATGTTAATATCAGTTTGGAGATACCATTTCAGGGCTTATCTCAAACTTCTTTGCTGGATAGGAAGGCCACGAGTCTTCTCTCCCTACTCTCTCTTCTCCCAAGATTTCCACCTGTGTCCAACTGTCAGCCAGGTTGGATCTCCACACCCCTGCTTCCCCACCACAGCCAGCGGCTGTGACAGCTGGTACCAAACAGAGGAGATGCTCTAAGAAAATGTTCTCCATTGAAGGACTACACATACATGAAAAATAAAACCTGGAAGTTTGCAAAAGCTGAAGAGAAGTCATATTTTGGTCTAATTCATTAGTTTTGATATGAGATTCTGGTCAGTATTAGGCCATCAACTGTTTGTTAATTTGGTCTTAAGTAACTGAGCCATAGTGGAACTGACTGATCCAGAAGACTGCAAATACAGAATGAAGGATACAGAGAGGAGAGATCTGAAAAGTGTCATCAATAGAAAAGCAGTGCATAGACAAGGCCACGCAGTGCTTCATCATTCACCTCCCCCTTTATTCCAAATCCTTCTCCACTTCTGGGGTCAGGGAGCAGGATCCTGGTTCTTTTCATGATTTCACTTTATTTTGCTTTTCTTTCCTTTTTTTTTTTTTGAGACTGGGTCTCACTCTGTTTCCCAGGCTGGAGTGCCGTGGCACAACCATGGCTCACTACAGCCTTGAACTCCCAGGCTCGAGCCATCTTCCTGCCTCAACTCTCAGCCTCCAAAGTAGCTGGGACCACAGATACACGCCACTACACCTAGCTCATTTCTTTTAACTTCATAGAGACAAGGGCCTTGCTATGTTGCCCAGGCTGATCTCAAACTCTTGGCCTCAAGCAGTTCTCCTGCTTCAGCCTCCCAAAGTCCTGGGATTTGAGCTAAGCTCTGACTCAAGTGGAATGAAGGGAAAGAAGGCTGGTGTCATCTGAAGACTGCAGTGGCTTCCTCTGGGCTTTAGGCTCCCACATGACTGGCACCTGACCTGCCCTTTATTTTTGTGGCCATGAAAACATTTGCCTAAGAGAAGTCTAAGCACCACTAAGTGGGAGTGTAGCCACTGTGATGGGCTTGTGTGTGCCCAGTGGCACCCTGCACACTGAGCTGAGGACACGTTCAAGAATCCGTGCACCACTGGCCACAGTGCAGGTCAGTGCTGTCTTTCAGATGGTGGGGAGGCAGCAGCCATAGCCACCCTCCCACCATCTTGGTTTCATATGAGAGTCTTTGATTAATGGCAGCCTCTCTTAATAGCCTTGGCTCACCACTGTTTCACCAGTCCCCCAACATTATCTAGGCATGAAAATGGAGACTCAGTTCATTCCCTCCTGAGAGTAAATGAAACTGAAAGAGACTGCAACAAGAGGAGGCTGAGACTAAACCAAAAACCATGGGATAGTGGAGATGCTGGCTGTTTGTGGAGGTTGGCCTGGCTCCCAGGCATAATTGCTTTCAAGGATAACACAATAATTAAATCTTCATTTACCAATATATGATACCTAAATCTTCATTTAACCAATATTTATTGAACACTTACTATTGGCCCCCAACTACGCTAGTTGCAGTGGCTGATATTAATCAAAGAATCACATGGGGGTGACAAATATATAATTAAAAACCAACGTTAGTGTTACAAATAAACGAAGAATGTGCTGCAATTAAAAATAAAAAATGAGTCAAGCACAGTGGTCCATGCCTGTAATCCCAGCTCTTTGGGAGGCTGAGGCAGGAAGATTCTATGAGACCAGGAGTTCAAAACTAGCCTGGACAACATAGTGAGAACTCCCATCTCTACAACAAATTTAAAAATTATCTGGGCATGATAGTACATGTCTATAGTCCTATCAATTTAGGAGGCTGAGGTGGGAAGATCGCTTGAGCCCAGGAGTTAGAGGCTATAGTGGGCTATGATTGGGCCACTGCATTCCACCCTGAGTGACAGCATAAGACCCTGACTCTTAAAAAAAAATCAGTGGCTGGGCGCGGTGGCTCAAGCCTGTAATCCCAGCACTTTGGGAGGCCGAGACTGGTGGATTACGAGGTCAGGAGATCGAGACCATCCTGGCTAACTCAGTGAAACCCCGTCTCTACTAAAAAATACAAAAAACTAGCCGGGCAAGGTGGCGGGCGCCTGTGTCCCAGCTACTCGGGAGGCTGAGGCAGGAGAATGGCGTAAACCTGGGAGGCGGAGCTTGCAGTGAGCTGAGATCTGGCCACTGCACCCCAGCCTGGGCGACTCCTGAGTGAGACTCCGTCTCAAAAGAAAAAAAAAAAAAATCAGAACTGAGAAACACCTTTAGGGATAAGTCTCAAGGAAGGTCACTTAAGGAAGGGACATTTAGGAGAAAGCCAGGCCATATTGGACTAAAAAGTATTTTAGGAAGAGAGAACAGTTTGCACAAAGGTTCTAAGACTAGAAAACACCTAAGAATTTAAAGCAAGGGAGAGAAGAGTTGGGAGAGAGTGACTGCAGGTAAGACCAGGGAAGTCTTGGGGACCCAATCAGGCAGAAGTCTTAAGATGCATAAATCTGGAAGGTATCCATGATGGGCCAAAGCAGGACCAGCCCCAGAACCCATCACTGACCTCAAAGGAACCCTGTTCAGCTGCCTAAGTGAATATGTTTCTTAGGGTTTGTATGTTCATTTACCCTAGGAGCAAAGACATGTGTTGAACACTACATGCCAGGCCACGAGAATGCAACAGTGAATTATGCATAACTCCAGTCTTCAAGAAGCATCTCACCTACTGGTGGAAACTGTCCAAGAATCAGGATTACAATATAGCGCAATAAGGTATAACCATCAGATATCAAAGCTGGGAAGAGCATGGAGGCCTTCCTAGAGGTGGAAACATTTCAGCTGTGTCTTAAAACACATTTTGGAATTCGTAAAGAGGAAGAAGAGGCCATTCCAGGCAGAAGATAAAGATATTGATAGGCAATCACACTTTGGCTGTGATCTGGGTTCTCAATCTGTCATACATTAGAATCTCCTGAGAAGCTTTGAAGATTTGGGGTAGCCAAACTTCACCCTCAAGAGATTCTGATTTAATTTTCCTGGGTGTGGGGCCTAGATGATTCTAAAGTGCAGCCATATTTGGGAACCCCTGCTCTAGTTAATCCTAAATTGCAATCAGAACCTTGAAAGAAGGCCAGGCATAGTGGATCATAACTGTAATCCCAGCACTTTGGGAGGCTGAGGCAGGAAGGTCATGAGGCTAGGAGTTTGAGACCAGCCTGGGCATCATAGGGACACCCCCATCTCTATAAAAAAACAAAAACAAAAAATGTTTAATTACTCCAGTGTGGTGATGCTTGCCTGTGGTCCCACCTACTTGGGAGGCTGAGACAGGAGGATCACTTGAGTCCAGGACTTGGGAGACTGTAGTAAGCTACGATCACACCACTGCACTGCAGCCTGGGTGACAGAGGAGACGCTGTCTCTAAAAGAAACGAACAAAAAAATAATCTTGGAAGACCTTACCAATTGTCACCTAAGTTAGCTTTGTCATTTTGCTATCAGGGTATTTGGGATCTGTCCCCCAAAGCTCAGAGCAGCCACAGCAGACCTCAGGACAAAGTGAGTGCCCCAGAAACTTCAGGCTGGGCAAGAGAGGTGCCTGCTCAGCCATCTCCCCAGCCATGATTAAGCAATCCTGACTGGGGTGTGCACAGTGAAGGTAGTGAAGGCAAAGAATCAAGAGGGAGCAGAGTGGATGCAAAGGAGCAGTGTGCTGAAGGCCCTGGCCCAGGGCTCCCTCCAGGGTTCAGGTGCCCCACCTGAAGATGAAGCGCAGGCATCAATTTCCCCCACTTCAGACATTCAAGTTCCAGCTTCCTGATGTTGCTCTATTCATGCACTATTATTTCCTCACCATTTCTCCTGGCTTCATTAAATGTATTTCAAAAGGAAACTTTGTATCAAGTGGATATTTGGAAATGGAAAGCCAGTATCCTTTGTGCTAACTAGAAGCCACCTAAAAAGTCAAATTAATTTTTTAAAATAATGTTATTAAAGTCTAGTTAGACACCATTGCTTACTAAAACCTCTGTGCCTGAAGCTTGTTCTGTCTTTGTTTTTTGTTTTTAATTTTCGTTTTTAGTGTAGAAAATATACATAATATAAAATTTACCATTCAAACTATTTTTAATTGTACAGTTCAGTGGCATTAAGTACATTTACACTTTATGCAACCAGCACCACCATCCATCTCCAGAACTTTCTTCATCCTCCCAAACTGAAACTCCATATCCATTAAATCACAACCCCACCACCACCACCACCATCCTCCTTCCAGCCCCCGGCAACCACCCCTCTACTTTCTGTCCCCATGCTATTTTTGTTTTAAAGAGAGATTTAAAAGAGTTGGAGAGATGTTAAAGGCTTATTAGCACAAATGGAGACTCATTTTGACTTAGCTCTGATTGAAAGAGAGTGGGAAAGGCAGTACAGTTCACTCTCTGGGACTCAGTGTCACAATGTTACCCAATGCCTCTCAATGCATAAGTTGCAAATATTGCACAAATGATCCCTAGGTTTCTCTCCTAGATCTTTGGTCTTGCAGCAAGCACATGATTTAACATCTGGATCTAACACAGTGAGAAAGCAAGCAGGCAAGAGAACCCTCCCAATGTCCAGGATTTCACTCAATACTCCCAACAATACTGAGAGATGGGGATTACTCCTATTTGACCAAAAAGGAATGTAGAGCTCAGCCAGACAGTGACTTACCCAAAATGACACAATTAGCCCATCCCAGGACTCATGGATCCAATCACCATCCCCTGCTCTTCCCACCCCACTTTATTGATTTCCATAGGGCAAGCAACAGGAGAGGCAAAGCCACAGGATATGAAGAATGACAGGGACCCTCAGCAAAGAGGCTGCTCTGTGGCTCTGCAAGCACAGGGAACACTCAGTAAGCGGACTCATAACAAGTTAATCAAAATAAATCGAAACAGCGCATGCCTGGGTAACACTCTTCCTGGTGCATAAATGGCGCCGTCACTGTGTAGCCATGGAGCCACCAAGCTGGCCCTTTAATGAATGCACACAGGAGACGCTGGCCACCCGAGGATGTGCCCCTCTGCACATCCCTAGGGGCCTGCTCAGCTCCTTCCCAGGCCTTCACACAGGCAAATGGCTGTGCATACTCACTCCGCATTTGAGCATTTCTGTCCCTGCAGGATTCTGATGCAAATGGATTTGACACACACACAGAGCATCTCCCTCCCAGCTGAGCTCCCCTGTTTGCTGATGGGTTTCAAGCATTCTCCCTGGACTGCTTACCTTCATCTTTTGTGTTTGTTTAAATAACAGCCAGGTAGAGACCTTAGTTAAACATCTTCTGAGAAGCCAAGATGGGGAAGCATTTTGCTCTATGCCACCCCGTCTCCCTGACAGCTGATTGTGTGTTTGCAGTGGCTTCCAGATCACTTCTCTGGCTGGTCTCCATTTATTTGTGAGGCTGGGATGGCTCCATATGAATAAAGCTTCCACATTAGTAGGAGTCTCATGTATCTCCAGCTGCAGGATGCAGCCAAGCCCCTGGCCTGACCCCTCAGCTGCCTGCATTTACTTGATCACCAATCACCTCCCCAGCGAAAGGCAGATTGTACACACTGGCCTCAGAGTCAACACACACACAGACACCCCAAAAAAGAGTTTGACCATTTTCCTACTTTAAAAGCAATCTACCATTGCCTTCCATCTTCTTTGGGGACAGAGCTATTCCTTACTATAATGAAACTGACTTTTTAAAATGAGTCTGAGATCTAGGATTTGTGCAAAATGAGCTCACCACTAGGTGTTGACGGAATTGCTCTGTCAACCTGTTAGGCGAACGGGGTGGATGAATGTGGCCCTTGGGAGAAAGAACCAGAAATCAGGCCCAAGTCTGAAGGCTCAGGGTGCCTGGCACAGATGGGGCAACAGGCATCTCAGATGCCTACAGGCATCTGAGAGTTGAGGAGAACCACCTTCACATACACTCCCAGGGGCTGTGATGGTCACATAATTACATTCTGGAGTCAAGAGCAGGGATCCTGAGGTTGGACAGATCAGAGATACCCCTCCAGGGCCTCTCTGAGCCTCCGTTTTCTCAGCTACCTTCTAGAGGTTCAGAAATTGAAAAACGAATCTACAGTAGGGCAAGGCAGCTCACACCCATAACCCCGGCACTCTGGGATGCTAAAGCAAGGGAGAATCACTTAAGGCCGGGAGTTTGAGACCAGCCTGTCTCACAAAAAATATTTAAAAATTATCTGGGCATGGTGGTACATGCCTGTGGTCCCAGTTACTCAGGAGGCTGAGGCAGGAAGATCACTTAAGCTCAGGAAGTCAAGGCTGTAGTGAGCCTGATTGTGTCACTGCACTCCAACCTGGGTGACAAAGGAAGACCCTGTCTTTTAAAAGTGAGAAATGAGAGAGAGAGGGGGAGAGAGAGAGAGAGAGAGAGAGAGAGAGAGAGAGAGAGACCATGCAAAACCCTTCTTAGTTCCTGATGCACGATAACTGCTATGGTTGTTTGATGCCTTCCCTCATCTCTCCCATTCTTTCTTGCTTGCTGAGAGTGCTCTGATTTTGTTCAGGGTGGCTGTGTGCCTGGTGCTCAGTCCAGCACCACAGGTCAGCTGCTGGAGAGTCCTTTCCCAGCCTACCCCCACAACTAAAGACAGTCTTGTGACTTAGATTTGACCAATGGCACCCAAGAGGAAGTGCTCTTTCCCAGTAAGCTCCTTCTCTTCCTACCTTTAATCTGGCAGCCATTTTGTGACCATTCTGCAAATGCCTAAGAATAAAGGGCCAATATACTGGACAGAGCAGAAGAAAATATAGAAAGGGTGTGGGTCTTTGTTGATATGGGTGGACTCTTTGCCAAGCTGAAAGTGCTCTTCCATAGACCTCTCATTCTGGAATATGATTAAATGGTTGCATTGCTTCAGCATGTTGTTGGAGTCTTCTATTGTATTCTGTTACTTGCAGCCCAAAGCTTTCCTAGCCATGATTACCTCCCAGCCTGGGGCTCCAGGGAAAACCACAGCAATACAGACTTGCAAAGGAAGACAACCTACATTCTTAGGATAATTATTTTCATGACTCAGTAGTTCCAGCTCCAAGATACCAGCTCCAAAACCCGGAAGAGTCCCCAGCCTGGGTGGTAATGAGTCACCTTAGGGTAGCTGAGCAGGTGGGCAAGCTGTGGGCCTCTATGTGGGAAGCTGGCCTCAAGCTCACCACTGTCTGCCCTGGAGCTCTGAGCCAGTAACCTTGGCAAGTCACTTAACTCTACTATATGCCTTTTTTTCTTCAGTTGTAGAAGTGGGAATCATGACACCTACTTTACCAAGTTGTTGATGAGAACCTTCTCCAGATAAGACCCCTTCTAAAACACAAATCAGGTGCCCTGCTGAACCCCTGAATTTTATTCAGAAGACCCTCCACTGTCTAGCACCAGCCAACTTCCTGAGCCACACCTCTGGTCACTCACACATGCCACTGTAGCCCTGCTGAATGCTCTCTCTCCTTAATGCCCTCACAAATGCTGTTCCCCTGCCTGGAACACTTACTCCCCTGCCTTTCTCCTGGCTAGTCCCTGCTCATTTTCAGCCTCAGCTGAAAAGTCACTTCCTCCTGAAAGCTCTCCTGAACCCCACTCACACAAGCATGCACACACACACACACATGCAAGAATTCTAGAGGTGCAAGAATTGAAACCCACACACACACCCTTTTAAAGGTGCTCTGCTCTAAGGTCCCTTCCCCTGAGCCACAGCTGCCTTCTCCACTGGCCGCTGAGCTGTAGAAGGGCAGAGATGAGATCCTTCAGGCTCACCTTTGTACCTCTCGCCTCTAGCACAGGCCCAACACAAAGTAGGCATTAATAGACAGGTATTTATTAAAGGAATGAACATTGCCTTGAAGAGTTTAGGGCAACTCCAGGCACTTGACTGGCACAAGATAAATTCATATCTACTGAGAAACAGCGCAATGTAGTGCTTAAGTGCCCCTTGCAGGAGCAATCCTGCCTGGGTCTGAACTCCATCTGAGCCACTATTAGCTGTATGATCCTGGGTAGGTTACTTAACCTCTCTGGGCCTCAGATTCCTCATCTATAAATGAGAATCCTGATAATAACAACCTGACATAGTTGTGAGAATTAAAGAAGTTGATATGGGCACAGTGCTCAATGCCTGTGCTTTAAAAGGCAGAGGTGGAAGGATTGCTTGAGGCCAAGAGTTGGAGACCAGCCTGGGGCAACATAGCGAGACCCCATCTCTACAAAAATAAAAATTAAAAAAAAATTAGCTGGGCATGATTGCACGTGCCTATAGCCCTAGCTACTTGGGAGGCTGAGACAGGAAGATAGCTTGAGCCCATGAGTTCAAGGTTGCAGTAAGCTATGATTGCACCATTGCACTCCAACCTGGACAACACACTGTCTCAAAACAAGAAAAAAAGTTGACAAAAAGAAAGCACCTGGTACATGATGAGGACTAGCTATTATTATTATCAAAGCAATGACTAGGCTAGAGATGTCCAAAATGAGGTCTGAAGCAGGCCAGCCCACTCGGGACACCTTCCTGCAGGTTTTCTCCCTTATCCACCTCCACCAATGCCCACTCCGGGCCCTCTCTGATCAGTACCTCCACTTATCCAAGACTTGCCCTCCAACCGCTCCCCAGCCAGCCTCCCCGTCCACCAGTGGTCACAGACGCACTCGCCTGATTGATAAAGTCCCTATCTGGTCATTTACGATCTGGCCGCTGAAGAGGCAGCTCCTGCCAGCTCGAAAAGCAATTAATCTGCAAACAAGCTGGGCAACAGCAGGCCTGGGCATTGCAGTCTCGGGCTGAGGCTGCTCCGGAGAGCAGATAAGGCTGTAGTAGGCTATTTATTGTACATTTTAATTAAGTGCTTGTTAACGACAGTTATTTTAACAGTCATAAAATTACTGTTGTAATGCATTTTGTTGGAGGGAGAATAGAGGGGCCGCAGGACTTTATGAAAGCAACCACAGATTGCCTTCACTTTAAATCAAAGAATAAATTCTGAAGAGAAGGGACGGTGCTGTGGTCCAGGCCCAGACGCTAATGGTTATTTAATGTGCTCATCAGTGTTTGTAAGTCCCGAGCATACGGCGCGGACACAACAGCCTCCAAACCCTCTTTAACACTTATTTGAGATGACAGGAAAAATGAAACCGTTTGTGCTTTCAATGGAAAAGCAATCATTGGTACATTATATTCGCCTTGCCCTATCATGCTAATGCATGGTAAAAATGTCACCAAATGTATTTAAGGGCCTGATGGACTGTTAACGTTGGATTCCTGGTACTGGACTGATTAATAAAAATCTTCAATTTGTATGTAAATGCAGCGAAGCCTCATATCATCCGCATACCTGCACCCAGGGAAAATAATAAACTGAAGTTTAATGCAGCAATTACCAGCATTTATGGAACTCTTAAAGCGGTGGCAGTGCTTGGAAGCAGGCATGGAGGGAGGTGCTGGGGATGGGTGAAGATGCTCCCTTTGGGATGTGTGGGCTTCTCCTGAGGACCGGCATTGGCTAAGCTGGTCACATCACACCGTGCTGTCATCTGAGGAGGGAGCCAAGTAGAGCGGCCCTGGATGGTGAGCTAGAGTGGCTGGCAGAGAGACGTTCCCGGAGGCGGCTCCTCTCCAGCTAACATCTCCTCCCTGGAACACCGGGGCATGTGCCTGTGACTCTCCTTGCTCTGATTTGGAGGAACCTCACTGAGTGGTCAGCCCACCTGCTGGGCCAAGACACATGTGCAATAAGGAGACACACTGCTTGCTTGAAGGGACTCACTATCTTGGTACAAATAGCAACGGTGACAAGCCATTTACTGTGTTGCTGTGTGTCAGGCCCAGAGCTAAGGACTTTACATATTATCTAATCCTCATAATTCTCTGTGCCAGGGACTGGCTCACTCTTCACCAAACCCACTTCCTTTTCCACCCAGCCGTGCAGCTGAACTACATTTCCCAGAGTCCCTTGCAGTTACGTATGGTCCTGTGCTTTAGTTCAGGCTGACAGAGAAAGAGACACCTAGATGAGATTTGATTTGCAAGTATTTTGTTGGGGTGGGGGGAGAGCAGGAGAAAGCAGGGAGAGCTTTCAGGCTACCTGAAGTTTGACTCCTGGAGGAGCAAAGCAGGGAGAGAAGAGGGTTGTGTAGCAGAAGCCTCAGACTGCATCACACTTCCAAGAAAGTTTCTGCCAGCCCAGTGGGGAGTCTTTGCACCAGAGTTGCCCATTGAAGGTATCCCAATTCTTGATGGGAGCAGCCAGGGAGAAGCAGGGCCTCCCTTCACGTGAAAGTGATGGTAAATCCAGGGTGATGGCAGTTGGCGCTGCCAGTCGGTCACACTCCCCATGGCAGGAGATCTGAGAGGCCGGTTTTCATAGCTGAGGCCCAGTCAATGGAATGTACAGAGGACTGATGTGCACCCCGTGTAGGCCTGGCCCATGCAACCTCCCACAGATGGTCCTCAAGCTCATTCTGCCTCCTCTTCCAGATGCAGGCAAGGTGGGGGAACTTAGAAGCTTCTGTGTTGAAGAACCAGAGATGGAAGAAGTTGTACCCACCACATGAAGAACAGCTACCCACTCACCAGAAACAGATTCTATTGTGTTCAGCCATTGAGACTGAGGGCCTTTCCATTACAGCAGCTAAGCGTTAGCCTAACTGATATCACGTATGCATAAAGCAAGTATTCTGATCTCCGTTTTTCAGGTGAGAAAAGTAAATCCAAACAGGTGAGTGACTTACCAAAGTAATAGACGCAGATGTGGCACAGCTGGGATTCCAGCACAGGACTATCTGATTCTAGACACTGTTTCCCTCCTGATTGTCCAAAAACACATAAACCGACACAAACATGCTTTTCCCACCCCTGTGCCTTCCACAACATTGCACTGGTGCACTCTCCTCTCTCCAAGAAAAAGTGAGTTTCTAATGGGGCTTCTGGAGGGTAGGAGTCAGTGATCTGGATTAGTAAGGAAAGGGTGACAGGTACATATTTGGGGTGGCAGAGCCTGTCCCCACTTGCTCCTCTCTTCAGTTCATGACTGCCCTACAATTACACTAGCCTTCCAGGCCATAGCCAGTATCTGAAAACCTCATGAGTATAAATTGTTCAATTATCTTGGAACACAATTAGATAATATCTATTAGTATTTTTAATGTGGGTTCTCTTTTAGTCAAGATTTCTTTTCTAAAAATTTATCCCATGGACATGCCAGCAGCAGAGTACAACAAATGTTTGCAAACAAACTTACTGCCCATTGTTTATAGCAGCAAAATACTAGATGTAACATAATGGTCGATCAGTAGGGTCCGAGTTACGTGAAACGTTGTGTGTTCTCTTACTGACACACAGGGCATCTACGAAGAAAAATGGGATAGAACTATATGGACTATATGGAAAAATACATGCTACATGGAAAAAAGTTACAGAATATTAATATAACATTATATTAGTTCATTTTCACACTGCTGTAAAAACATACCCAAGACTGGATAGTTTATAAAGAAAGGAGGTTTGGGCCAGGCACGGTGGCCTACGCCTGTAATCTCAGCACTTTGGGAGGCCGAGCTGGGCGGATCACAAGGTCAGGAGATCAAGACCATCCTGGCTAACACGGTGAAAAAATACAAAAAATTTAGCGGGGTATGGTGGTGGGTGCCTGTAGTCCCAGCTACTCGGGAGGCTGAGGCAGGAGAGTGGTCTGAACCCAGGAGGCAGAGCTTGCAGTGAGCCGAGATTGCACCACTGCACTCCAGCCTGGGCAACAGAGCAAGAATCTATCCCCCCAAAAAAAGACGGAGGTTTGACTCACAGTTCCACATGACTGAGGAGGCCTCAGGAAACTTACAATCATGCCAGAAGGTGAAGGAGAAGCAAGTACCTTCTTCACAAGGCAGCAGGAGAGAGAGAGGGAGCAGGGGAAAATGCCATTTTTAAACCATCAGATCTCCTGAGAACTCCCTCACTATTACAAAAACAACATGGGGAAAATTGTGCCCATGATCCAGTCACCTCCCAGCAGGTCCCTCCCTCGTCACCTAGGGACTGTAGTTCAGATTACAATTCAAGATGAAATTTGGGTGGGGACGCAGCGTCAGACCATATCGAATGTGATTCCAAAAATTGTTATCTTTGCTAAAGTGTGGAAAGGTGCTCATCAAACAATTAAGAATGGTCACGGCTGAGGGGGGAGGGACCTGATATCTAAAAGAACTATCATTTCCTGTGCTATAAATCATGATGTCACCACTGTTTACAATAAGCAAGAATCACTGCTATAATCAGAATGGCATTTAAAAGTCATTTTTTAAGTCTCCTAAGTAGACACCATGACCCCAAGAAGTGTAGTGAAGGAATGCGAGGGAGATAGGGAAGAAAACCTAGAAAAGTGGATAACGGTCCCCATCTCACTGGGGAACTCCTGAGACAGTATGTAGAACATATCTCAGAGCGCCCCCACCAAGGGGCAGGGAAGTTGGGGGATTCCTCCAGCATCTCCTATTTCTCAGGGGTTGGGGGTTGCTCCTGGAGGTCTTAGCAACCTGCCAGCCTGACCCCCAAAGACTGAAGCGATGCCAGAAAGAACCCTTGGGCTGGGTGCTCCAGCTACGAAGCCACTCCCTGTGCAATTGTCTACAGAGGCAGTAGGGGGCCTCTGGCGTGGACACTGAGGCCGTGTGCCTTTGCAACAATTTGCTTCTCGTGGACTCTACTGCGCCTGTCCCACACAGTGCTTCGCCCATGCTGGTAACCCAGGAAACACGGCATGAGTCCAACTAAATATATATCAGATATATACATATAATATAGAGACACTTCAACTAAACTAGGAACCCCCCTCTGCCCCTCAAACATGAGGAGGCTTTTCTTTAATCCTTTCTCTCAAGTCTCAATAACATCCAGGACTCCAAAACAAAGACATAATCATAATAATATAATTGAAAAAACCAATGACCACTTTTGGGGAGCTGTTGTGTTCTGAATACTTTACATATAGAAGTGAGTCCAGTCTTTCCAGCCTGACTGTGAGGTGCACACTGTCAGCAGTGGCTGTGGTCTTGCCAGTCGGTCACACCTGACAGGCAGGCTGAGCACACATGTAGGGTCTGAGCAGAGCAGGATCTGGGATCACTGAGAATTAGAGAGGGAAATTAAAGCATTTGATAGACACTCTTTCAAAAGTCATCGAAGTAGGCCTTTGGGGAAAACATAGGCCTTCACTGAACCCCCTGACACTTTACATAGCAGTTGTGTGCTGAATTACATTCCTGTATGTTTTAAGGCACCCACTATTCTTAGAGCTGGGCCTCTAAAGATCTATACGGGGTAGCTGTTGGCCCACCTCTTACTCCAGCCATGGCTGTGGTGGGTGGTCAGTCCCATACAGCAGGGGTCCCCAATGCCTGGGCCAGGGACCAGTACCAGTCCATGGCCTGTTAGAAACTGAGGGTCACACAGTAGGAGGTGAGTGGTGGGCTAGTAAGCAAAGCTTCACTGTATTTACAGACATTCCCCATTGCTTGCATTACCACTTTAGCTCCACCTCCTGTCAGATGAGCTGCAGCACGAGAATCTCATAGAAGCATAAACTGTATGTGAATTGCACTTGTGAGGGATCTAGACTGCATGCTTCTTATGAGAATATAATGCCTGATGATCTGTCACTGTCTCCCATCACCCCCACATGGGACCGTCTAGTTGCAGGAAAACAAGCTCAGGGCTCCCACTGACTCTACATTATGGCAAGTTGTATAATTATTTCATTACATATTATAATGTAACAATAATAGAAATAAAGTGCACAATAAATGTAATGGGCTTGAATCATCCCCAAACCATTCCCCATTCCCAGTCCATGGAAAAATTGTCTTCCATGAAACTGGTCTCTGGTGCTTAAAGGTTGGGGATCACTATCACCATATGGGCTTTGACTAGCTTCTTGGAGCCACAGGTAGACACCCTCTTGCCTTCACTCCACCATATTCATCTTGCTTCCTGTCCCAGGTCTTCTCTGACACCGTGAGACTTTTCAGGCCTGTAGAAACCCATTCAGCATTCACCAGTGCACCCCAAGAATATAAGGGAGTTAATGCCTGTGGGACTGCCTTGACCAACAGGGATGGAAACTGATGGGAAAACACTTCCGCTTTCATCTCCTGGGTGGGCAGTCCTGAGATGCATTTCTGCTGCACTTCCTGCCCATGCCCCAGCACTCCCGCCCCAGCCTGCACTCCTGGCCCCTGGGATTTTCCCAAATAAATTACCTGAGCAGCAGCGTTTGCCTTGGCATCTGCTTTTGAAGGAGTCCAGGCTAAGGCAAGGTTTTAATCAGAAATCATCAGAGTTCTAGATGGGCTAGAGGTCTGAACTAAGGTTTTTGAGTAAGAAATAGAAATAGCTTGGCAGAGAGAAATGGGATAAGGAACCCTGGAAAGACAGGGAGAAAAATTAAGCTGAAAGAGACAGAAAGAAGAGGAGAAAAAAAAAAAGAAACCTCAATTTGCCAGTGAGCTCACTGCTTGCCTCTGTTTCGAAGTTCCAAATTGCCTTCACTTTCTCAGAATTCCAATCAGGGCTCCTCCAGAGGAAGCAATTTCTGCCGGAACATGGTCTCCCACCTGCTGACCTGGGAGAATAGCTCAAAACTTTAGCTAAAAGAATCCCAGCAGACATTAGCAAGTCAGCTAGAGAAAGGATCCACAAGTGATGGTGCTGTTATCTTCACCTGCCCCTAATGAGAAGGTGGCCGGGCCATCTATTGGAAGCTCTGTGACAGGGGAAGAGGGAATCAGGGCTCCACAGCAACACACACGCACGAACCAATGGGGCTGCGCCAAAAACACACGGGATTCCCCTTTCTCCCAACACTGCACAGACAATTACAAAATAAGACTTTTCCTCCACATTTTCAAAATTAATCAGTTTCAAAGACCTCCTGGCTGCCTGAGCCACCAGCTCTATCCGACTCCCTCACACTCACCTTCTTCTCAGCGGGGGAGTGAGGACAGGTCTTGGTCATTCACCCCCGACTCCCAGAAGGAGGCAGTGGTCACTGCTATCATCACTGCACCACAAGGTCAGGGCATAAGCAAGAGATGGAGCTGCTGACTGGGGTAACCACAGTCCCCAGAAAAGCAACAAAAGGACTTAAGGAAAACTGAGTCCCGTCGCCTCTCTTTCCTGGGGCAGAAAGAAGGGAACTCTTTTTTTCTTTTTTTTTTTTTTTTTTTTTTTTGACAGGGTCTCACACTGTTGTCCAGACTGGAGTTCAGTGGCACGATCACAGTTCACTGAAGCCTCGACCTCATGGGCTCAAGCCATCCTCGTACCTCAGCCTCCCAAGTAGATGGGACTACAGGGACGGGCAACCCCACAATATTTTTATTGCGGTAAAATACACGTAACATAAAATTTATCATCTTCATCATTTTTCAGTGTACAGTTTAACAGTATTAAGTCCATTCACATTATGCGGCTGTCACCACCATCCATCTCTAGAACGTTTTCATCCTCCCAAACTAATGAGCACTAACTCCCCATGCCCCTCTCCTCTAAGCCCCTGGTGGCCACCATTCTGCTTTCTGTCTCTATGAGTTTGACCTCTTAAGAAACCTCATATAAGCGGAATTACACTGTACGCGTTTTTTTCCATCTGGCTTATTCCATTTAGCATTCATCCATGTTGCAGCAAGTGTCAGAATTTTCTTTCCTTTTTAAGCTAAATAATATTGCATTGTATGGAATCTCTCATTTTCTTTATCCATTCATCTGTTGAGGGACACCTGGGTTGTGTCCACTTTTTAGCTACTGTGAATCATACTGCTATGAACATGGTTGTTCAAATGTCTCTTTGAGACTCTACTTTGCATTTTTTTCAGGTATATATGGAAGAAACATTTTTGTAACTTCAAGTGGCCCCACAACAAGCCTGAGAGAAGAAGGCAGGACAGTAGTTATGGACACAGATTTTACAGTCAAACAGAACTGGTTTCAAATCCTGATTCTACCTCTAACTCTGCATAGAACAAAATAATTAACACCTGTTGGGCACTCAGCATATGCCAAATGTTCTTCTAACCTCTTCTACTTATGTTAGTAGCAGAGGTTAATCCACACAACAATTCTAGAAGATAGGTACTATTCTTAATCTTATTTTACAGAGGAAGACAGTGCATAACAGTTAAACAGTTTACTTGGATTCGAGTAAGTAGTAGAACCAAGATTTGAATTCACTCTGGTTCCAATAACCATATGACGATAATAATCATGATAATGATAATGATGGTAACAATAAATGAAGAAGCGGAAGAGGAGGAAACAGACACTTATTAGCACTTAATCCAAGTCAGGCACTGTTAGAGCATCTAAATGAATTAACTCATTTAAATCTAACTCTTCTCTCAATTAACTCATTTAAACCTAACTACTCTCTCAGGTAAGTGTACTATTTTCCTTGTTTTACTCACAAGGAAACTGAATCTCCAAATGGCTCCATACCGTGTCCAAAGTCACATGGTGACCAAGAAAAGGATCCAAGATCTGAACCTGGATCCTCTGTTAGCCAAGTCCCCCTTTGTTCACTTCATCAACCATCGCTGCTTGAATTTCTCTGTACAGAGTGAGGACAGGCTTGGAGGCAAAGAGCATTCATTTTCTCTACTCCTCTGCTATATTTTTTGACCAGAGCAGATGTTCCAGGGACCTCTGGCAGAGAGACAATAAAATGTGGCATGTGGGAAGGAGGAAGTAGAAGCGCCACGCAGGCTGGAGATGAGGAACAGATTTAGGGGCAACCACAGAATGTGGGAAAAGGAGAGAAGAGAGGGAGGGGATTTGGGGAAGTGTCTCTCTAAATCACAAATGGATCTACATAAAGTGCTTTCAAAGTCAGGAGTAAAGATTCGAATCTTTTTAAAATGGGCCTGGTGCATTGGCGGCTCACACCTATAATCCTACCACTTTGGGAGGCCAAGGTGGGAAGACCACTTGAGCCTAGGAGTTCGAGGCCATCCTGGGCAACATAAGGAGAACCCATCTCTACAAAAAAATTAAAAGTTACCCAAGCATAGCAGTGTGCACGTAGACCCAGCTACTCAGAAGGCTGACGTAGGAGGATCATTTGAGCCTAGGAGTAGAGGCTGCCATGAGTGGTGATCATGCCACTGCACTCCAGCCTGGGTGACAGAGTGACACCCCTGTTTCAAAAACAATAAAATTACAGTTTTTACTTTGGACTCTATTTTTTCTAAATACAACATGAAGGTAATACTGAGCCACATAAGACCCCAAGTTATATTTGGGTCAAACCAGTTGAATGATAAGATTTGTTGCACACTGTCTATGTGCCAGGCATTGGTTTATGGCAATACGGGAAACAGAGATGTTCCTGTATCAGGGCTGCCCCTGCGCAGACCAAGAAGCCCATCAGAGGGGCGGGCTGACAGCAGGAAATGGGACTGATTAGAAATACTTGGGGTTTTGAGGATATTACCATTTCTTTCTATTTTTCTTTTCTTTTCTTTTCTTTTTTTGAGATGGAATCTTGCCCTGTCGCCCAGGCTGGAGTGTAGTGGTGCCGTCTTAGCTCACTGCATCCTCCGCTTCCCAGGTTCAAGCGATTCTCATGCCTCAGCCTCTTGAGTGGCTGGGACTACAGGTGTGCACCACCAGCCCAGCTAATTTTTGTATTTCTTTTAGAGATAGGGTTTTGCAATGTTGGCTGGGCTGGTCTCAAACTCCTGGCCTCAAGTGATCTGCCCACCTTGGCCTCCCAAAGTGCTGGGATTACAGGCATGAGCTACCATACCCGGCCTTCTTTCTATTTTTCTTTTTTACAAACCATGTGACCTTTCTTTGGTGTGGGTGTCTGTCCTCTGGGCCTCTCCTCTGCCCTCATCAATTCCACGTGGCCTGGTTCTCTCTCCCTCCTTTTCCAACCCCTTCACACTCCTGTTGTCCTTCCACTGTGCTGTTCCAATCCTGATGGAAAGTGCAGCATCAGCCCCATTCTCAGGGTGTGACAAGGAGTCTTGCATCCCAGTCCAGGCTTCCCTGGTTCACTGCAGACCTCTGGGCTCCCAAGTTGCCCCCAGAAGAGACTCATGTTTCTGATCAGTCCATAGTAGCAGTGCAACAAAATGACTGCTGGTTGCCTCCAAATTCCACTCTCTCTCTTCTTATCTTTCCTCTTACCCAGTGCTCTCCAATCTTTCAAAAAATGTTTTTATTTTCTAACAGCACACACTGTTTTTCTCTGAATTAAAAATATTTACATTTACATCAGGCAAAAATTGGAAAGTACAGAAAAGGACAAAGAAAATTATCATCACTGAAACCTCTCTGCCCAGGAATCATCATCATTAGTGCCATCCTGGGGGTGCAACCCTGCAAGAATCCCCATTTTACAGATGTGGAAACTGGCATGCAGAGGGGTAAGTAACTTCCCAAACATCACTGGCATAGAAAGGGGCAGGGCCAGGATCCAGGCCTGTCTGATTCCAAAGCCCCTGCTCTGCACATCTCTATACCCTCATCCTCCAGGGCTCCAACCACTGGGACCTGGTATCTTGTGTGGCACAGATAGAGCAGGTACAGAGAGACAGCCTGAAGCCTCCATCTGGCAGGGCTGTCCATCAAAACAGCAACTGGGTACGTGCCCTCAGCTCATGGGAACACACACCTACTCTGGATGACCATTCACCAAAGAGGTATGAGACACTCTCCTTCGTCTTCACCCAGAGAGCACCTCCTACCCAGGCCTCATGGCAACATGAGAAAAAACCATTTCCCAATGGCTGATACTGTTTATACATTTGTTTTCTCCCAGTCTCAGATCCTTTGGAGGCAGAGAGCGAGTCTAAGGGAAAGACTCTGGAAACCTGTAAAGACAGGTCACTAGGAGGCTCTGCCTTCTCCCTTTTGCAGAACTTAGAAAAGTGCCTCAGCACTCACCACAGCAGCCATCCTGGCCATTGGTCATAAGCAAATGGCTCCAAAGGCACCAGGCACACATCCTTCCATAAAAGCACTCTGCTGACTGGGGGATCATGGCCAGACTGCTCTGAACACTACCCGGTGCCCTGACACAATCTTCTATTTCTCCCTGGGCTACCCAGAGTGACCCCATCCTTCCCACAACAATTTTACATTAAGTAGCTTATTTATGAGGACCTTAGGGAGATATGTATATGACTTACACATATATTTAGAAAGAGAGATGGACAGAGACAGAGGGAGACAGAGACAAAGAAACAGAGAACATAAATACACACACACAGACACACACACACATTAACAACCCCTATCTTTGTCTACGAAATGTCATTACTGTGATGTCTTGTTTGGTGCCTGTTTGCCCCGCTTCACGGTGAACTCTGTGAGGACAGACATGGTATGTGGACTGCCCTTTGCTGCAGCCTCAGTCTCTAGCCCAGAGATCGCACAGAGTCATGCTGGAACGAGGGAGCCTTCAATCTGCCTTGCCTCCATGCACTCTCCTCCCCTCCCCAATGCTTCAATCATTTTGTCCTTGCCTCACCACAGCCAACATTCTACTCAGTCTCCCATCAACATGCACCACAAAACCTACTGACCACAGCTAGCCTGGTTCCTGCCTTTAGGGAACTTACAGTCCCCAAAGCTGGGGACTAGCTAGGGAGACAGAATTAAAAATATTCAGCCAATTATTAACCCCCTAACATCTGAGTAGATAAATTTGTTGGGCCTCTTGGTCACAAAGAAACAGAAACTCAACTCAAACAGACTGAAGCAAATAAGGAAACCATGTAGATTTCAGGCATGGCTAGATCCAGGCCCTCTAGCACTGTGTAATAATGTCATCGGGCTCATTCTTTCCTCCCCAACCCCTGCTCATGTCTCAGCTCTGCCTTTCTCTGTGTTCTTTTCACCATCTTACTCAATGTCTGCTCTGCAGTGATGAGATAGCCATCCTCAGCTCCATGCCGTATCCCCCCAGTTCAGCCACTCCTACCAGGAAAGGAGACTCCTTTGCCCAGTGGTTTCAGAGTAAAACACAATAGCAGCAACAGAGATGAGCATGATGGGACTCATTTGAGTCTTGTGCTCAATTCTGAACCCATGACTGTGTCTTGTGACACCAAGTATACTTAGTATGCTTCTTACCAAGGCCTGGGCCACACCCTCACTGCTGAAGCCTGCCATCCAAAACAAGACCTGAGGCTGAGAAAGATTTCATTCCTCAAGAAGGTAGGGACACTGTGCTCACAAGAGGGAAGGGAAGCATTGTTTGTGTAGTACACACAGTCAATGTCCACTAGGGCAGGTATCAGCCAGCCCAGCATCCACACTTCACTACCCTTTATTCTTTCTCCATGCTTTATGGTATCTGACATTGACAAGCACATTGAAAAAGTGGAGACGGGGTGTTACAAGGTTCTTCTTATGGGTAGAAGATTTGAGCCTCTGTCTGCAGATGCCCTGAGTTCTGGGGCTGTGCCTGGAACACAGGGCTCCCTGAGATGCTGGGAGCATCCTTGTGGACAAGTCCAGAATTTGGATATTGCAGGGATCTCAGCTCCTCAGCAGCAGTCTCCAGGCCTCAGCTGTTCCTGATGCAGTGGTTGATCTTCAAAGCACAACAGAGATGACCTGGGGTCATAGCCCGATGACCTGATCCAGGTCACCAGCTCATCTGGCTCCCCAAAGCCACCCCAGCCAGCAACCCAGCCAGGCCCTGTGTGAGAGGTTAAACTTTCCTCCCAGGGGGACTTGAATTACAAGAGCCTAGCACTTGGACACCCTCTCCTTTCAAAGCACTCTTCTTTCCTTCCTTCTGGTTAGCACAATGGAGAAAGCCCCATTATCATTAATCACCCAGGGGCCTCCAGGGATGGGAACTGCAAGATTTCTAAGCCATGAAAAGCCCACATCAAAAGCGACTGCTCCACTCGATCCTGATTTGCTCTCACTGAAGCTCCAGGGCCAGGTTTAGAACTTGTAAGATGCAAAGAAATGAGGGTGAAGGGGAAGGGGCAGGGTAAACAGAGGCCGTCCTCATTGTTAAGCCATCGAGGGTGTTTTTGCAGGGCAGCTGCTTTGTTCCCCACCCCAGAAGAGATGGTGGGAGTTTTCTTCTTTTCTAGAAACCTGAACAATCTGAGAGGGCCAATTATGTGATTGGCAGAACCTGGTGTGAAACGGAATGCAGGGCCCCTTGTTCAAAAATTATGACGACCTTTAAGACAGCAACAGCAGAGCATTAGCACACACACAGGTGTGCACGCTCACGAGGCCAGCCCTGCTCAACCACTATTTCCAAGCTTACGAATATGATGTCCTCAAACTGGCTTTCCCTCGACTGTCTCCAGTACTGCCTCCCTCTCCACGCACTCATTTTCCCATCCCCTCATTTTACTCTTTTCATTTCCTTATCATGCTCTGAAAAAAAAAAAAAATTTTTTTTAAATTTTTTTTTTTGAGACAGAGTTTCACTATTGCTGCCCAGGCTGGAGTGCATTGGTGCAATCTCAGCTCACTGCAACCTCCGCCTCCCAGGTTCAAGTGATTCTCCTGCCTCAGCCTCCCAAGTCGTTGAGACTACAGGCATCCACCACCATGCACAGCTACTTTTTTATATTTTTAGTACAGATGGGGTTTCACCAAGTTGGTCAGGCTGGTCTCGAACTCCTGACCTTCGGCGATCCACCCACCTCAGCCTCCCAAAGTGCTGGGATTACAGGTGTGAGCCACCGGGCCTAGCCTGAAAATATTTTTTTAATTTGCTCATGTTCCTGTTTATATCCCCAGGAGAAGGTAAGCTCAGAGAGGGCAGGGACCTGGCCAGCCTTGTATGCTACTTTGTCCCCAGTGCCCAGCACATGGCTGGCCACACACAGAGTGCTCAGTCAGCATTTGGCGAGTGAGTGAGTGGATGATCCACTTGGTCATCCATGGCGGATTCTGGGGCTGTTGGGAGGCGCTTGTGCCTGCCCGCACACTTCCCTCTGGTAGTTTCTGCACTGGCCCCACTGTTCTTAGCTGACAGCATTGCCTCACAGTTCTAACAGTGACACCACGATGCCCTCACGGTTTGCCCTTTCAGCCCACTTAACAGGAAGAGGATATCCTGCAGAAATTAAAGAAAGGTGGGATGTTCAACAAAACCCCATAAATAAGCTCCTGGCATGCCTTGATGACTCGGCCTTCCACTGGGTCCAAATGTCATGTTTTATTTCCAGTCGATGGCCAGAAACAAGAGAAATCACTTAAAAAATGCCCAGCCCTCCATTTCACTCCCCTACCCCACTGCTCAACACACTGAAAAGCCTCCAGCAAACTGATTGGCAGATGTATCCCCTCTGACCCAGCGGTTTCACTCCTAGGGACACGCCGATCAGAAATGCACCCATCCACCCTCTGAAAGTCATGCACCAGAATGCTCCTAGCAGCGTTACTCACAAAAACTACCCAAATGCCCCTCGATGGTAGAATAGATAAGATAAACTGTAAGTGGAACACTATGTGGTAATAAAAATAAACAATCTACAACCGTGTGCAACGATATGGATAAATCACAAACATAACATCGAGCCAAAGATGCCAGAAATGAAAGAATGCATACCTCTTGATTTCATTTTCATAAAGTACAAAAATAGGCAACACGAATCTCTGTTGTTGGAGGTGGAGCTAGCAGCTACCTTTGGGGGTGAGGGAGTGACCACAAGGGGCTTCTGAGGGGTGTTATCATCTGTGTTGAAGGCTGCGTGATGATTCCAAGGGTGTTTTCGTTTGTGAAAATGAATGCATTCTACATTCTTTTTTTTTTTTTTTTATACAGGATCTGGCTTAGCTGCCCAGGCTGAAGTGCAGTGGTGTGATCACAGCTCATTGCAGCCTTGACTTTCCAGCTTCAAGAGATCCCCCACCTCAGCCTCCCAAGCACAGGCAAGTGCCACCACGCCTAGCTAATTTTTTGATTTTTGGTAGAGATAGGGTCTCACTATGTTGCCCAGGCTGGTCTCTAACTCCTGGGCTTAAGCTACCCTTGTGCCTCAGCCTCCTAAAGCACTGGGGTTCTAGACATGAGCCACTGTGCCCAGCCCATCCTATGCTTTTGATACACATGCGTTCTTCAATAAGAAGTTTAAATTTTTATTGAAAAAGAAAAAACTCTAAATGTCCAGCAAGGCACAAGTTACACATGTTAACAGAGCACCATGATTAAGAGTGGGGTGCCTCTAGGGCAGAATTTTTGAGTATGAACTTTAACTCTGACACTTACTAGCTGTGTGACTTCAGACAAGTTATTTAACCTCTCTGTGCCTCAGTTTTCTTCATCTACAAAATGGGAGAAACAACAGTCTCTGCCTCATAAGGTTGTTTTGAGATTTAAGCTTGGAAATATTTCTAAAAGGCTTAAAATTGCACCTAGAACATGGTGTTATGTACCTGTGAGCTTTTATCAATGGGGGAATAGGATGGTGGAGGTAGTACTATATCCATTCATAATAATAAATGGAAAAGATGCCTTTAAAATATGTTTAAGTCCGGGAGCAGTGGCTCACGCCTGTAATCCCAGCACTTTTGGAGGCTGAGGTGGGAGGATCACTTGAGATCGGGAGTTTGAGACCAGCCTGGCCAACATGGTGAAACACCGTTTCTACTGAAAATACAAAAATTAGCACACCTGTAATCCCAGCTACTTGGGAGGCTGAGGCAAGAGAATCGCTTGAACCCAGGAAGCAGAGGTTATAGCGAGCCGAGATCGTGCCACTGCACTCCAGTCTGGGTGACAGAGCAAGATACATATATATATGTGTGTGTATATGTGTATATATATGTGTGTGTATGTGTATATATACGTGTGTATATATATGTGTATACATATATGTGTGTGTGCATGTGTATATATATACACACACACACATACACACACACACATTCCCTTAACCAGATGCATATGTATATATAAAACGTTAAATATACGATTATGTGCCTATGAACTTAATTATGTGTTAAGAGCTTTACATGTGTGAAGTCATGTCATTCTTCTCATAGCATTTTACAGATGGGGAAACAGAAGCACAGTGAGGCCAAGTCACTTCCCCAAGGCCCCCCAGAGACTGAGAAGCAGAGCTGGGATTTGAGCACATACCCTTAACCAACAGGTTCGCTTGTGGTGGAACCTGGATTCTACTCCACACCCACGTCTTGATCACACGTGGAATTGGGGATGGAGGGAAATAAAGGATTCAGGCTGGCATCTGATGAGCCAATAAAACAATTCTCCCAACCAAGAAGTAGATTTAATACAGAGAGAGACACAAGCTGCCGTAGTGGGACGCTGCCGAAAAGGTGAATCCATGAGCTGGGAAGAAGAAGGAAAAAGTTACCCAATTAAGATTTTACTTTCAGGAGCAAATCCCCAAATGCAGATGGCATAGACTGGCAAGAACACTGCAAGAGCCTAGCTTTTGTTTTGGTTGGTTTATTTTTCTCTTCTTTTTCCTCAAAGCTGCAAAGAACCAGGGAAAGGGAAGGTTAGAACCCACACATATCCCAGCATGCCAGCCTGTGCCCTGCGGAGCAACTTGACTTGTCTACTGCTTCTAAACAGCTGGAAAAATGTCAACCTGTCATCAGTGATTAAAGGGGGATTTTCCAAAGGTTTCAAAAGTATTTCAGAATTCAAGGCCTTATTCCTCTTGCAGAAAATAAATCCAAGCAGCATTCCCTTAACCGGATGCATCATGGGACCTGATCTCCTTATCCGTTTTCCTCTCCAGGTTTTGATGGTGGTATAAGACACGCTAGGCCCTTGATGTGGCTTCCTTTGTGGCCTCAGGGAAGTCTCTTTGGCTGCTTCAACCCAACCAAGAAGCATGGGAGCCAGCCTTAGGCCTGGTGTTCCACCAGAATGCCTGTAGCTCTGTGATGTAAAGGTTGGTGGGCACATTAGCTCCTCCGGGATGATCAGAAGTTTGCCATGTCCACTTCTATAAGCAGGACCAATTACATAATCTGTGAGACCCAGTGCAAAATAAAATTGCAAGACACTTGTTCGAAAATTCTTTAGCATCTCAAGATGGCAACAGCAGAGCATTAAACCAAAGGAAGGTCTCTTGCACAGGCCACATGCCCATGAAGCCAGCCTTGTGTGCCTGCATAGGGCCTAGACCAGAGCCAGGAATCTCGTCCATGATCAATGGACTCTTCCTGGTTGGGCGCCGTGGCTCATGTCCGTAATCCCAGCACTTTGGGAGGCCAAGGCAGGTGGATCACCTGAGGTCAGGAGTTTGAAACCAGCCTGACTGACATGGTGAAACCACATTTCTACTAAAAATACAAAATTAGCCGGGCATGGTGGCACATGCCTGTAATCCCAGCTACTTGGGAGATTGAGGCAGGAGAATCTCTTGAACCCAGGAGATAGAGGTTGCAGTGAGCCGAGATCGCACCATTGAACTCCAGCCTGGGCAACAAGAGCAAAACTCCGTCTCAATTAAAACAAAAAAACAAAAAACTGACAACTCTTCTTAATGTACTTCTTGATATTATTATGACCCCCTCAGAGCACGTTCTTTTGGCTCCTGGACAGTGATCACTCCTTTTCTAACATTTTCTGAGTGCTAACCAGGTACAAGGCATTACTGTTAGCACATCCCTACCAAAATGCTATGGGGTAGGAACCATTATTGTCACAGAGGAGGAAACTGAGGCACACAGGGCGCTGAATCACTGGCTCAAGGTCAACCAGCTGGTAAGAAGTGGGGTTGGATTTCAACCATGAAGGTCTGTGTTCAGACCCTCCTGCCAAGTGAGGATTAGACACACTTAGAGAATCAGACGGCCCCTCTCCTTGAGGATGGGACCCACATCTTGTTCCTCTTTGCGTCCTCTTCCCTGTCCACTCCAAAAAGGGGCAAATATTCAATAGATGTCTATGAATTCCATCATGCAGGCAACATTACTGAGCATCCCTGCTGGACAAGCCAGAAGTTTGTCCTGGAACCATGTGCCAATATTTAATCACTAGCATGGCATGGGAACTGACCAATTAGAGTGGCCTTCAGAATTATGGGTGGCCCTGCTGTGCTATACCTGACCCCTTTGTTTACTGGAGGTAGGGCCCTTGGGGCCCTATATTTCCATAGGGTGGGATGGAAACATTTCCATATTTTAACAACTATCAGAACTTTGCATGGAAATACCAGCTAAATGTCCTCCTGCTCCCTGCTCAGCTCCCCATGATTACAGAGTTATCTGTTACATTCCAAAGAGTGTCTTGCTAATTCCAGTCTCTAAAAGCCAACTTAAATCCACAAATATTTGGCAAATCATGCCATAGACCAAGAAAATGCTGGAGGGGACAGTGGAGAAAGAACTGAATGTGGCATTCTGGAATATGATTGAGACCATGCCTGGCACACAGTAGGTGCTCAGTTAATATCTATTAGAGGGGGTATAGCTCAGGGGTAGAGCATTTGACGGCAGTTAATATCTATTAAACGAAGCTAAACTGAAATTAGATGCCCTACCTCAAGACCTGCAAGCCCAGTTAGGACCAATGTTTTGGATTTGAAAGCTATTGTATTCGTCATCCATTGCTAGGTAATTATTTTTCCCAAACTTAGCAGCTTAAAACAGGGATAGACAAACTTTTCCTTAAAGGGTCACATAGTAAATATTTTAGACCTGTGGACCATATAGTCTTCTGCTGCAACTACTCAATAGCTACTGCTGTTGAAGTATGAAAGCAGCCATAACAATAGGCCATTAACGAACATTACCAAGGTCCAATAAAACTTTATTTACAAAAACAAGTGGAATGTATTTTGCCAACCCTTGGCTTTGAACAACAAACATTTATTACTTCACAGTTTCTGTAGGTCAGGAATCCAGGTGCAGCTTATCTGTGTGTCTTTGGTTCAGCGTTTCTCCTCAGGTTCAGTCACATGGTCAGCCAGAGCTACAGCCACCTGAAGACTCAGGACTGGAGAATCTGCTTCAAGCTAACCCACATGGTTGCTGGCAAGTTGCAATTCATTGCCATGTGGGCCTGTCCATGTGCTATCTGAGTATTCTCGTGGCACCACAGCTGTGGACATTAGAGAGAGAGTCAGAGAGGGCCAAGACAGAAGCCACAGTCTTTTTTATAACATAATCTCAGAAGTGGCATCCTATTGCTTCATTAGAGGCAAATAATAAGTTTAGCCCATACTCAAAGAAAGTAGGCGCTACAAGGACATGAGAGTCAGGAGCTCAGGATCATATTGGGAACAGGCTACTTCAGTCACTCATCTTGTCATCCATTCAGCAAAGATTCTTTATGCACCTACTATATACCACTGAGAATACAGTGGTGACCAGACAGGCTGTCCCTGCCAGCCTTGCACTACCAGTCTAAGTTTTTTTTTCTTCTTTTTTAAGTGATCCTTTTGTTATAAAACAGAGAACGAGAAACAAAATAAGTAAATAAAACCCCCCAAAATGAGAAAGTTCTCCATATAATTAAAAAAAAAATTTCCAAGGATTCATAGATATCTAACTCAAGCCAACAGCTCCTATAACAGAGATTTAAAACAAACAACAACAACAACAAAAAAAAAAAATGACTCCTGGAGCCAGGTAGACAGTATAAAAAAGTGAAGACTTTCCCTCTCAGATAGCAAATGTTGTCAACAAAGAGCTTGGGTCCCATCTCAAGGAAGTCACTGCCCCTATTCAAGTCCAGCCTCTTGTGGACTTGCCAGAATTGCAGTTATGTGCTGCCAGATCTGATTTATCAAGAAAAGCTTAACATTGAAATTTTATATTAAACCTTCTAACTTTGCAATATGGGCAAAAGTGGTAGATTGTGTTACTGTCCACCAATTTCCTGTCTGTCTCAGCTTGGTTTCCTTCCATAGTAGGTCCCAGGCAAAGGCTTACATGCAGGTGGTTTACTGGGGAAATGATCCCTGGGAGTGAGTGCAGGCCCAGGGAGTGAGACAGGGATGAGAGGGAAGCCACGGAAGGATGGGTAAGGATGGGTAATTGGAGTGAGTGCTGCTCTAGGTGCTAGCATCTCAGAACTAACTGCCTGCCCTGAGAATAGAGGGGGACAGTTAGTCATCCATGCCCTCCCCTTTGGCCAAAGATGGCCCCACAGGTGTTAATTCCTCTGTACTTGCAGTTGGCATGTGTGTGAGTGCTCACAGGTTCCTGCTGCTACTCAGGGCACTGCATCAGAAAAGTAAGAGGTATGTAGTGGGTACTGTCAGGCTAATCCTGCTCAAGGCTTGTTGAAGCAGTGGCTGGAATAGAAGGTGGGGCTAAAAGGATTTGAAGGGATGCACAGTAGATGATCCATAGAGTGTGCCTCCCTGCGTGGGGGCATATGCATCCCTGCCCTCTTGACTTCAAGCACGGTTACACGATTCCTTTGGACAATGAAATATCAGCAGAAGTAGCATGGGTCGCTTCCAAATAGAAACTTCAAGAGCCAGTCTGTGGTATGCCATGCCCTTTTGCCCTTGGTCATGGCATTCAGCAACACTCCAGATGGAAGCTATTCTGTCAGCCTGGATCCTGAAGTGCAGAAGGCATGGAGTAATGCCATAGCAAACAACATATAGAGTGGGTGATTACCAGCCATGAAGATATGAGGCTTATTTTTTACTGCAGCAAAGCCCAGCCCAACCTGACTGATACAGCAATTCAATCACACCTAAAAAGAATTGTGAAATCATGCAAATAAAACATGTGGGAGTTAGCCCCAAGATGCCCTTTTGTAAACTCTGTCTTAGAAAAACAAAATTCTAGCTTAATAAATGAACTAACCTGGTCCTTCTAGTTCACTTTGCAAGCTGTGGGTTTGGGGAGTCTCTGCTCTGTACTGTAACACCATGGCCTTAGTGCCAGCCATCAGCACACAAGGAGGTTTCCGGAGTTAGACCTAGCTCCACGTCCTTGACACTGTTGAGCTTAGGGAGACAGTGAAATCGACATACTAAGCAGGAATTTTGGAGCTGTCTTCTTTCTCCATCTGAGGTCTAAAGGAGCATGTGAGATTGGCAAGTAAGAAGGAGGCATCAGTCTGAAGGGCTGAATTTCATGACCTTGCTCTCTGCTTGAGAAGAAAGGACAAAGATTCATAGACTCCTCCATGTAAGTTCAACAGGGCTTCCCACATAACCTCTCCAGGTCTAGTGACATTAGCAAGTAAGTATCAACATGCAGACTGAGTACAGAACCACCAAACACAGGAAGCTCAGTCCCTACCACAGGGCCTTTGCATTTGCTGCATCTTCTGTTTAGAATAACACAATGCAGTAGAAATATAATATGAGCCATAAATGTAAAAATTTGCTCATATTTCATTGGCCAAAATCTTCTAGTTCCCACATTTAGAAAAGTAAAAAGTAAAATAAATATTAATAGCATACTTTACTTAGCCCAATATATCCAGATGGCCCCTCTCCTTGAGGCTAGGACCCATGTCTTGTTCCTCTTTGCATCCTCCTCCCTTGTCCACCCCAAAGAGTGACATTCAATAGATGACTCATTTGATACTGTTTGGACGTTTGTCCCCACCAAATCTCATGTTGAAATGTAATCCCCAGTGTCAGAAGTGGGCCCTGGTGGAAGGCGTTTGGGTCATAGGGGTAGATCCCTCATGAATGGCTTGGTGCCATCCTTGTGGTAATGAATGAGTTCTCACTCTACGAGTTCACACGAGATCTGGTTGTTTAAAAGAGCCAGGGGCCAGGCAGAGTGGCTCATGCCTGTAATCTCAACACTTTGGGAGTCCAAGGTGGGTGGAACACCTGAGGTCAGGAGTTTGAGACCAGCCCAGTCAACATGGAGAAACCCCGTCTCTACTAAAAATACAAAATTAGCCAGGTGTGGTGGTGGGTGCCTGTAATCCCAGCTACTTGGGAGGCTGAGGCAGGAGAATTGCTTGAACCCAGGAGGCAGAGGTTGCAGTGAGGCGAGATCGTGCTATTGCACCCCAGCCTGGGCAACAAGAGTGAAACTCCATCTCAAAAAAAAAAACAAAAACAAAAAAAATAAGAGCCTGGAACTTCCTCGCTTCACTGCTTTTTCTCTCACCCTCTGATGTGCTTGCTCCCCCTTTGCCTTCCACCATGATTGTAATCTTCCTGCAGCCCTCACCAGAAGCAGATGTTGACACCATGCTTTCTGGACAGTTTGTAGAACCATAAGCCAAAATAAACCTCATTTCTTGATAAATTACCCAGTCTCAGGTATTCCTTTATAGCAATGCAAGTAGACTAACTCATCATGCAATCATCTCCATGTATAATCAATATTTTAAAATTAATTAAAAGAGGCCAGGTGCAGTGGCTCACATCTGTAATCCCAGCACTTTGGGAAGCCGAGGTGGATGGATCACTTGATGTCAGGAGTTCAAGACCAGCCTGGCCAACATGGTGAAACCCCGTCTCTACTAAAAATACAAAAATTAGTTGGGCATGGTGGCGGGAGCCTGTAGTCCCAGCTACTCTACTCAGGAGACTGAGGCAGGAGAATTGCTTGAACCTGGGAGGTGGATGGTGCAGTGGGCCAAGATCATGCCACTGCACTCCAGCCTGGGCAACAGAGCAAGATTCTGTCTCAAAAAAATAAAATAAAATAAAATAAAGACATTTTACATTATTTCTGTTCTTCGCAAGTCTTTGAAATCTGGTGTGTATTTCACATGTTCGGCCTATCTCAGTTTGGACCAGTTGCATTTCAAGGGCTCCATGGCCACATATGGCTAGTGGCTACTGCATTGGACATAGCAGCTCTAAAATACACTTCCCTCAGGTTTTTTGTGACTTGTTCCGCTTCCACTAAATTGTTACCTCCTCACAAATGCCTCCTGTGATTGTGCCATTTATCTAAAGCCACAGCCCTCCTGCCTCTTCTCACGTCACCTTGGACATTTGTTTCCCAGAGCTGCTATAAGAAATTACCACAAACTGGGTAGCTTAAAACAACAGAGGTTTACCCCGTCTCTACTAAAAAAAATACAAAAAACTAGCCGGCCGAGGTGGCGGGTGCCTGTAGTCCCAGCTACTCGGGAGGCTGAGGCAGGAGAATGGCGTAAACCTGGGAGGCGGAGCTTGCAGTGAGCTGAGCTCTGACCACTGCACTCCAGCCTGGGCGACAGAGCGAGACCCCGCCTAAAAAAAAAAAAAAAAAAAACAGAGGTTTACTCTCTTGCAGTTCTGGAGGCTAGAATCTGAAATCAAGGTATCGACAGTACGCTGGTCCCTCTGCAGTCGCTAGGGGAGAAGCCTTTCTCACCCCCTCTCAGCTTCTGGTGGCTGCCAGCAACCCCTTGCATTCCTTGGATTATAGCCGTATCACTCCAATCTCTGCCTCTGTCTTCAGGTGGCTGTCTTCTCCCTTGGGTCACAGTGTCTGTATCTTTTCTCTTCTTAGAAGGACACTAGTCATATTGGATTAAGAGTCCACCTCACTCAAGCATGAGATGAAACTTCAGCATCAGCAATGGCCATGTTTTCAAATCAGATCACACCCTGAGGTTCTGGGAAGGACTTGAATCTGGGGAAGACACTATCCAAGCCAGTACACTGTGTGTTATTGTTTGTTTTGTAGAATGTAATGCTGTCTTCAGCTGTCCTGTGTGTGTCCCTTTTCAGTATCTGATTACCCCACTAAAATCTAAGCTCCATTAAAACAAGGTACTTCTCTAATTCACCACTGTATCCCCAGCACTTAGCACTGCTCCTGGCACATGGAAGGCACTCTGTAAATACGTGTTGCGAAGAAAAAAGAAGAGGGGTAGAAAAGAAGGGAAATTGCAGATTTTCTGGCTTGACATGTTTAAGATGGTGATTGGGACTCAAGGGAGGGCTGCGCCTAAGTTGGGGCAAATCAAGAAAAAGTTGGGGCTTCCTCCTAACTCCTGTTGCAGGATCTTTCTTCCCATTCTTTTCCCAGGAGCTTGAGAACAGGCCCAGCTGTGATACCTGGATAGTCTCTGGGGAGTCAGAACTATTCATCCCTGTCACTCTTAGACACCTGCCCTCACCCTTACCCCACCATGGCAAAGCAGCTGCCCAGCTAACCAGGAGCATGACAGAGAGAAGAGTCACTTGCCATGTTGACCTAGCATGTGCTATGTCCCTCACACTGGAGGACAGTGTCTACTTGCAAGGGTGTCCCATTATCACAACTGATGATACAACATAGGGCTAACAAACTCAGCTGCCTGAAAGCAATTGAGAGACGTGGGCCAGATGGGGACTAGAGCAAACTAGAGTGTGTCCAGATAGAAGGGCAGCAGCTATGAACTCTAGGTATTTGTTCTCATAAAGAAGTCTTGTATTTCTTAGCCTTCCAATTTTTTAAACAAACCCCGAGGCTTGGATTTTTAAATGAAATCACCTAATTAGCAAGTGTTAGCAAGCAATTCAATCAAAAAGGGGGAGGGAGGGAAAGGCCGCTATGGAGGCCAAATCAAAAAAAAAAAAAAAGAGAGAGAGATTGTGCTCAGAGGCAACCACTGATTCACAACCACTGGTGTGCTGCAATCCCTCAGTTTGTCTTTAAGAATCTGCAATTTCCAAACAGTGTAAATGAGAACAAGGCAGAACTCGAGTGCGTAGACTCATACGGATAAGCTGAACAAAAACAACAAAGTCAAGAAACAGTTCCAGACATCCAGAGTTAGGCCTAAGCAAACCAGAACACCTTCTTCCTCTCCCTCAACCTAGCCACCAGCAGGGATAATGGATCCTTGACCCCAACTGTATTTCTGCCCAAATCTTCCCCAATATTTGTGGGAAGTGTGAAGATTCAGGGGGAGGCACAGTTGGGCAGCCTGATTGCCCCTTTCCTTCAGTCAAATCAGGGACTAGTCTTTCAGCATCTTTCCCCCAAACTCTCAGCATTACCTCCCCAAGCCCCCAAAAGGACTGCTCTCCCTCCCAAAGGGATCATAGTTAAAAATATCAGACAGTATTCTAGCCTGGGCTTTGCAAAACTCTCTAAGCCTCAGCTTCCCCATCTCTAAGATTAGGGTTAGGTCATAACCCAATTTTGTGCAAATTTTGTATAAAATTTGTGCACATGAGAGAAAGCTGCTGTTCCTCCAGTGTGGCCCCAAGCTTGGTGAACGCAGACGGGCTAGACTTCACACCCTTTTTACCCTTCGGTGCCGTTGTTCAGTGAACATCCTGTACTACCCCATATGGCCACCCTGGATAGCCTCTCACTTGCAGACTTATAGTGAGTATTAAATATGACACTGTTTGAAAATGCTTAACACAATTATTTGGTAAATAACAATAAATCAACGTTATGTTTTTAATCTTTTTTTTTTTAGATGAAGTCTCGCTCTTGCCCCCCAGGCTGGAGTGCAATGACCCGATCTCAACTCACTGCAACCTCCACCTCCCCAGCTCAAGCAATTCTCCTCCTCCTGAGAAGCTGGGATTACAGGCACCTGCCACCATGTCCAGCTAATTTTTGTATTTTTAGTAGAGATGGGGTTTCACCATGTTGGCCAGGCTGGTCTTGAACTCCTGACCTCAGGTGATCCGCCTGCCTCGGCCTCCCAAAGTGTGAGCCACCGTGCGCCCGGCCTAATCTTAATGTTTTTATATGCTTCTCAACTGTCCTAAAACAGTCCCGCTCTTGAGGTTCTCAACATTATTTTAGGTAGTGTGCAGTCTGAGGTCAGAGAATTAAATTAACATTGAATTAAATGAACATTGAATAGTGAGAAACATTCTCTTTTCAATTGTCTCATTTCTTCTGAGAAAGATTCAGTATTTAACACTTCCAACACTCTCTAATGACACACACACACACACACACACACACACACACACACACACACACCTGAGCCCCTAGGAGTCTTTCCACACCAGTAAAAAGGCTAAAATGTATTAACACTGCTTGGTTTTAGCTGTGTTTATCTTTTACCATTTCCTTTTCTGGTGAGTAACAGCTACTTTTCAATTTACAGTGGTAGTATCAGGTTTTCTTTCCAAAAATATGTACTTTGGTTTTAAAAATGAGTCAATTTATGGAAAAATGTTAAGTAAATAATAAAGGTGGTAGCAAGAAGCTTGAAGTTTGGGAAACTCGACACCAGACAATTCCAGACAAGGCCAGACCTTGATGTTCTCAATTCCCAGCAAGGCTCACTTCGATTCCCCACGAGCTCAACTCAGAGTTTGCTCCTCAAAGCTCCTGACTTTCATAAACCTTCAGCTTACTGAAAGGCCTGCCTGGGTCACGCCTCCTGAGCGCCTTGGACCTTACCAGGGAGGAGCAGTCAGTCCCTCCTGAATGACTGAAGTGGGCTCTGCCCTGGCTGAGCCCAGGCACGACCGGAGTCCTGACAGCCCAAAGGCCTGCGTACAACCTCCCCTGGCCAAGCGATGCCAAGGCGCCCTCCAAAATTAACAGAGGAGTGAGCGGAGCAGGGTACACAATGTGGTTGTGTTTGATCCCGCGACGTGTCACTCGGAATCTCAATTTATTGCCAATAGACGACGTTGTCAGGCACTAATTTTCTGGTGGCGCTCCATCACAGGCCTCTCAACACCAGGGGAGGGGCTCAGAGGCCGGTGGGCAGGGGGGCTCGGAGGAGCCGTCGCGAGCCAGCCAGGGGTTCCTGTAACGAGGCTTTAATGAGGGGAGCGCGCCGGCCTTTGTCGAGAAACCGGAGGAGGAGGCGGCGGCTGGGTCAGGAGCTCGGCAAGGTCGCTTCCTCCCCCGGCCCTGAGAGCCCGGGAATCCGGAGAGGGTCAGCGGCGGCCGCCAGGCCGGGTGCCTACTGAGGAGCTGTCCTGGGCCCGCACCACCCTCACCCACTCCGAACTGCGAACTGCAGCAGGAAACACAACATTTCCAAGCAACAATGCAAACGCGCTCATTATCATGTCCTCAATATGCATGAAGAAAATGCACAGCGCTGGCCGAGCCCCCTCACACGGCTCTGGCCTCGGCGTCCAATAAGGCGACAAATTCATCTCCCAGGATGAATGAGGAGGGGGCGCCGGGGAGGCAGATCCACGTGGGGGAGGGGACGGATCCCGGAGAAGGAGAGAAGAAGAGAGAATATTTACGGAGAGGAGAACCTGAGAGACAGAACGAGAAATCCAAGGAGGAAATAGGAGAGGATCCGGATGGAAGTGGGGAAGAAAGAAAATTAAAAACGAGAACTGCGGATGGGGGAAAGGGACACAGTCACAGACACAAGGAGAGGAAAAAAGAGACATTAAGAAGTGGGTGAGGGAGGGAGCAGAAGGGAGAAAAGTGAACTGAAAAGTGGTCCAGGGCAAAGGCATAAAAACAGCACAATGAGGGAGCGGAGGAAAGAATGAATGATCTAAAAATCGAAGATAGAGGAAATGGGAAGGCCAGACGGAAGGAAAGAGAAAAACAAAGGCACGGGGGAGGGGGCTGCTTAAGTCAGGTGGAAAACGGCTGATCCGGAAGAGGTAAAGGAAAAGAAAATCATTCCCGCGGAGGGCCAGGTTCTTCCACCCAGGTCACTCAGGGCGCTGCGCCTCTCGGGCCGCTGAGAGACGCCGGGAAGTGAGCCGGGTCGCAGGAGGCGCAGGGGCGGAGCGGGGGAGCTAAGAGCCCACCGCCCTCACGCCCCACCTTGGGCATTCTGACCCGCTCCCGGTGCCTAGCCCTGGCCCGGGGCCCATCCTGCGCATCGCGGCCCGCCGCCGCTGTTGCACGATTCCGGCCGGCGGCCTCTCCCGCGCCGAGAGCGAAGTTGGCAAAGTTTACCCCTGAGTTTCCCCGTCGCTTCTCCGGACCCAGGAAGGGCCTCCAAGTCCCTGGTGGCCGGTGGGGAGCGGCAGCACGCTCGGGAGAGCTCTGGAGGCCCCCGGTCCGCGTCTCCTGGGATGCTCGGAGTCCGGATTTCTGGCCAAATACGAATTCCACCCTGTGCGGACGCCAGGCCACGCTCTCAGGAGTCCGCGGCTGCTAATAGCGGAGAAAGAGAACGAGAAAGTGAGAGAGAGGGAGAGAGAGAGAAGGAAAAAAAATATTCTCAGCTCAATTTAAGTCTCATGGAAAGGGCTTACAACTGTAATTAAATCATTAAATTCTTGTCTACGCTTCACAGAGCGGAGAGAAATTAACTTCCCACCAACCTCATTTTCTATTTGAACATGAAATAATGATTTTCTGCCCGTCTAATTACAAAGCCAACATCTGATCAAGCCAGCATCCAGAGGGGATTATCGCATGCACGAGTATTAGACCTCATTACCAGCTTGAGTGCAAAATTATTACATCTTGTAATTGGATGGTGAGATTTATATACAGATCGGCCCGGTTTCTGTAAGATTGTAATTACAAGCTTCGTTGGTTAGCTACTTATCAGAACTTTGCAGGAAAACAAAACAAATGACTGAGGAAAACGAGCATTTCATTAACCTGTAACCCGAGCGCGAGGGGGAGGGAACGGTAGGAGCGCGCGCCGCAGCGTCTGCAGGAAGCTCAGAGATCGCGGGTTGGCACCGCAGCCCAGGGACTCAGGGCCTGGGAGGGAAGGATAGAAGATGGGCCGGGGCTGGGAGTCCCAGGGCTGCAGCGGCTCCCCTTGACCGGGACGCGTGAGCACCGTGAGGCTGGGTGAGGAGGGGGCAGGAAGCGGGCCTGGTGACTCAGCTCTTGTGAAGTGCGCGGCGCAACCCCCAGAGCTTGGCGGGCGGCGGACCCCGGGCACACGTCGGGCAGCGGCTCCTGGTGCGCAACTGGCGCACGCGCGCCAAGTGTGTGCGAGGGACAGACACCCTCTCCGAACACTCCCCGCTCCCTGGGCAGCATTGAGAGGGCCTGCAGTGAGTCTCCAAAGCGCTTTGTGCGCTAGGAATGTTGAAAGAAGGCAAGATGATGGAGAAACTTCTGCGTGAAGCGCGTTCGTGCGCGCGACTTTCCCAAATCTACTTCCATGCACCTGCTTTTCTTCCCTGTGCGAGTGTGTCACTCTGACCATTTAATCTGTTGGATTAAAAATCCCTGGAAAAGGTTCAGCTGCCCTCGGACCCTCGAGTTCGGCCCACAGCCGGGCTCCACTGGCCCGGTCGAGTTGGCGGACCAGCGCCACGGTAGGACGCGGCTGCCTGGGACGCTGAGTCTGGACGTGGCGCGCAGATGGCCCGGACAGACCAGGGCTGTTCTCAGTTGGAAAGTAGGGTAGCCAGGAGGCCGCTTCTGCTCGAGGCCTAGGGAGCCTGGAGGGATCTAATATGCGAGGTTCTTGGGTCTGTGTCTGGGTCTGGAGGCTCACCCCTTGGGCTGTGGGCGTTCCCCACCCCCCAGCCAGCGCGACTGAGTCCCTAAGAGCCGCCTGGCCTTTCCCTGGCCTCTTTCTCGCCGCCTGCAGTCCGACGCAGCCAGGTCGACAGCTGGTTAATGCGGAAGGAGCATCTCCGAGGCTCATTATTGTTTTTCTTTTCCTTCTGAAAAAAAGCTGAATTAAATATCGGGAGTCTCACTCGATCACTTACAGCGCAACCCCATTCCCCCCACCTCAGAATCTCGCTCTCCCCCCTGGTCTGGTGCCACCACTTTGTACAAACACTATGACTTCAGGGCCGTCGAGGCTCGAGGTCTGACACCTAGGAAACATCCCGGAAAATAACTCTCAATTTTGTAATCCCAAGTTTCTTCGCGTGAAAGTTAGCTCAACATTCTCTATGCTACTCTCTGAGAGGTGTAACGGGAAACTAAATCAGGCCTCGAGGAGATATTTCAAAGCCAGGGCGGCCCCTGATGACGCCTCCTTCGGCTAGGCTCCTGAGAAGGCACCAGGCTCCCCTACACCAGGCTGAGGCGGGAGGGAAGGTGATAGGGAAACTGCTCAGATACAGTCTGGGAATACCCCACTTCCCCTCATTGCCACCAAACCTGGTCCTCCTCAAACTTTCCCATGCTTCCTCCCCGTCCCCGCACCGCCCCCGCAAGGTTTTTGGCATTCACACCTACTAGGGCTGCCGGCCTGTGCCAAGACCCCGGGAAAGAGGTGGGAAGTGGGAGGTGGGCGGTGGGGGTGGGATCAAGACTGGGTGTCTGCCGTGGAGGTGGAAGCATCTTTCATTCCAGAGCTGCGCTCCCCAGTACTGTGCTCCTCAGAGCTGTGATCAGAGACAGCGGGGGCCAAGACCCTCTGATCTCCTCTAATCCCGCCACTCTGGTGGAATTCGAATTCGATTCCTGGATCCATCCATGCAAGGTGAAGGTTTCTGCCTCCGAGCTGGGGCTGGCCACTCCACGGCAGAGTCGCCACCCCCGTTTTGTCTCCAGGGCGTGCCCACTGCAGGCCTGGCTGGCTTGTGGGTCGCGGCGGCGGCCTAAAGCTCTGAGCCCCCAGCCGCGGCAATGCTGGGAATTTCAATGCTGCTGTCGACTGCACGCCCTAATCCGTGAAGGTGGGAGCCCGATTCTGGGATTTCAAGTTTGATTCAGGAAATATCCCATCATTAAACCAAAACTCTTGCCTTCCATCCCCACCGGAGGCGGTGGGAGGATCCTTGCAGAGAAAAAGGTTAGCGCCGGGACCGGGAGAAGGGATAGGGGTCGCGCAAGGAAAGATCTCTACAGACGAAAACGCCAGTATAGAAACTTCTCGAAGAGCTCTCCAAAAGTTCCTAGGGCCTCCGTGGCCCGGCGCCCTGCTCCTCCCCCATTCCCAGCCGCCTGGGGCGCGGGCCTGCTTCACCGGTTTGTGGCCGCTCCCTACCCTTCCAGCGCCCCCGGATTGCCACCCGTCAGCCCCTGGAGCCAGCCCGCCATTTTTAGTAAGGGATTCGCACACGGACCCGGGGGCGGCGTTAAGTGGCTAATCTCAGGGTTTAGTCCTCCTGGGTGGGGGGGCTGCCTCGCCCCCGCAGGGCAGCGAACTGGCCTCTGAAGATGATATTAGGACGCACTCCCTCGCTTCCCACCCCCACGCCGGCTGCTAGCTCCCTCCCTACGCTGCTGAAAGTGGCCGGGAGTCGAGAGGTGCGAACTGCAAAATGGGCTCGGGCACAGGGGGGCCCCCGGAGCCAGCCTCGGCCACGGTCCCGCGCCTCGGCCTGGGGACAGGCTCGGAGGGGCGGGAGGCGGGAGGGGCGAGCTGACCCGGCACTCACCCAGTCCCCGCGCCTCTCGCTCCCCCGCCCGGCGCGGGCAGGAGAGGGCGGGCAGGGACTCGCGGCGCTCGGGCTCCCGCCCCTGCCCCGCCCCGCCCTGCGCGCGGAATCCGCGGGGGTGGGCGGCCTCGCCCGTAAGGCGCCCAGGCGATTGGCGACTCGAGGAAGAGACGCGGGGAAAAGTCGAATAAGAGGGCGCGACGTCAGACCCGAGATTTGGGGAAGGGCGAGGGAGGGGGTGGAAGGGCGGGGATGGACACACAGACACGGACACACACCCCCCGCGCGGCACCCTTAGTGTCCACAACTTTTGGCTGCCTTAGCCCAGGGTGCAGAGGCTGGAAAGGTTGGGGGAAGTATCGTGTGAGTAAAGAGAGAGATTTAAAGAATAGAAGTAGTGAGAGAGGAAAAAGTGAAGGGAACGGACCCGAGAGCAAAAGCCATCGTGAGAAAGGGAAAGGGAAGGGGAGAGGAGAAAGGAGAGTTTCATAGCGTCCAGGGCAGTGCAGGAGCCCGAAGGAGCGGAAGCGATCCTGGGGGGAAGAGGAGTGCGGAGAGGGGAGGGGAGAGGAAGGGCGAGGAGGGGGAGTGAAAACTAGAGGAGGGAGAAGGAAGCGAGGCGCGACACTGCTGGGGAGAGGAGGGCAGTGAGGAGCGAGGCGCGGGCAGAGGCAGCTCCGGCGGCCGAGAGGAGGGAGCGCGGCGCAGAGAGGAGGGGCTTGCGCCCCGTAGAAATGTCAATCAGAGCCCGGAGCCCCGGGAATCTCCGCCAATCTGTTCGGACCTGACCTGGCTCCTCGCCGCCGCCGTCGCCGCCGCGGAGCAGATCAATAGGCGAACGCGGAGCACAGCGCAGCGCGGGCGGCAGCGCGGGCGGCAGCGCGGCCCGAAGCCCGGCCCAGCTCCTGATGCGCGCCGGAGCCCGCGGGCTGCGCTGAGCTGGGCGGCCCGGGGGCCGGGCCCCCTCTCCGTCCGTGCCCCGCGGGCCACCATGTCCTTCCCCCAGCTGGGATACCAATACATCCGCCCGCTTTACCCGTCAGAGCGTCCGGGGGCCGCTGGCGGCAGCGGCGGCAGCGCGGGGGCCCGGGGCGGCCCAGGTGCCGGAGCCTCAGAGTTGGCCGCCTCGGGGTCCCTGTCCAACGTGCTCTCGTCCGTGTACGGGGCGCCCTACGCCGCGGCCGCGGCGGCCGCCGCCGCCCAAGGCTACGGCGCCTTCCTGCCCTACGCCGCGGAGCTGCCCATCTTCCCACAGCTGGTAAGAGCCCGCGGAGCCAGGGAAGGAGGGGTTGGCGCCGGGGCGCAGGGCGAGCTGAGCGCGCGGGGTTCGGACTAGAGGGGTGCAGGCCAGGACGGGGGAGGCAGCGACGGCTGGGGCTCACCCGCGCTCCCTCCGCGCGTGTCCCTTCCTTCTCCATGTGCCTACAGGGCGCGCAGTATGAGCTGAAGGACAGCCCCGGGGTGCAGCATCCGGCCGCGGCTGCCGCGTTTCCGCACCCGCACCCCGCCTTCTACCCGTATGGCCAGTATCAATTCGGGGACCCGTCCCGTCCCAAGAACGCCACCAGGGAGAGCACCAGCACGCTCAAGGCCTGGCTCAACGAGCACCGCAAGAACCCCTACCCCACCAAGGGCGAGAAGATCATGCTGGCCATCATCACCAAGATGACCCTCACCCAGGTGTCCACCTGGTTCGCCAACGCGCGCCGGCGCCTCAAGAAGGAGAATAAGATGACTTGGGCGCCTCGCAGCCGCACTGACGAGGAGGGAAACGCTTATGGGAGCGAGCGCGAGGAGGAAGACGAAGAGGAGGACGAGGAGGATGGCAAACGCGAGCTAGAACTGGAGGAGGAGGAGCTCGGAGGGGAGGAGGAGGACACGGGGGGCGAGGGCCTGGCGGACGACGACGAGGACGAGGAGATCGATTTGGAAAACTTAGACGGCGCGGCCACTGGGCCTGAGCTGTCCCTGGCTGGGGCGGCTCGCAGGGATGGCGACCTCGGCCTGGGACCCATTTCGGACTCCAAAAATAGCGACTCAGAAGACAGCTCTGAGGGCTTGGAGGACCGGCCACTACCGGTCCTGAGTCTGGCTCCAGCGCCACCACCAGTGGCGGTGGCCTCGCCGTCTCCGCCCTCGCCCCCCGTGGGCCTGGACCCCTGCGCTCCCGCACCAGCCCCCGCCTCCGCTCTGCAGAAGCCCAAGATCTGGTCCCTCGCGGAGACTGCCACAAGCCCGGATAACCCGCGCCGCTCGCCTCCCGGCGCGGGGGGGTCTCCACCGGGGGCAGCGGTCGCGCCTCCAGCCCTGCAGCTCTCCCCGGCCGCCGCCGCCGCCGCCGCTCACAGACTGGTCTCAGCGCCGCTGGGCAAGTTCCCGGCTTGGACCAACCGGCCGTTTCCAGGCCCGCCGCCCGGTCCCCGCCCGCACCCGCTCTCCCTGCTGAGCTCGGCCCCTCCACACCTGCTGGGACTTCCCGGAGCCGCGGGCCACCCGGCTGCCGCCGCCGCCTTCGCTCGGCCCGCGGAGCCCGAAGGCGGAGCAGGTGACTGCTGAGCGCGGGGCGAGGAGCAGGGGCGGGCTCTGCGGATAGTGCCGGAGCTGGCCGGGACGGGCAGGGTCCGGGAGGCGCAGGGCGCGTCCCTCTCGGCTCCTGCTTTCTGCGGCCCTGGGCGCCGGAACCGAGCGTTCTAAAGGTCCTCCTTTTTCTTCCCCCGCTTCCCTTAGATCGCTGTAGTGCCTTGGAAGTGGAGAAAAAGTTACTCAAGACAGCTTTCCAGCCCGTGCCCAGGCGGTAAGACCCCGAGGTTGGGGGGCTGGGGGGACTGGCTGGCGGGGAAAGGAGAGAACGCGGAGCACCACGCACGGCCTTTTGCCCCGGAATAGGAGGGAACCCTGCTGGGACGCATTTTGTAAAAGGGGACGAAAGTCATTTCTTCGGTCGCCCCTGTAGGCCCTGCGACAGCTCTCCAGGTCCAGCCCAGGCACCCCAGGCGCGGCCGGTGGGTACAGCGCCTGTACCTTCTAGGGGAAGCCTTGCGTGGCTGGGCCCACAGGCCACTGGGGCGGGTGGCGGCTCTCTGACGCTCACCTCTTTCCAGCCCCAGACCTTGGGTCCTGACGCCTCGTGCCCACCCTACAGTTAAACCCCCAACACACACATCTACAACTGGACATAATTTTACATTGCGACACCTTCCTGACTCTCGGCCGCAACCCAAGTAGGATCTCCCGGCCCTAGGCAGCCTCTGCGCTCCTGATTCTCACCTTTTTTGCTATTATTGTCTCTCTCTTCCAGGCCCCAGAACCATCTGGACGCCGCCCTGGTCTTATCGGCTCTCTCCTCATCCTAGTTCTTTAAAAAAAAAAAAAAAGAAAAAAACAAAAACTTTTTTTAATCGTTGTAATAATTGTAAAAAAAATCACTCTGTATAGTTACAACTTGTAAGCATGTCCGTGTATAAATACCTAAAAGCAAAACAAAAAAAAGGAAAGAAAAAAGAAATAAAACCAGTCCTCCTCAGCCCTCCCCAAGTCGCTTCTGTGGCACCCCGCATTCGCTGTGAGGTTTGTTTGTTCGGTTGATTTTGGGGGGTGGAGTTTCAGTGAGAATAAACGTGTCTGCCTTTGTGTGTGTGTGTGTATATATACAGAGAAATGTACATATGTGTGAACCAAATTGTACGAGAAAGTATCTATTTTTGGCTAAATAAATGAGCTGCTGCCACTTTGACTATAACCCGCCTGTCTGCCCCCTCAACGGATCTGTTTGGTGGTTTTTTGTTTTTTGGGTTTTTTCTCCCCTTGGTTGTTTGAAGAATTCGCGGGAAAGGACGAGAGACGAATCAGGACCGAGTAGTCAAACGACAGCAATAGCTGAGGGGGCGCAGAAGTGGCGGGGCTAGGGGCGCCGCAGCCGGAGAAGTGGCTGGAAAAGCACCTGGGGCGGCGGAGAGAACTGGAGCAGGAGACAGGTGGGAGACCCCGGCAAGATTCCCTGCTAAGAGCCGGGAATCTGGGCCCGACCCGCAGTTCTGCGGGAGCAACCGCGGTGACTTGGTTCTTTCTCTGGCGACCTTGCCAAAATATTTAGATAAGGGTCTGGACACAACCGGCTAAGCCTGCGCGGGTGGCGGGGGCGTGTTCTCATCATTCCCCCCGTCCCCATTCTTTGATCGACACAATTGAGGCTTTCTCAGTGTTACCTATAAGAGGTTGTGCGAGCCCAGATTCCATCCGCCTTCCAACCCGGTTGCACCCCTTCCCTCTTTATAAATGCCAGGGTGTGGGGTGACGGTGGAGGCGGATATGGAGAAGAGGGGAGCCTAGGGGTACATATCAACCCTCTAGATGATGTGTGACTGCCCAGCTCTAGTTGAGAGTTGGGGAGCCCGGGTCCTGGCAGCATCTGTGCGTCTTGGCACCCTGGTGGGTTTTCCCGCGTGCCCTAGGAGAGGCATCCTGCTAAGGTCCCGGCGCAGGGGTTGCGGGGGTGTCAGACCCGCAGCACCTTTCCAGCCGGGATTCCGGCTCCAGGGGGGCCTGGAGTGGGCGGACCGGGGGAGGCAGCTGGGAAATTTGGGGCTGGAGCTCCCTCTACAGGACAAAGGGGATGCTCGGCGCCTCGCCTCCCTGGCCTCTCCACCGCGCGCCGCGCCCCCTCAGCACCCTCTTTTTCCTCTCTCGGTCAGCCAGCCAACCTTGCCCAAGTTTGACTTGAAGAAGCTGTAGGGAGTGTTTGGGCGAAGTGACACCTCGGGGTAAGAAGGACAGACACATTTTTTTGCCCCCTCCCCACGTTACTAAAGGTACGATGTGGCCAGATGCGGGGTGTTTGACCCTCAGAGTGGCGCGTGTGACTATCTCCCGCGTTCCAGGGAGGTATGGGAAGCGCGCACAACCCCCGAAGCCGCGGAACAAGACACGGCTCAACATTGCACAACTTCGACGCTCGGAGGTAGCAGAGCGGAGCCCGACGGGACTGGGCCATGCGGGCCCAGCGGTCAGCGCCGCGCCTCGGGAGTGCCTTCCGCGAAGGGGGCGATCAAGGTGCGGCGGCGCCCCATGGGCGAGTGGGGAGGGGGCTGTGTCGGCCTCTGTGTCACTCTGCGGGCGCACAGAGGGCTGGCGAACCGCTAGTGGACACCTGGCAAAGCCGCTCCTCTGCTGGCTTGCTCCTCCAGCCCCTTCCCCAGAGGCCAAAGAGACGTTTTCTCAGCTCCCCAGCGTTCCCTCTCTTTGTTAACGGTGTTTCTGGGGTTCAGGCTCCTTCCCAGTTTGTAAGCTCAGACTGAGGTTTCGCTCTGGCCCTGCTCACACCGCCCCCAGATGTGGAGCCCACTCATCCTCGCGGACTTGCACCTGAGGCCAGAACGCCAGGACCGGGGCAGAGACTGGTTAGCACATTGAATGACTTTACAAGGACAGCACTCTGACACCTCAACAGCTCACGCCTCACAAGCTTAACTGTGGCACCGACTCTGCTCCCACTTACCCCCTGAGAAACCCAAGGCAGACAATTCACTTCTCTGAGCCCTTATCTCCTCATCTGCAAAATGGGAATAATGAGGGCAAAGAGGAAGAATGTCCAGGGCCGACACAAGGTAGGTGGGCAGAAGCAATCTTACTCTTTTTTTCTTTAATTTAGAGACAGGATCTCACTCTGTTGCCCAGGCTGGAGTATTGCCCAGCCTGTTGTCCAGGCTAGTGCAATCATAGCTCACTGCAACCTAAAACTTCTGGGCTCAAATCATCCTCCTATGTCAGCCTTCTACTCACTGGAACTACAGGCACACACCACCACACCCAGCTATTTTTTTATTTTTGTAGAGACAGGGTCTCTCTATGTTGCTCAGGCTGATCTTCAACTCCTGGCCTCAAGCAATCCTCCCACCTCAGCCTCCCAAAGCACTGGGAGTACAGACTTGATCCTCAGCACCTGGTCATTTTACTATTAAAATTACATTTCAGAACCTCCAACTTCGCTTTTTAAACTCCCAGCAGTATTACACTCCACCCCTTTCATTAGCAACAAAAGTGAGGTGTCCGCCTTCAGGCATCCCAGGATCCTTTGCAACTCCAGCTCAGCTAAGCAAGAGAGGAAACTTCCCAGGCAGGGGCACAGGCTGTGATCATGGAGGTGACAGCAGAAGTTAGGTGGCCTCTCTACACTGAACACCACCCAAGAGGAGGCAGGGGATCTGCTCACAGCCAGATGGGTATGGAGAAGCAGGTGGGGCTTGAAGATGCCTGAGTGCAGATCTCTAGGTCTTTCTCTGGTGGAGACCGTGGAGTAAGGTCAGCTTCTCAGGCCACATCCCAGGGATAATGGTTCTTGCATGAGCCACCTTCTGTCCCCACTGAAAAAGCAGCATGTTTAGGTACCAGAGGAGACTTGGCATAAACCTAGGAGCAGTTCCCATGCATCTGTATTTTCTCTTATCCCATAGAACACATAAGCCCTCAACTGGTCCCAAGCTGACCCCAATAAGATAACCTAATCAAAACAGAAAAAGAATCTCAGCTTCGCAGCTGAAAGAGGGAAGAGGAGACAGTCCTCTTGGCATCTCTTTCACTTGACTGAACTCCCATTTCTTCTTTTCCTCCCAGAACCTCCTCCCTAAGCCCTCCCCTCATCTCCCTCCCCTCAGGGGTCCCTGGAATGCCTCTCTCCCTTATTGTCTGCCCTTAAAATCTTAAAGGGAAACCAGGAGGGAGATAAGGAGAGGGACTATGGGAATCTCATCCCTGGTCCTGATTAAGCTTCAATTAGAAATAAAATATGTCAATCACTCCTCCTGGAAGGGGTTCCTGCTGTCGGGGCTGGTTATGCAAAGCGCTCCAAGGTGTGTGGGGATAATCAATTAGGTCAGAGGAGGAGAAGTGTGGCACTGCTTCCCTCATTATCTGCGTGGAGCTGGGGAGCGGGGGAGCATCCCAGAGCCAGGGAGACGGAGGAGAATGAAATTATCTCCCTAAGTGATTGTCCACCTCTGGGACCAGCATATTAATGGTTTCCAATTGAATTTCTCTCTAGGGGAATACAGGAAGGGGGAGGTGGGGTACAGCTGGAAAATAACATGGAAGGACCAGAGGGCAGGTGCAACAGAAGCCAATCACCTGTCCCAGGTGAGGAATGAGGACAGGGCAGGGTCCCACCTACCAGGCGGGCATTCTCTGAGCACCCGGAGGACAGCCGGGCTCAAAGACTCCACTGTCTTAGCCCTGCCTGAGTTTTGCAAGGTCGGCCATAGGGATTGAATGCTTGGGTAAGAATTGGATATCAGACATTTTCTGTTTTAGTTTTATTGGGAGTTTTTGCTGGAGACTTGCTTTGGGCCTAATTGTTTGTATCCTTCTAGAAATGTCCTCTGTATCCTACAATTTCTGGTTGCAGCTACCCGTCACCCTCATTGAGTGAAAATGGACAATTGTTCGTAAAAATTGTGTCTGTGATGAACTAACACCAGCTTGAGTGGAGGCAGGGCTCATACTCTCTCTAGGCCCACTTTTGACATTCATGCAATGGAGGGCTTGGATTAGATGAATTTATCCAAGCTTTCTTCCAAATCCGGTGTTGTCTAGGATTAGGCATAAAGGAAAGAACTGTCAATTCAAAGATAATTGTGGGGGTGAGGGTGCCCTTTGACCTCTCTGGATACTGCCTGTTGATCCTAATTCGCTGCTGTCCTTGGATTCAGCCAACTTGACCAATTAAAAATGCCCGTCTGGCGCCGTGGCTCATATCTGTAATCCCAGCACCTTGAGAGGCCATAGTGGGCAGGTCACAAGGTCAATAGATTGAGACCATCCTGGCCAAAATGGTGAAACCCTGTCTCTACTAAAAATACAAAAATTAGCTGGGTGTAGTGGCATGCGCCTATAATTCCAGCTACTCTGGAGGCTGAGGTGGGAGAATCGCTTGAATCAGGGAGTCGGAGGTTGCAGTGAGCCGAAATCGCACCACTGTACTCCAGGCTGGTGACAGAGTGAGATTCTGTTTCAAAAAAAAACAAAAACAGAAACAAAAACAAAAAAATGCCTGTCTATTGTGTGATGAACCTAGCTTTGATGCAGTTGCCCCTCCCCTCTAAAGAGGCTCTCCAAAGGCCATCCCAATGGTCTGAATGGAAAACCACCACGAAGGCATCTCTTCTCGTGGTAAGGGCATGACTGGAAAGGGTCTTAAGAGTAGAGCATGGCCGGGCGCGGTGGCGCAAGCCTGTAATCCCAGCACTTTGGGAGGCCGAGACGGGTGGATCACAAGGTCAGGAGATCGAGACCATCCTGGCTAACACGGTGAAACCCCGTCCCTACTAAAAAAATACAAAAAACTAGCCAGGCGAGGTGGCGGGCGCCTGTAGTCCCAGCTACTCGGGAGGCTGAGGCAGGAGAATGGCGTGAACCCGGGAGGCGGAGCTTGCAGTGAGCTAAGATCCGGCCACTGCACTCCAGCCTGGGTGACAGAGCGAGACTCTGTCTCAAAAAAAAAAAAGAGTAGAGCAGTTGTCCTCAACCAGGCAATTGTGCTTTTCCCTTGCCCCCTCCCTGGGGACATTTGACAATGTCTGGAGTCATTTTTGATCGTCAGAACTAGGGTAGGGGTGCCATTGGCATCTCACAGGTAGCGGTCAGGGGTGCTGCAAAACAATCCCCCACTACAAAGAGTTAGCCAGCCCCAAATTTCAGTACTGCTGAGGTTGAGAAAGACAGAGCTGAAGCAGGGAGACATGTCTAAGGCAGCCACAGCAAGATTTTCTCCTGCAAGCCACAGCTTTGTTGAGAGAAACATTAAAACAGGGTGCTAAGCAGAGTGTTTTTGTTCTTTAACAACTTTTGGCCCTGGAACGGGGAAGTCAGGCGAGAGAGAAAGCAAACAGAAAATTGTGTGAGCCTGAGGAAAACAGAAGAGTAGGTTTCAACTCAGCCTGGTGCCCAGGGCCGGAGTGTCTGGAGGCAGAACCTTCTGGGGTGAAAGAGTGGGAGTCACCCCCAGTGAGATATGTGTCTGGAAAGCTGGGGCCTGTCTCCCTTGAATCTTAATGTCAGGTGCAGGTTACTAGAAGATTCTAGCAGATGAGAACTTAACTAGTGTGGCTTTTGCCTTGAATGGGTGTATTTATTTACTTGCTTATTTTTCATGTGTGTGTGTGCGTGCGTGCGTGTTTGTGTGTGTCCCGTGTCAGGGTGCAGGAGGGAGACAAAGGAAGGGTAAGCTCACACTCTGTGGCCGGGCCGGCCAGGACTGGAAGGCTGTGATTTCATGGCTTTTGTACTGGGTGGCAAGTCTGCATTCTCTCACTGCACCAGGCCGCTAACAAGTGGGCCCGCAGCCCTCCGGGGCCTTTGGAGTGCACTCATCTGAGAGATTGTGCTTTTCCCCGCCGCTCAGATTTATTTTGCCAAAGTTACAGGGCAATTATGGAAATGCGCCCTTTGAAGCTGGGCTGATTTCTCTTTATTTTCTTCTCCCTGACAAAGCAGAGCTTCCCTGCCTCTTGCTGGTCTCTCTGTCCTCTCTCTCTCTCTCTTTCCTCTTTTTTTCCTGATATTTATTAGATAGCAGGAGTTTCCAGAGGTTATGTGAAAAAATCTTTTAAATGATGATAAAAATGCAGACAGATTAAAATAATGTTACTATTATTTGTGTGTGTGTGTGTGTGTGTGTGTGTGTGTATGTGTGTGTGTGAAAGGACTTTGATGACCAGGAGGGGAGAAATAGATTCAGAATAGCGGGAGACAGACTCCTCCTGCCCGGATGGTGGGTGCACCCTAGTCAAGCCTGAGGCCCGCAGCAGCCTGGCTGGCCCACAGGCTGGCAGTGGACTGGTCTGGCCACCCGAGGCCCCTGCTGTGCCCCTGGAATCCACAGCTCCACAAACTGAGCAGAAGTGCTTGTCTGATTCCTCACACCTCTGGAATAAGAGGCCCAGGCTCCACATAGCAGTGTTTTCTGGGTTTGGTACATTATTTATCACTGGAGAATGGAATCTGGAGGCTCCATGTGAACCAGCCCCACTGATTTCGCTTCGCCGCCCCTCTTTGCTTGATGCTGAGGCATTGAGGAAAAGTGTCTGAAGCCAGATGGCATCCACCTCAGTGCTGGTGAGGCCCGTGGAGGGGGAGAGTTGGCCCGGATTGCTAGGTGTCCGGGGGCCTCTGTTTCTGTTTCTTAGAGTGGCTTTGAAGTTTTCTTTGTCCATATTTTTGTTTGCCTCTTCCTTGCTCCCTTCCTGTCTTTGGGGTGAATGGCTAGTTATCTGTGGAGAAACACCAACAGGAAGTCTTGTCACCTCCAGGAGCTGGCGTTGGCCCCGGTGGCCTGCGTAGAGTGGAGGCCGTTTCAGTGCTCACTTCCTTGGCCTGTTTCAAAATATAAAATGAACTGAGCGTGGTGGCTCAGGCCTGTAATCCCAGCACCTTGGGAAACCAAGGTGGGTGGATCACCTGAGGTCAGGAGTTTGAGACCAGCCTGGCCAACATGGCGAAACCCGGTCTCTACTAAAAATACAGAAATTAGCTGGACATGGTGGCGCATGCCTGTAGTCTCAGTTATTTGGGGGCTGAGGCAGGAGAATCACTTGAACCCGGGAGGTGGAGGTTGCAGTGAGCTGAGATCGCGTCATTGCCCTCTAACCTGGGCAACAAGAGCAAAACCCCATCTCAAAAAACAAAAATAAAAATAGAATAGAGTAAAGTATGTGCTGATGATGTGACAGACCTCTTCTCTGCACTGTCCGTACATTTGATTTAATGTTCATAGCCCCTCTATGGAAGGCAGTATTATTATCTCACTTTCACAGATGAGGAAACTAAGGCTTGGAGTTGAGCGGGGCAGGATGGGGGTATCAGGAAACTCTTCTGGAAACACAGAGCAATCTCTATGGATTAGACAAAGTCAAGGCAGAACATTCCATAGGGCGTGATGTCATCTGAACCGCAAGGGGAATATGTGTGTGTGTGCGCACAAGAAGCTGGTAAGGGGAATATGTGTGTGTGTGCGCACAAGAAGCTGGTAAGAGTGGTTCCCTCAGGGAAAGGAGCTGGCAGCTGGGAGTTGACAGAAGGACTGTTTTCCAGGGTGTATCCCTCTGCTCCTTTTGAATCATGCGACAGCTCTTTAAAAAGCTGTTTTGTGTGTATTTTTTATTTTTATTTTTATTTTTATGTTTTTGCATGCAGTCTTGCTCTGTGGCCTAGGCCAGAGTACAGTGGTGGGATCTCGGCTTACTGCAACCTCCACCTCCCGAGTTCAAGCGATTCTCATGCCTCAGTCTCTCGAGTAGCTGGGATTACAGGTGCACACCACCACACCTGGCTAAATTTTCTATTTTTTCACCATGTTGCCCAGGCTGATCTTTAACTGCTGGATTCAAGCAATCTTCCCGCCTTCGTCTCCCAAAGTGCTATGATTACAGGCGTTAGCCATCATGCCTGGCCTATTTTGCTTGTTTTAAAATAACTAAAATGCATCTGGGAGAGGAGAGAGAAAGAGAAACGCAAGAAACCACCTTCTCCGGATCTCTCAGCGAAGTTGAAAATGACTCACTTGTTGGACACCACAGATATTCACAAAGCACCTGTGTAGGAACATGCACCTCAGGCGTGGTGCTCCAGAAGATGGAACCCAGAATCAGACTGCCTTCGTTCAAATCCCAGCTGCATCGCGCTCTAACTGTGGGACCTTGGGGTACCAACTTCACCTCTCTGAGCTTGGCTCCCTCCTAAAATAGAAAGAATAATTATATTACCTTTCTCATAGGCTGCTGAGAAAATGAAGTGAGTGAATTCATGCCAAAAGCAACGCATCATTCATAATGCTTGGCCTCATGCATAATCATTAACTAATACATTACATATGTTATTTTTATTGATTATAACAACCACCCTAGGCCATAAGCATAATTGTCCCCATTTTATAGATAGGTAAATCCAAGCTCAGCCACTTGTTCAGCATGGTCCATCAAGGGTGGAGCCAGCACTGATTCAGGCCTTTCTGACTCTGGAATGCACAGGCATGCGTTCGTCTGTGCTGGAATCTACACTGGTTCATGCATCGAGATTTGGAGTGCAGTGTTCTGCAGCTGTGAACTCACTTTAATCCCATGCTATCCCTCTACTTGACCTACCTGATGTTCATGGGCATGACACTGTCTTGGATGGGCCAGGGTCACGTGCAGCCCTAGCACATTGCATCCACCTGCCTCCACTGTGGAAGACAGAATGCAAGGGCATCTGAGAGCTGTGTCAGGAATAACCTGGAATCTGTTGTCCTCTCTCCTCTCTCTCTCTCTCTTTTTTTTTTTGAAATGGAGTCACCCTCTATAGTCCAGGCTGCAGTGCAGTGGCATGATCTTGGCTCACTGCAACCTCTGCCTCCCAGGTTCAAGCAAGTCTCCTGCCTCCGCCTCCTGAGTACCTGGTATTACAGGCACCTGCCAACATATCCAGCTAATTTTTGTGTTTTTAATAGAGACAGGGTTTCACCATGTTGGCCAGGCTGTCTTGAAATCCTGACCTCAGGTGATCTGCCCAGCCTCAGCCTCCCAAAGTGCTGGGATTACAGGCTTGAGCCACTGCACCCGGCCCTCTCATTTATTCTTTCAGTAGGAAGAGGACAGGACGAAGATCTCTGTCCACTCCTTTAATTGCTTCTCATCTTCATTCCTGGTGGAAGGAGACTTTGGGGGTAATTGCACATTGAAATTTTGCTGTGAGAAGCCATCTACATTAGCAGGAGAAAGGCTTGCCTTCCTTCTAGATTTTCGCTCCTCAATGTGTGGTCCCTGGACCAGCACCCATAGCATCAGCCTGGGAGCTGGTTAGAAATGTGAATTCTCAGGCCCCTTCCAGGTCCACTCAATCAGAATTTGCATTTTCCTAGGAGTACCTGTGTGATGCCAGTGCAATCTCTTTTTTTTTTTTTTTGAGATATGGTCTCACTCTATCACCCAGGCTGGAATGCAGTGATATGATTATAACTCACTGCAGCCTGGAACTCCTGAGCTCAAGCAATCCTCCCCACTCAGCCTCTTGAGTTGCTGGGACTATAGGCACACACCACCATACCTGGCTAATTTTTTTCTAAAGTTTTTGTAGAAAAGGGATCAGGCTGATATCAAACTACTGGCCTCAAGCAATCCTCCAGTCTCAGCCTCCCAAAGTACTAGGATTACAAGAATGAGCCACTGTGCCGTGCTGCATGTGCATACTAAAAGGTGAGAAGTACTGGTCTAGGTACTCCTCAGTAAAACCTGGGGCCCCATCAGGACGGAGCTGGAACAGTCTCTGAGACTTGGATCTCCATGGGAAATGCAGAATGGGGCTGGGATGCTGTGGGGGAGACCAAGGAGGGAGGCAGGAAAGAAAGACTGAGTGAGGTCGAGGGGGAAGGAGCCAAGCAGCAACCTGGGGCTGATTACACCAAGATGGAAGATGGATTTGGCCTCTTTCTCTGCCTTTAAACATGTTTGTGATTGGCTGTAACACTGGGTTTTTCATGGCCACAGCCTCTGCCCACATAGCCTTCCAGATACTTCACAGCATAGTGACGGGGAGAGACCTAGTTAGACAAACGTAGGACTTTATTAATAGCAACCAACTTCTTATGTATTGAAGATCACAGCGGATCACCACTAAACTTGGGTATGTCTCATGAAAGAAAAGATAGAATAAGAGAGAAGAAAGAAGAAAAGAAAGAAAGGAGTAAGGAAGGAAGGTCATTCTGGAAAGGCACAAAACAGGTAGGAGCCCTTGAGGGCAAGGACTGTGTCATTCACTTTTTCTTTTTGAGACACAGTCTTACTCTGTCACCCAGGCTGGAGTACAGTGGTGCAATCTCAGCTCACTGCAACCTCTGCCTCCCAGGCTCAGGCAATTCTCCTGCCTCAGCCTCCCGAGTAGCTGAGATTACAGGCATCCACCACCACGCCTGGCTAATTTTTCCACTTTTAGTAGAGATGGGGTTTCACCATTATGGCCAGGCTGGTCTCGAACTCCTGACCTCAGGTGATCCTCCCACCTTGGCCTCCCAAAGTGCTGGGATTACAGGCATGAGCCATCGCGCCAGGCCTCATTCACATCTTTTTATTCATTCATTCATTTATTCAACAACATCACACAGGGAGACAACACGTGAACAAAGTCCCTGCTTTCCTGGTGTCTTCAGTCTACTGGAACAGTTTTATAAAATTAACGGTAATAATGTGTTGTGTTGTCTGGAATATGAGGGATAATAACAAGATGCTGTTAAGTATGCATGATGAAGAGGACTTCGCCTAGTTTGGGATGGGGAAGGATTTATGCATTCATGGGCCTGGGGACACAAAGGAGGCCTGCAGCACAGTGGGAAAGAGGAAGAGGAGGGCCCTGGACCTGCGCCATCCTCCAACATGGCAGCCGCTGCCCACACACGGCTACTGAGCACTGGAAATGCAGCTGGTCCTAACCGAGCTGTGCCATCAAAATACACTCTGAAATTCAAAGACTCCAGATATTAAAAGAAAAAAGAATGTAAAGCATCACAATGATTTTATGTTTTTACATATTAAAATGACAGTATTTTGAACATACGGGATTAAATAAGATATACAGATGCTCCTCAACTTACTATGGCATTATGCCTCGGTAAACCCCTTATAAGTTGAAAATGTTGTAAGTAAAAAATGCACTTAATATATTTAGGCTACTGAACACCATAGCTCAGCCCAGCCTGCCTTCAGCATGCTCAGAATGCTTACATTAGCCTACAGTTAGGCAAAATCATCTAACACAAAGCCTGTTTTGTTTATATTTTGTTTTATTTTATTTTATTTTATTTTATTTTATTTTATTTTATTTTTGAGACAGAGCCTCGTTCTGTCACCCAGGTTGGAGTGCAGTGGCATGATCTTGGCTCACTGCAAACTTCTACCTCCCAGGTTCAAGCGATTCTCTTGCTTCAGCCTCCCGAGTAGCTGGGACTATAGACATGCACCGCCATGCCCAGCTAATTCTTATATTTTTCATAGAGATGGGGTTTCACCATGTTGGCCAGGCTGGTCTCGAACTCCTGACCTCAAGTTATCTGCCCGTCTTGGGATTACAGGCGGGAGCCAACACACCTGGCCACAACAACTGTTTTATAATAAAGTGTTGATTATCTCTCATACTGCATATTTCCAGCCTAGGAAAATATTACATTGCAATGGTTTTGCACCATTGTAAAGCCAAAAAATCGTAAGTTGAACCATCGTAAGTTTGGAATTATTATTTAAATTAATTGTATCTGTTTCTTTATAGGTTTTAAATGTAATTATTAGAATTTTTTTGAGACTCTGTTGCCCAGGCTGGAGTACAATGGCACAATCTCTGCTCATTGCAATCTCCGCCTCCCAGGATTTTCTCTCTCAAGTGATTCTCCTTCCTCAGCCTCTTGAGTAGCTGGGATTACAAGTGTGAGCCACCACACCCTGCTAATTTTTGTGTTTTTAGTAGAGATGGGGTTTCACCATGTTAGCCAGGCTGGTCTCAAATGCCTGACCTCAGGTGAGCCGCCCGCCTTGTTATCTTAAAGTGCTGGGATTACAGGCATGAGCCACAGCCTCTGGCCAGAAATTTTTAAATGACGTACATGGCACATGTTGTTCCTAGTGGGCAGCACTGACCTCAAAAGACTGAGGTGCAGGAGTCCATATTCCAGCACCACTGTTTGCCAGTTAATGCACCTTGAGCAAATTAGCTTAGCCACACTAAGCCTCAGTGCTGTCCTTTGTAAATAATCATATCTAGCATTTATTGTATAGCTTGCATGTGTTAAGCACATATAGCAATGTATCCAATCTTTACAAGGTCCATTGAAGTAGGTACTACAATTACCTCCATTTTGCAGCTGGAGAAACGGAGGCTCAGGAAGATATAATTCACCAAAGCCACAGCCCCAGGAAGTGGGGGTAGGTATAATTGAACCCAAGTAGTCTGGCTCCCAACACTCTGTTACAAAATCACTATACTGCCATGAACACAGCAATAGTACCTGTTGCACGGGATTGCCACGGAGAATTTCACTGAGGCAATGATGTATGCAACGCCCTTAGTATTGCACCAGACACCATATCAGTAAGCTCCATAGTGATAGTTGATATTATTTAACAAAGGACTGTTTACTAAAAAAAAAAAAAAAAAAAAAATTGTCAAATGATGCTATGCAAAGCACTGACCTGCTTTGGTGGGAGTTACACATTAAGGCACTGTATCAATTATCCATTGATGCATAACCAATGATCCCAAAGCCTGGTAACATAAAACAACAAACATGTATTATCTCACAGTTCCTGTGCCTCAGAAATTCAGGAGCAGCTTAACTGAGTGGTTCTGGCTTGGGTTTTCTCATGAGGTGGCGGTCATGATGTCACACAGGGTTGCAGTCATCTGGAGGCTTGACTGAGACTGAGACATCCACTTCCAAGATGACTCATTCACATAGTTGTGGGAAGGAGGTTTCTGATCATTACCATGTGGTCCCCTCCACTGAGCTGCTTGAGTATCCACACAACATGGCAGCCAACTGCCCCCAGAGCCAGTGATCCAAGAAAGAACAAGATAGAAGCCACAGTGTCTCTTATCACCTAGCTTTGGAAGTCTCATTCTGCCATTTCTGCAATATCCTATTTTGATTACACAAATCAGCCCTATTCAATATGGGAGAAAACTACACAAGAGCACTAATGCCAAGAGTCAGGGGTCACTGGGGCCATCCTGGAGGCTGGCTACTTGTCACTGATACATCTATGTAGCTTAATTTAGCTCCTGCTTTCCTTTCTAGGAAAACACACCTCTGGAATTTCAAAAGACCAGGTGCCTAAGAGCCCAGGACAGAAACCTGATTCAAACCTTCCTTTTAAAAGGATGATTTGTTGGTTTTATTAGTTCACATAGCTGAGGAAAACAAACGTGGAAAAATAATAATATCTGACATTTACTGAGCACATATTACATGCTAAGCACATGCTTCAACTCACCTAATCCTTATAAAGACCTTATGAGGCAGGTGCTGAACGTAAAGCAGGAAGCAATCCAGGGATCTGAAAGCACTGGTAACTTCTTTATTCATTTCAGCTTCTGTCCCAGTGCTGATCTTCTCTCAGACTCCTCCAGGTGGCAGGTACACAGTCATCATTAACTCAGTGGCCATGGCCTGAGAGTTGCTGATGCAAAGGGAAAGAAATGGTTTCTCTTGCCTAGTTTCAGTTGTGAAATCCCAAGGAAAACTTCTGATTGGCTCAGCTTCCGTCATATGTTCATTACTCGGCCAACCATAATGGCCAGAGGGAGTGACAGGAAGTGGCAATTCCTTGGAGAAACTAGGGGTGATTCTATCATAAAAAGGGGTGGGGGAGAGTAGATCAGGCAGACACAACCACTGAAGGAGGACAGTACAGGAGATTTACAGGAAGAAGATCTGTGAAGAGGTTTGGGAGGAGTTAAGAAGGGAAAGCAATCAGTCATTTTCCCAAAGGCCAGTCTGCAGGGCTGGGACTGAGCACAGGCTGAAATCAAGGTTGGACCATCTCTCAGCCCTTCTCAAGCCCTCCAGGCCTAGCAGTCTCCATCTGATCCCATATTGGAAATGGACATGGAAGATGCCACACCTTCTCAAGCTTTCCCTAGGAAAAGGGGTGGATGAACTGGCCTGAAGAATCTGAGGTCAGACCCAAAGTAGCCCCTCACTGGCAGGAAGGTTCTTTTTGGTCTCACTTTTTGTCTTAAACGTATCAGAGTTTGCATCACACTCCAGGATACTTTACTGTGTGTCTTGTTATAAAGGTAGTTTATTCTGTAAAGACCTTTAAATAAAATGGTTAATTCAGGGCCTATATTCACTCTGTGGCCTTGGTAGCTGCTGGGATGCCGCTGTGTACCATAGAGCTCTCAGTGCCCTGATTCAAGAAGCTTGGGCACATATGGTTGGCAAATCCAGATCCCAATGGCATGGAGTGCGGCAAAGGGCAGAAGGATGGCATTGATGTGGTATACTCCCAGGGGATTCATACTTTGCCCAAAGCCAGCTTGACATTCCCCCTTCTCTTCATTGAGCCTCCATCCCTGTTCTTCATTCACACTTGAACCGAAACTGGGGAGGGGTGCATCTTGGGGCCGAGAGACTATCCTGGTGCTGGGTACATCCCAGGACCCAGTATTAATAAACACTCAATAGATATTCACCAAATGCATTGCTGCTTTAGAATTCAGCAATAAAGTTAGATGTTTCCTAAAAATGTCTTTTAGGTCTTTATGAAAATCACTTTGGAAATATTTCATAAAATAAGAAAAAATGATCAACTACAATCATAAAAAATAATAATTTTGTAAAAATATTCGAATAATTATCAAATATTGTAACTGTTTATATATAATTATAAAATTTAGCAATTATAAAAGACAGTAAGAGTTGTCCTTTGTTCAGCTTTTCCATGTAAGAGACTTGGCATTGTGTTTTCCTATACGAGGTCAGTTTGAGAGTAAGCTTTGAAAACAGCAGTCACTCTATTTTTTATTGTCCTATATCCTCTCCTTGCCACAACTGAGTGCCCTAAATATATATGCAGCTCCTCCTGACCCCCACCCAAATATTAAGTCACCATCGACTAGCCTTTTGGGAGGCCAAGGCAGGCGGATCACCTGAGCTCAGGAGTTGGAGACCAGCCTGGGCAACAAAGTGAAACCCCATCTCTACTAAAACACAAAAAAATTAGCCGGGCATAGTGGTGCATGCCTGCAGTCCCAGCTACTTAGGAGGCTGAGGCAGAATAGCTTGAACCTGGGAGGTGGAGGTTGCAGTGAGCCGAGATCTCACCACTGCACTCCAGTCTAGGCAGCAAAGCAAGACTTGTCTCAGAAAAAAACAAACAAAAAACAGGCACAATTGAGACTATGGGGTCAGCCAGCAAGGCTGGGACTGGGGTACCCTGACGTACACTCTCACTGATTCTCCTAAGATGCTCTTTTTTTGCCTACACAATGGTCAGGCCAGGAGGTCTCCACACCAGGCTCTGTTCTTCTGGCGGGCCCCTGACCTTTTGTGTCCTGGAATACAGCAGAAGAACAGGATGGCATGGCCCTGCTGGAAACAGCACTTGGGAAAAGGCCACAGACTCAACTGCTTGTTCCACAGCACGCACGAGGGCCACTGCCAAAAATATAATTACCCAGAAATGTGGAACTGAGACAATGCAGCAGAGGAGACTGAGCAGGGACAGTAGGGGAGGGACAGAGAAGCTGGAGGAAGTAGGGCTGGTTCTGAGGGACAGACAGAGTCCCTCTCAGTGGCCCAGTGAGCTGTGGCTGGGGAATAAGAGGCCCCAGGCACCAGGAAAGATGGATCTGCAAACTAGAAGCTTCTAAGGAAATTGACTTGACTCTCTAACCTTTCTGGAAAGAGAGAAGCCCTTTCCATCCTGCAAAATTGTGAACGGTCACTTTGTAATGGAAGAATCAGGCCATCTTCCCTAAAGAGAAGTAGAGGAGGAACCCACGCAGCTCTCCTCTGCCCACTCCGTGTTAGGCAAAACTAATCTCCCTGCTCCTCAGAGGGGATGGGAACAAAAGGTGGGCTACAAGCTCATCTGTGGAGAAACCATAGAGGAATATTCGCTGAGATCTTTGACCCAGAGGCTTTAGTGCAACTGCTAAGCTCATTTCAGGTCGCGTGACACTCTTGTGCCAGTCCTCACTGGTGTGATAGTTACAGAAAAGCTGGCATTTGTCTTTGCTCTAATAATGCCCCCATCAACGTACAATCTATAATAAATGATTATTAATGACAAGTTGTGGGGCACTTCTGAATTGCTATGACTATCTCCAACCCTGAGAATGTGTCCTAACACACACCAATGCATAGATGTGACATTGGAAATATTTAGTGACTGGGGCCTCAACTGCATCAGAACCAGCAACCAACCAGCAATAAGAACCAAAGGGACAAGGTTCTGAGACATTATCCTGTGCCTGGCATTGACAGGTTGGTTTATGAGTCATGGGAATCTCCAGGAGGTCCCAGGGAAATGCCAGAGCAGAAGAGGGGACACTTGGGGATTTCAGGGCAGTGCTATTTAACCAATTGACATGGAACTATTTCTTTATTTTTAAAACAGAGAGGCCAGACGCAGTGGCTCACGCCTGTAATCCCAGTACTTTGGGAGGCCGAGGCAAGCGGATCACTGGAGGTCAGGAGTTTGAGACCAGCTGAGCCAACATGGTGAAACCCTGTCTTACTAAAAACACAAAAATTAGCCGGGTGTGGTAGCACTCACCTATAATCCCGGCTACTAGGGAGGCTGAGGTAGGAGAATCACTTAAGCCTGGGAGACAGATTGCAGTGAGCCGAGATCTCGCCACTGCACTCCAGTCTGGGTGGCAGAGCAAGACTCGGTCTTAAAATAATAAATAAATAAAAATAAATTTAAAAAAATAAAAACAGAGCCAACTGAATATCCACATATGAAACCATGAAGTTGCATCCCTTCTTCACACCATGTGCAAAAATTAACTTAAAACGTACCATAGACTTAATGATAAGAGCTAAAACTATAAAATCCTTAGAAGAAAATATAGATATAAATGTTTGTAACCTTGGACCAAGGAAAGCCTTCTTAGACACCGAAAACACAAGAAACCTGGGAAGAAATAGACCAAAATACAAAACTTGTATGCAAAGGATGGCACCAAGAAAGTAGAAAGATAACCAACGGAATGAAGGGGAATATTGGCAAGTTATATATCTGATAAGGGAATCATGTCTTGAATGCAGAAAGAACTACTACAGCCCAGAAATAAAAGACAAACAAATATGAAAATGGCAAAGGATCTCAATAGACATTTCTCCAAAGATAATATACAAATGGCCAAGAAACACGTAAAAAGATGTCCAACAACATTAGCCATTAGAGAAATGCAAATCAAAACCACAATAAGATACTATTTTGCACCCACTAGGATGGCTATAATTTTTTAAATGAAAAATAATAAGCGTTGGCAAGAATATGGAGAAATTGTCACCCTCATACAATATTGATGGGAATGCAAAATAATATAATGCCTTTGAAAAGCAGTTTGACAGTTACTAAAAAAAATTAAGCAGTTTCCTTATGACCCAGAAATTCCACTTCTACGTATATATCCAAATGAATAAAAATGTGTCCATATAAAAAAACTTGTACATAAATATTTATAGCAGCATTATTAATAATAACCAAAAATGGAAACAACTCATATGTTTATCAACTGATGAACAGATAAGCAATGTTGATATAGCCATCCAGTGGAATGCTATTTAACCATAAAAAGGAATGAAGCACCAATACACACTCCAGCATGAGTGAACTCTGAAACCATGCTAAGTGAAAGAAGCCAGTTGCAAAAGATCACATATTATATGATGCTGTTTATGTGAAATGTCCAGAATAGGCAAATCCATAGAGACAGAAAAAAGATTAGTGGTTGCCTAGGGTCACAGGGACTGGGAAGAAATGAGGGTGACTGCTAATGGGTACATAGTTTCTTTTTAGAGTGATGAAAATGTTCTAATATTGACTGTACTGATGGTTATACAACTCTGTGAATATACTACATGCTGTAGAACTGTGCACATTAAATGGGTGAATTGCATAATATGTGAATTCTATCCCTGGAAAGTTATTAGATGTGCCACATTGGCCAATACACAAACATGCTGTTTAAAAATGCAGACATGAGTGTGCATGAGTGCATGCACAAATACACCCCAAGCAGACAGAAACATGAGAAGAAGAAATTGAGAGAAACTGATCAATACGAATGACTGTGAATATTTTTTACAAGGGTGGCCACAAAGAGTGAATTCTTGCTGCATAGTTTTGGCATAGGAGGTCCTGCTGAAAATACATATAATTTTACCTCCCCAAAAGAATAAGAACCTTTTGTGCCCTCAAATAATTATGTTCTGGAGCTTTCTTATTTGGGCAGTTTCTAGGAGTTGTACCTGTATCCCTATTATTACAGAAATATGACTCCCAATGGTAATATTTGAAGAGACATCTACATGAAGCTTATAAAATCCTGGTGCTGTTTCCCCCTCAGAAAGAACACAGTCTCCCTGCCATATTAGCAAACTGCTTCTGCCTAACACCAACTGATGGGAGGCAGTGGAAGAAGATGCTCTCTGGGAAATTACAATGCAATGATTCAGTTCCATGTCTGGGAAAGATGGAGGCCTTGTAGCTCACACCCAGGCCACGGCAGGGAGCCCTGAGTTATACACTGTGTGGGGACATGAGGGAAGGCTATTTGCCAAGCAGAATAAATCCATGTCTTTCTCAGAGGGGCCTCCAAAGTAACAAATGCACTCACTGATTAAATGCAATTCCAGGGCAGATGAGTTTGGGTTCGGGAAAACAATGTGGCCTGCTCGATGACTCATCTTTTGTGCTGCTACACACTGTCACCACACTTGACTGGGCTGCCACTACTGATATCTGACATTTGTTGAGCACAATGATAAATACTTACACGCTTATCTCATTTCATCCTCAGAACCACTCAATGAGGTCAATGCCATCATCACGACCACTTTGCAGGTGGAGAACTGAGGTCCAAGGGGGCAGATGAAGTTTTGAACCCAGTTCTGCCTGACACTATTGCCAAGTCATCAGCACTTGTGCTTCAAAAGCAGGAGCTCTGAACACAGGCTTACAAACCAAGAGGGGAGGAACGGCAGAGGAAGAGAGAAGCTTGTTCCTTGTTTTCTTTGGTCATGGCATTGAATTATTGTCGAAATTCTCGAGAGGCAACATTTCTGAATATAAGAAGCATATGAGAGAAATATCCTCATCCAAGATACAGGAAGAAAAGAAATTGGAGAAATTATACTGAAAAACAAAATCTCTCTGCACATGTTTAGGGAAGACAGAAGGAGCAGGGCCAAGTGAGGAAGATAAGACTACAGAGATGCCAATCAAAGACTGGTCCAGGTCCTCTTACCTTAGTCCACTCCACAACACACGCACAAATACACCCCAAGCAGACACAAACATGAGAAGAAGAAATTGAGAGAAACTGATCAATACGAATGACTGTGAATATTTTTTACAAGGGTGGCCACAAAGAGTGAATTCTTGCTGCATAGTTTTGGCATAGGAGGTCCTGCTGAAAATACATATAATTTTACCAAGAGGGGAGGAACTGCAGACAGAAACCCCTCACCTCATGTTCCAGCAGCAACCAAAAGGTCCTCCTATGAAGGGCACTGCCTCCTTCTTCTCTTTTCCTTCTCCCTGCACTCCATTCAGGGATCCTACCCATAGATGAATGAGAACAGGTTTAGAAAACACATTTGCCCACTGTAGACTTTACCTGAAGTTTCTCAGTAGATCCACACTGAGCCACGGGGAGAAGTCTGTGGGACAAGAAGGAGAACATCAGCTGGGTGCAGTGGCTCACACCTGTAATCCCAGTACTTTGGCAGGCTGAAGCAGGAGGATGACTTGAAGCTGGGCGTTTGAAACCAGTCTGGTCAACATAGCAAGATCCCATCTCTACAAAAGAAAAAATCTAAAAATTATCCAGGCATGGTAGCATGTACTAGTAGTCTCAGCTATTCAAAAGGCTGAGTCAGGAGGATCACTTGAGCCCAGGAGTTTGAGGCTGCAGTGAGCTGTGATTGCACCTCTGCACTCCAGCCTGGGCAACAGAGCAAGACCTGTCAAAAAAAAAAAAGAAGAAGAAGAAGAAAAGAAGAAGAAGAAGAAGGAGAAGAAGAAGGAGAAGGAGGAGAAGAAGGAGAAGAGGAAGAAGAGGAAGAGGAGGAGGAAGGAGGAGGAGGAGGAGGAGGAGGAGGAAGAGGAAGAAGAAGAAGAAAAACATTGACTGGGGCCAGAAGGAGTAACTGAAGTTTCAGCACCAAGTCTAATGGGCCACCACTTTGGTTTCCTTCTTTCTTTCTTTATTTATTTTTATTTATTTATTTTTTTGAAACAGAGTCTCGCTCTGTTCCCCGGGCTGGAGTGCAGTGGCCGGATCTCAGCTCACTGCAAGCTCCGCCCCCCAGGTTTACGCCATTCTGCTGCCTCAGCCTCCCAAGTAGCTGGGACTACAGGCGCCCGCCACCTCGCCCAGCTAGTTTTTTGTATTTTTTTAGTAGAGACGGGGTTTCACCATGTTAACCAGAACTGTCTCGATCTCCTGACCTCGTGATCCGCCCGTCTCGGCCTCCCAAAGTGCTGGGATTACAGGCTTGAGCCACCGCGCCCAGCCTCCTTCTTTTATTACAGTTTTTTATTTTGACATAGTTTCAGATCTACAGAAAAGCTGCAAGAATTGTAAAAATAATTTCTAGGATGCCCCAATTAAAAGACACAGACTTGCAAATTGGATAGAGTCACGACCCATCAATGTGCTGTATTCAGGAGACCCATCTCATGTGCAAAGACACACATAGGCTCAAAATAAAGGGATGGAAGAATATTCATCAAGCAAATGGAAAGTGAAAAAAAGCAGGAGTTGCAATCCTAATCTCTGATAAAACAGACTTTAAACCAACAAAGATCAAAAGAGACAAAGAAGGGCGTTACATAATGGTAAAGAGATCAATGCAGCAAGAAGAGCTATCTATCCTAAATACATATGCACCCAATACAGGAGCACCCAGATTAATAAAGCAAGTTCTTAGAGACCCACAAAGAGACTTAGACTCCCACACAATAATAGTGGGAGACTTTAACACCTCACTGTCAATATTACACAGATCAACAAGACAGAAAATTAACAGGGATATTCAGGACTTGAACTCAGCTCTGGACCAAGTGGATCTAATAGACATCTACAGAACTCTCCACCCCAAATTAAGAGAATATACATTCTTCTCAGCACCTCATTACACTTATTCTAAAATTGACCACATAATTTGAAGCAAAACACTCCTCAGCAAACACAAAAGAATGGAAATCATTACAGTCTCTCAGGCCACAGTGCAATCAAAGTAGAACTCAGGATTAAGAAATTCACTCAAAACCTTACGACTACATAGAAACTGAACAACCTGCTTCTGAATGACTACTGGGTAAATAAAGAAATGAAGGCAGAAATAAAGATGTTCTTTGAAAGCAATGAGAACAAAGACACAATGTACCAGAATCTCTGGGACACATTTAAAGCAGTGTGTAGAGGGAAGTTTATAGCACTAAATGCCCACAAGAGAAAGCAGGAAAGATCTAAAATTGACACCCTAATATCAAAAATAAAAGAACTAGAGAAGCAACAGCAAACAAATTCAAAAACTAGCAGAACACATGAAATAACTAAGATCAGAGCAGAACTGAAGGAGATGGAGACACGAAAAACCCTTCAAAAAATTCATGAATCCAGGAGCTGTTTTTTTGAAAAAAATAAACAAAATAGATAGACTGCTAGCCAGACCAATAAAGAAGAAAAGAGAGAAGAACCAAATAGATGCAATAAAAAAAGATATAGGGGATATCACCACTGACCCCACAGAAAAACAAACTACCATCAGAGAATACTACAAACACCTCTGTGCAAATACACTAGGAAATATAGAAAAAATGGATAAATTCCTGGACACATACACCCTCCCAAGTCTAAGCCAGGAAGAAGCTGAATCCCTGAATAAACCAATAACAAGTTCTGAAATTGAGGCAGCAATTAACAGCCTACAAACCAAAAAAAGTCCAGGACCAGACAGATTCACAGCCGAATTCTACCAGAGGTACAAGAGGAGTCGGTACTATTCCTTCTGAAACTATCCCAAGCAACAGAGAAAGAGGGAATCCTCACTAATTCATTTTATGAAGCTAGCGTCACCCTGATACCAAAACTTGGCAGAGACACAACAACAAAAGGAAATTTCAGGTCAATATCCCTGATGAACATCAATACCAAAATCCTCAATAAAATCCTGGCAAACTGAATCCAGCAGCACATCAAAAAGCTTATCCACCACGATCAAGTCGGCTTCATCCCTGGGATGCAAGGCTGGTTCAACATACACAAATCAATAAACACAATCCATCACATAAACAGAACCAATGACAAGAACCACATGATTATCTCAATAGATGCAGAAAAGGCCTCCGATAAAATTCAACACCCCTTCATGCTAAAAACTCTCAATAAACTAGGTATCAATGGAACATATCTCAAAATAATAAGAGCTATTTATGACAAACCCACAGCCAATATCATGCTGAATGAGCAAAAACTAGAAGCATTCCCTTTGAAAACTGGCACAAGACAAGGATATCCTCTCTCACCACTCCTATTCAACATAGTATTGGAAGTTCTGGCCAGGGCAATCAGGCAAGAGAAAGCAATAAAGCGTATTCGCATAGGAAGAGAGGAAGTCAAATAGTCTCTGTTTGCAGGTGACATGATTGTATATTTAGAAAACCCCATCATCTCAGCCCAAAATCTCCTTAAGCTGATAAGCAACTTCAGCAAAATCTCAGGATACAAAATCAATGTGCAAAAATCACAAGCATTCCTATACACCAATAACAGACAAACAGAGAACCAAATCATGAGTGAACTCCCATTCACAATTGCTACTAAGAGAGTAAAATACCTAGGAATCCAGCTTAAAGGGATGTGAAGGACCTCTTCAGGGAGGACTACAAACCACTGCTCAAGGAAATAAGAGAGGACACAAACAAATGGAAAAACGTTCTATGCTCATGGATAGGAAGAATCAGTATCATGAAAGTGGCCATACTGCCCAAAGTAATTTATAGATTCAATGCTATCCCCATCAAACTACCACTGAATTGGAAAAAGCTACTTTAAAGTTCACATGGAACCAAAAAAGAGCCCACATAGCCAAGACAATCCTGGGCAAGAAGAACAAAGCTGGAGGCATCATGCTACCTGACTTCAAACTATACTACAAGGCTACAGTAACCAAAACAGCATGGTACTGGTAGCAAAACAGATATATAGACCAATGGAACAGAACAGAGGGCTCAGAAATAACACCACACGTCTACAACCATCTGATCTTTGACAAACCTGACACACACAAGCAATGAGGAAAAGACTCCCTATTTAATAAACAGTGTTGGGAAAACAAGCTAGCCATATGCAGAAAACTGAAACTGGATCCCTTCCTTATATCTTATACAAAAATCAACTCAAGATGGATCAAAGACTTAAATGTAAGACCTAGGACCATAAAAATCCTAAAAGAAAACCTGGGCGATACCATTCAGGACACAAACAACCCCATCAAAAAAAAAAAAAAATGGGCAAAGGATCTGAACAGACACTTCTCAAAAGAAGACATTTATGCAGCCAATAGAAATATGAAAAAATGCTCATCATCACTGGTCATTAGAGAAATGAGAATCAAAAGCACAATGAGATGCCATCTCATGCCAATTAGAATGGTGATCATTAAAAAGTCAGGAAACAACAGACGCTGGAGAAGTTGTGGAAAAATAGGAACACTTTTACACTGTTGGCTGGAGTGTAAATTAGTTCAACCATTGTGGAAGACAGTGTGGCGATTCCTAAAGGATCTAGAACTAGAAATACCTTTTGACCCAGCAATCCCATGACTGGGCATATACCCAAAGGATTATAAATCATTCTATGATAAAGATACATCCACACGTAGGTTTACTGCAGCACTATTCACAATAGCAAACACTTGGAACCAACCCAAATGCCCATCAATGATAGACTGGATTAAGAAAATGTGGCATATATACACCAATAAATACTATGTAGCCATAAAAAAGGATGAGTTCATGTCCTTTGCAGGGACGTGGATGAAGCTGGAAACCATCATTCTCAGCAAACTATCACAAGATCAGAAAACCAAATACTGCTTGTTCTCACTCATAAGTGGGAGTTGAACAATGAGAACACATGGACACAGGGAGGGGAACATCACACACCGGGGCCTGTCAGGGAGTGGGGGGCTAGGGGAGGGATAACATTTGGAAAAATACCTAATGTAGGTGATAGGTTGAGAGGTGCAGCAAACCATCATGGCACGTGTATACCTATGTAACAAAACTGCATGTTCTGCACATGTAACCCAGAACTTAAAAGTATAATAATTTTTAAATAAAAGAATGTCTACAAGCCTTTCACTCAGATGCCCCATCTCATCTTTCCCTCTCAATTGATAGACAGATATAGATATATACAAGTACATAAACATACACAAGCATTACAAATAGAGACATATGCATATATACAAATATATGTATACACAGGTATACATACATTCTCTCTCTCTCTCTCTTTGTGTGTGTATATATATATATATATGCACACATACACATTAAAAACCACTGGTACCTTCAATTCCTATTCAACACTGCAGAGCTCATTAGATCTTTCTCTTTCCCATATTGGTAATTCTCTCCCCATCAGTGAGAAACCTGGCTCCCACTACGCACAATATATTTACTTTTTGTCTAATCCCAGAACACAATCAGTATTTTCAGAATTCATCATTTATTCATCTGCAAAATAGAAACCTCCCATCTAGCATTTAAGACTCATTAGTCCCAGGAATTTGAGACCTGCCAGAGCAACATGGCGAGATCCCATCGCTACAAAAGATTTTAAAAATTAGCTGGGTGTGGTGGCATGTGCCTGTAGTCCCAGGTACTTGGGAAGCTGAGGTGGGAAGATGACTCGAGCCCAGGAAGTTGAGGCTGCAGTACGCGGTGACTGCGCCACTGCCTTCCAGCCTGGATGACAGAGGGAGACCCTGTCTCAAAACAAAAACAAAAACAAACAAACAAAACTCAGAGTTCTTTAGTCCTTATTCCAAGCACTGTGCTCCAGTCACTGGTTCAGTCCCCCTCCCACCTCCACCTTCCTTTCAACGTGGTTGCGTGTTTCATCTGAAATACAGTTGACTTCATTTGTTTCTACTTACATCTCATTTTAAGATTTTTTTTGTTCCTCCTTGTTGTCTTTTCCTTCCTTTTTTCCTTTTTTTCCTTCCTTCATTCCTTCCCTTCCTTCCTTCATTCCTTCCTTCCTTCCTGCTTCCTTCCTTCCTCCTTTCTCTGTCTCTTTTCCTTTCTTTTTGAATACATGAAATCTTAACAGGGTTCCAAGAGTCAGAACTATATGAAAAGATAGAGTAGCAGAGTAGGGTCGTTTCCTTTTCATTCCTTCTCTGCTTTCAGCCTCGTTACCACCTACCCCTGTAACTAACCAATCTCATTATTTCTGTCATATCCTTCTAGTTCTGCTGGTTTTTTTTTTTTTTTCTTGCACAAATGAGGAAATATTTTCTTATTTCCCCTCCCTTCTTACACAAAAGGTAGCACCCTATCTTAACAGTATGCCCTGGAGTCATCCCACATATGTCCATAGATATCATTCTTATTCTTTTTTACAGTGGCATAGAACTCCATTGGGTGAATACACTGTAATCACTTAACTAATCTCACGTGTGTGGGTGTTTAGATTGTCTCCGGTGTTTAGATTGTGTCCACTGTTTTGCAATTACAAACAATGTAGCAATTAATACCTTGTGCATACATATTTTCACATTATGGGAATGTTAGCTACTTTTAAATGTTATGTATCAGTAAGGATTAGATCCAACTTTATGTAATAGAAAACTCATAATAACAGAAATATATAATAGGTTATTGCTAGCCACGCAAAAAAAAGATCCAGAAGCAAGAAGTCCAGGTTGTCACTGTGGCTCACGAGGGAACCTGACTCCTTCTGTCATGCTGTTCTTCCATTCTTAGTATGTTATTTCCATATTTAATTACCTCATGTTCTAAATGGCTGCTGATACTCCCACCATCACATTCATGCTCCAGGAAGGAAAAGGATGTAAGATCAAAAAGGGCTTTCTTCAGCTGTTACTTTTTTATGGAGACATTCTGAAAGTGTCTCCCAACAACTTTCACTTACATCTTATCTTCTAGAGTTCAGTTACATAGCTACAGGGAGGTTGAGGAAAATAGTCTTGCAGCTGGTCACACCACTACCTTCAGTATTTTATTTATTTATTTATTTATTTATTTATTTTTAAACGTCTCACTCTGTCACCAGGCTGGAGTGCAGTGGCGCAATCTCGGCTCACTGCAACCTCCACCTCCCGGGTTCAAGCAATTCTCCTGCCTCAGCCTCCCAAGTAGCTGGGACTACAGGCGTATTCCACCATGCGCAGCTAATTCTTGTATTTTTAGTAGAGATGGGTTTCACCATGTGATTTCTCTGTCTCTTGACCTCCTGATCTGCCCACCTCGGTCTCACAAACTGCTGGGATTACAGGTGTGAGCCACGATTAGGGTTCTTTAGTTGAGGAGGAGGGGGAAATTGTGTGTTGGTTGGGTAACTAGCAATCCCTACCACATGTTACTACAATTAAATTTTCACTCCTTCCATCACTGCTATACAACCAGTACACCTTTTGTTTATGAGGGTGTCCTAAAAAGTCACTTCTCTCTCCGGAGTACTTTGGGATAATTTGAGGTGCATTTTCCTAGTTCTGAACCAGTATAAGGACCTCCCTGCTTGGGGACCAGTGGGAGTGATGGCCACCGGCTCCACGGGAATGTCCAGGAGAATGCATTCACTGGGGCCACCCTGTTATATGAACCACCAGAAGGGACAGGTGTTTTCACGAGAAGGGAAAATACAATGATTGCATTAATCCGTTTTCATGCTGCTCCTAAAGACATACCCGAGACTGGGCAATTTACAAAAGAAAGAGGTTTAATGGACTCACTGTTCCACGTGGCTGGGGAGGCCTCACAATCATAGTGGAAGGTGAAAGGCACCTCTTACATGGAGGCAGACAAGAGATGTGACCTTGTGCAGGGAAAATCCTCTTTATAAAAGCATCAGATCTCGTGAGACGTATTCAGTATCACGAGAACGGCGTGGGAAAGACCCACCCCCATGATTTAATTACCACCCACTGGGTCCCTCCCATGACACATGAGAACTGTGGAAGCTACAATTCAAGATGAGATTTGGGTAAGGACACAGTCAAACCATATCAATGATCCTTCAACAAGCAAAGGAGATAAACCCAAAAGCCAGATGCCACTAACTTTCACCAGAGGTGAAAGTAACAATGTAGTCATGTCACCAAGAGAAGCAAATGTATCAAGAGACTTTAAAAAGTGCCCAGGTTAATCCCAGAGGGAATAGGGACTGTCATACAAAATGACGTTACATACTAAAAGAATGATGTCAGGAGTGCCAGTAAAGGCAAAGCGCTTATGTGTGAGTTTGGGAGCGGAGCCTGCAGGGGGATGAGGTTCAGTTGGGTAGGAGGAGTGGGGACTGAGCTGTTGGATTTCTGCTCCAGAACAAAGAAAAGGGGACTCTCACAGTGGCTCGGTGAAAAGTGCTAGGGTTTTGGAGTGTGATGGAGCTGAGTTCACACCCCAGCTTTATGAGTGACAACCATAAAGTAACTTCATTCCTCTGGGGCCTCAGCTTTCTCATCCACACTCTGCTTTCTAGCATGGAGCTGTGGGGAGAATTGAAGGATAGATTAAAGATTCAGCAAGGCAGTTATTAATCATTAATAGTTACTGCCATGGTTGGGTGTGGTGGCTCATGCCTATAATCCCAGCACCTTGGGAGGTTGAGACTGGAGGATCGCTTGAGCCCAAGAGTTCAAGCTCAGCCTGGGCAATACAGCAAGACCTCATCTCTACACATAATAAAAAAAAAAAAATTAACCAGGCATGGTGGTGCACATCTGTAATCTCAGCTACTCAGGAGGCTGAGGTGAGAGGATTGCTTGAGCCCAGGAGGCTGAGGCTGCTGTGAGCCATGATCATGCCACTGCACTCCAGCCTGGGCAACAGAGCAAGATCCTGCCTCAATTTTTTAAAAAATAGTTACTATCATATCATTTAGTATGAAAGTTCTCAGCCAGTCCTTCCCTACGTGTTCACGTCTGGTTACCAGACCCTTCTCCCACTTGGACGGAGGATTACAGAAAGGAGGAGGGCAAACACCTTCTTGCGAGATGCCGAGCTACAGTCCCCCAGGGAGAAAGGGTAGAAAACCACACGTAAGGGATTTTCCACGCTTCTTAGGGTTGACCCTCCTAACCGTCTGTTAGGTAGAGCCAGACAGCATGACAGGCCCAGGGGCCCACAAGAGGCCACCGCATATCAAGATATGGAAAGTTTCCCTTTTTCATGCCCTAACATGCTGGATCTAAAGGAGTTTTGTCCCCAAGGGGCTGTTCATTAAGGAATCACTTTCCTTACACTCAGGACTCCCGGGATGTCAACCTATAATTTAGTATTGTCCCAGTGACCACTGGCTGTGCAGCCCTGGACATGTCTCAGTCTCTGGAAATTGCCCTCCCTTCCCCCTCAGGGTGTTCTGAGACGCCCACAAAAGCTCTGCTCTGGATGTTTGAAGTACCAGAAAGTGCTCAGGTTGACAAAACAAATGTGTCTGAGTAAGCACCTTAGTTCTTACTCATTAAATTCTTGGATAAGACCAAAAAAAAAAAAAAAAAACAAAGAAAACAAACAAAAGAAATCTGCCATTAATTGAACACCTACTATGTTCCTATACTTTATATGCATTCTCTCATCTCACCCTTACAACCATGCCATGGGTGTGGGAAGCAGCTATTATCATCCCCATTTTGCTGTAGATGAGATTCAGAGAGGTTATGAGGCTTGCCGAAGGTCACAGAGTCAGCAAATAGCAGATTTAGGATCCAAATATAGTGCTGTCTGACACCAAATCTATAATCTTAAAAAGTTGGGTGTGGGCCAGAGGTTGTGGCTCATACCTGCAATCCTAGCACTTTGAGATGCCATGGCAGGAGGACTGCTTGAGGCCAGGAGTTCGAGGCTACAGTGAGCTATGATTACACCACTGCCTTGCACTGTCCACCTTAGGCAACAGAGTGAGACCCAGTCTCAAAAAAAAAAAAAAAAAAGTCAGGTCCTTTGGCAGAAGGTCTTTCAAAAGCTCAAAAGTGCAGCTTGGATGGGAGGGTGTCCTCTGGTGTGGGTCTTCCACAAGTCCCCAGAAGCCTTCATCCTACAAAAGACCCCATCATGTGCAAAGACAGCTGCTGGCACACAGCATCCCCTGGTTGAGATGCAGATTTCCCCCTTTGCTTCTCAGCCACAGTAAAAGCAAAGTTTATTTTCATTGCCCCGCTTCCCCATGTTGGAAGAAAGCAGAGCCTGGGCCCCACATTCCATTCTAAGTAAGGGACGGGAGGGCTGTTAAACCTGATTAAGATGATTTTTGCATTTTGAAAGAAGTATTACACACACTCACCCCTCCCCCAGGTAGAACCTTTGCATCATTTCCAGAATTGAGCTCGATATCAGCCTAGTGCCACACTCACATCTGCCCACAGCCATGAATCCATCTACAGACAGGTGGGCAGTCAGCATGTCATTTCAGAGGCTGCTCATTCAGATTTGGTCCGTTGAGACCAGCACAATGCCTCACGCCTATAATCCCAGCATTTTGGGAGGCTGAGGCAGGAGGATCCCTTGAGCCCAGGAGTTCAAGACTCGCCTGGGCACCATAGCAAGACTCCGTCTTTACAATAAACAATTTTTTAAAAAATTACCCTGGCATGGTGGCACACGCCTGTAGTCCCAGCTACTCAGGAGGCTGAGGCAGGAGGATCACTTGAGCCTGGGAGGTCAAAGTTGTGGCGAGCTATGATGGTGACACTTCACTCCAGCCTGAGTGACAGGCAGAGTGAGACCCTGTCTCAAAATAAAATAAAATAAAATAAAATATAAACAAAATATTTGGTTAGTTTGTTGCTTGGGTCTGTCTTCTCCCTCCCCTTTGGAAACTTTTTTTTTTCTTTTTTTTTTTTGAGACAGAGTCTCACTCTTGTCTCCCAGCCTGGAGTGCAATGGCACAGTCTCAGTTCACTGCAACCTCTGCCTCCTGGGTTCAAGCAATTTTCCTGCCTCTGCCTCCCAAGTAGCTGGGGTTACAGGCACCCGCCACCATGCTTGGCTAATTTTTGTATTTTTAGTAAAGACAGGGTTTCACCATGTTAGCCAGACTGGTCTCAAACTCCTGACCTCAGGTAATCGGCCTTCCTCAGGCTCCCAATGTGCTGGGATTACAGGCACAAGCCACTGCGCCCAGCTGGAACCTTTCTGGATTTCCATTGCTCCCTGACTCCCCCATGCTCCATAAAGGAAGGCAATTGTGACCTGTGAGTAACTAAGATTCAAGTCTTGGGAATGGAATAAGAGGGATGGGACGCCACTCATAATGGGCTGTATCTTCCCACTCTGGCCTGAGCAGTCATTGGCCAATTGAGTCAGTGCTCTAAGACTGTCCTTCTCAAAGTGTGATCTGTGCACCAGCATCATCCACATCACCTGGAAACTCAGAAACGCAGGGCCTTAGACTCCACCTTAAGACATGCACATTCATGTCTGTGAAACTCCACTCCAAGATCTGAAGACCTGGAGCCCTCCCCCACACCCCACCCTAAATCCAAACAGCTTAGCTTTCAGGAATGAGTACCTTGACAAATGAATAAATAGTTCTTCCAGAAGGAAAGTTGGAGAAATATTACATGCCAGGTTCCTCCCGAGTGCACAAAATACATTAGCATATGCATGGCCCTGATAAGTCCTGCCTTAAAGCAACATATTTACTTGTGTTTCACTGAATGCTTCCCAAACTTATCTGGCCACAAAATCTTCTTTTCCTAGAACACCCAACTGTAGAATATATTTTGGGAAGCACTGCCTTTACTTGTAAGAGAGGAAACCACAATTCTTTACCTCATCTTTAGGATTAGGCAGCTGTGCAAAATATGAGGTTGCATTTTAATAACCAGTTCCAAGACCTCAGGATGTACAAATCAGAAACCTATTTTAAAGGTGACAGGCAAGTTTACACCAATTACCTTTAACTAGAGTCACACCCTCTTATTTCCAGGATTTCAGCCTCAATTCCCACGGTCCCTCAAACTCAACATGCCTAGCCCAATTTTATTACAGAATGTGGCTCTCTGATAACATCGCCATTTTTCCCCTAGGTTCTTCTCTCCCCTACCTATTAATCCCCTACTCACCCCTCCTAGCCCCCACCCCACCACATCCCTGCACTGCCTTGGCCTCTCCATCTAATCAATTGCCAAGTTCATTAGATCTTATCTCCGTTATGTCTTTCAACACTTCCTACCCTGTTCCTTCTCCCTATGACTAACCCAGCCTCTTGCCCCCAGGCACCCTCCTGCCTTTATTTCTCTATAATTCATCCTACTCCCTGCAAATAGAAAGATTTCTCAATGCACATATGTGCTTCTGTCACTCATGGGCTCCAGTCCAGGTACTTGCTTAATTCTAATTCTGATAATATTATTCCCATTTGGAAGATCAAGAAACTGAGGCACAGAGAGGCTACGTGACTTGCCCAAGGTCACATATATCATGAGCGGTGGCAGGAGGATTTGAGGTTGGAAATACGGCACCAGAAGCTGAACACTTGGTCCCTGCATAAATGCATTCTGCACCGTGGCCTTATAATAGTCCTGCCCATACCTGCTGCCTCTGCCGTGCAATATGGCACTGTGGTGGAATATGGCAACATTCTCCATCTCTAGCTATCAACACTGTCATGAAATTGCTACCCAAACGCATCAAGTGAGGCACCTGAGATGCAAAATTTCAGAAGGCGCTCTGCACTCTCTCCCCAGGATGCTTTTGGGGGAGGGCATCCTCATGTGCCCTCAGGTGGCCAAGCGCCTTCAGATGGTGCTTTCATGGAGGACATCCTTATATTTTGCACTTTAGGCACCTCGCTTGCCTCACCCTAGTCCTGGCTCCACTCTGCACACATCATCTCATTTACTCCTCAGAAGAAGCCTGTGTTGTAGGCTGGTATCATGATTATCATCAGCAGCATTTTACAGATGGGAAAACTGGCAGGCAGAGAGGGAAAGTGATTTGATTTGCCTAAGTTGAGGTCCAGACTTAAACCCTAGGCCGTCCAACTTTAAAGCTATACGCTAACCCACAGGGCTCTGTGGGATTCGTTTATGGCCCAAGAATAGCATAAATGAAGTCTGTACTTGGCAGAGTGCTGGGGCATCCGTAAGAGGTGCTCTGGATGGGGCGCAGGGGCAAGAGCACACTGGGAGGGAGGAAGAGCGCATGGGGAGGTGGCATTTGAGATGAGACGAGAAGCAGCTAGGATTTCAACAGGTGGCACTTCGGGGGAGGGCATGCTAGGAGGAGGGAACTGGAAGTACACGGTCCAGGGGCTAGGAAAGGGCAGGGGCTGTTCCAGGACAGTGTGGAGTTGGGTTTGGCTGGGGCACAGAGCACGTACACAGAAGCCAGTGTGGAGAGGCACTGGCTGGGGACAGGCCAACACCAGAGCACCCCTGGTGTGGTGGGACAGCTTCATCCAGCTACGTCCCAGGACAGGGAGACTTCTCTTGGGGCCAGAGTGGGCTTCAGACCCCCACTGGGTCCAGCACCTGCCCACATCTGTGGAACCCAGACGGGGACAAACCTTTGTCTTTTCTCATTGGAGCTGAGTGCTTTGCCCCTGCATAAAGGAATTCTGTGCCATGGCCTTCTAGGAGTCCTGACAGCATGGGAATGGGCCAAGGGCTCTCAGCTTGCTGGGAGCCTCGCTCTATTGTATCTTGGCCGGACTCAGCATGAAATAAGTAGGACCCGGAAAGCTCTCATGGGCCAGGAGCACAGGCGAAGTCCCAGGGTGCACAGAGGAGGCAGAGTCACAGGGGCTGGTGTCTGGGCTCTTGCGGAGGTGAGAGCAAGGAGGCAGATATCAAAAGAGGGCTTGGCCACATGCACTGGGGGAGAGGAAATGGTCCATCTTCTCCCTTCCCTCTGCATGTAAAAACACATCTTGATTGCCACCATGCGAAAAAGCCTGGAAACGTCTTCTAAGGAAGACTGGATTGCCCTGGATTTAGGGACATGGGCTCTTTCTTAACTACTGATGTCCAGGTTGCCCTCTCTGCAAATCCCACCTGGGGAAAACATTAATCCCTTAATGCTGTGGTCCCCACCTTTTTGACACCAGGGACCAGTTTTGTGGAAGATAATTATTCTAGAGACTGGGGTGGGGGGATGGTTTCAGGAAGATTCGAGTGCATTACCTTTATTGTGTACTTTATTTCTATTATGATTACCTTGTAATATGTAATGAAATAATTATACAACTCACCATGATGTAGAATCAGCGGGCGCCCTGAGCTTGTTTTCCTGCAAATAGATAGTCCCATCTGGGTGTGATGGGAGACAGTGACAGATCATCAGGCATTAGATTCTCATAAGGAGCAAGAAACCTAGATCCCTAGCATGCACAGTTCACAATAGGGTTCACGCTCCTACGAGAATCTAATGCCTGCTGATCTGACAAGAGGCGGAGTGCAGGTGGTAATGTGAGTGATCAGGAGCAGCTGTAAATACAGAGGAAGCTTTGCTCTCTCACCCACTGCTCACTCCTGCTGTGTGGCCCAGTTCCTAACAGGCCATGATCGTGTGGTCAGGAGGTTGGAGACCCATGCCTGAATGGGCTCCACAGCCACCCAGCTCTCTTCCCACTGGCTCCCATTGTACACTTGGTGTGGCCTCCCAGCATGTCTGTCTGGGCTCATCTAAGACACGTGTTCTCAGCTAAGACAAGCATGTCAGGGCTAGGGTGGAAGCTGCCAAGTCCACAGCTCAGCCCCACATAGCTTCACTCCCACTCCACATCTCTGTCCACATGGGGTGCTTTCTTGGTCCCCAGGAGAGCTCCCCACTGGAATCACAGCAGAGCAGGCCTATGGGTGCCCACAGCTGTGGCCTCCCTGCATGACATCAAGGAGGTGGTTGGTAAATACTGGTTCAATGGAGTCATGAATGTTTCTAATGGGGCCTCTGCCAAGTCTCCCTGCACCTGACACTTGGTTGCTCGGCAAAGACCTCGCGGGCAACTGTTACCTGCCATCTACAGTCACCAAGTCTTCTCAATAACTCCTCAAACGAGCACTTCTTTATTGTAATAAAATATATATAACAGAAAATGTGCCATTATAACCATCATCTCTCATTCAAGTCTATCATTCAGTGATACCTACATTCACATTCACGATGTCATACAGCCATCACCACTACCTGAGTTCCAGAATATTTTCATCACCCCTAAAGGAAATCCCATACCCCATTCCCTCCTCCCCTAACTCCCACCCTCAGCCTAGGCAACTGTTCATCTGCTTTTTGTCTCTATGGACTTGCCTATTCTGGACATTTTGTAGAAACAGAATCACACAATATGTAACATTTTGTGTCTACTTTCTTTCTCTTAGCCTAATATTTTCAAGATTCTTCTGTGTTGTAGCACAATCAGGACTCCACTCCTTTTTATGGCTAAATAATATTTCATTGTATGAATATACCACAAATCATTGATTCATCCATTATCGGACATTTTTATTGTTTCTAGCTTTTGGCTATATGAACAGCACTGGTATGGACATTTATGTACATGTTTTTGTTTGCACATCTATTTTCAATTCTCTTTGGATATATCCAGGAGTGTAATTGCTGGATCATATGGTAATTCTATGTTTAACTTACTGAGGAACCACCAAGTCCTATTACCATTTCATTCTGGGATGCATACACCTTTATCATAAGACATCTAGAAAATGCATACACACATAAGAACATTAAAATCACAAATAGTCCTGGTACTCGAAGATAAACATTGTCAACTGTTCTGAATGTTTCCCACAAGAATTGTTTAGAATGCCTAAATATATACATATTACTATATAATTAAAAGTTTATACAGAAGTGGGATTGTATAAATGCCATTTAATGCCACACTTTAATGCCGCCTTCTCAATGACAAGCCTGATTAAAACCGAACCTCAGTACTTCCTGCTACTTCCCAGTATGATTTTACTCCCTGGCATTTGCCATCTTCCATCTCGTCTATATCGTGCTTATCATAAACAGGATTGCTGACTGTTTTGTGCAATGCCTGGCACATAGAGATGCAATAAGTATTTGTCAAGTGAATTAATATTTTTAAATGAATGAAGAGGCAACCCATTCAAAATTTAAACCGAATTTCAAATGCATTTGCCAATGTGTAGCAGAAATGGTTGTGCATTATTTCCTGTTGGTGATCATCCGCACTGGAATCTCCACGGCCCTCGTTCTTTCTCAAAATGCTTTATCCGAGGCATAAATGTGGTCCCTGGGAATCCTGTTGGCTAGAATCAGGTCATCACCAATCCTTGAGCTTTCTGAGTTTGATTTTGCAAGGAGGCCCCCTCATTTCCATCCCAGGCTCCCAGAAGGGCAGGGGGCTGGGGGTGGAAAAAATCATCCTGAAAAATCTCCAACAGCCAGAGCCCATTTGGTCCTAATTTCAGAACGGGTTTCTTCCGAACTCCAACCAAAGCCAAGATCCCCAAAGGGAGACCATGTCTCTGCCTCCACCTTCCTGTCCATGTCAGAGCAATTCTCCCAGCCACCTTGTCACAAGCCCGCTGTGCTGCTGATATTAGTTACAGATGATGGCAATTAGAGGCCGAATCTCTCTGGCTCCTGGTAGAATATTGAGACAGAGCTACAGCTATTTTAAGATTTTAAGCAGATTTATACTTAGTGCTTCAAAGAAGGCCAGCCAGCAAGGAAAATATGGTAACTGTTGCTTTAAATTATAGCTATCATTACTTCAAAAGGATATTCAATCAGAAACCACTGAAGACTAAAACTATTTACATCTCCTGACACTTAAAAGCAAGCAAGCAGTTTTAGCCTGTCAGCCTTGGACATGTTGGCTACAAAGAGAGAGGTACCTCTCCGGCCTGCAAAGAAAAACATTTTCAAGGGAGCAGGAACTGAGAAGGTACCTTGGGAGTCCTCCTGCTCGGAACTTGCCTGCCATCTCTCTCCCACAGCCTGTAAAGGAAGAGTTTGGGATCTGGGGTGTGTGACTCTGCCCAGGTCTGCAGACAGCAGTCTCCAAACCCCTGGAAAAGCTGGCTCTTTAAGCCAGGATGACTGCCCTTTTCTGCCTGGCCTCTGGCTTTCAGGTCCCTGCCCTGGGGAAATCCTGTCTCATCCCATTAATACAATTCCCAGGACAGGGCTGCCTCCTTCTTCTTCCTGGATTCCACTGCCTGGACTGGACAGCAGGGCTGGGTGATATATCGATCAGAATCAGAGCCAGTGGAGCCCTTTGTTAACAGAGAGTGGTCCAAAGCATGGGCTTTGAGGATAGACTTCTCCAGGTTAGAGTTCAGGCTCTTGAATTTACTAGCTGTGTGACATTGGACAAGCCACTTAACTTCCCTGAGACTCAGTTTCCTTGTAAGTAAAACTGGGATGATTCAAATCTCCCTTTCATATGATTTTTGAGAAACTTCAGTGAGATGATATGCAAAAAGCACTTTATTAGTTAGAGTAATGCCAGATGCTGTAACAAATAGTCCCAACAATTTCAGTGGCTGAACACAATAAACCTTTTTCCCTTGCCTGACAATTCAAGGAGGGTGTTTCTAGTCAGCAGGCAGCTTTTCTCCCTGTGATTATTTGGGTGGTTTGGAATCCCTCCATTCCACATCTGTCATCTCCTGGGATTCAAATGTCCTCTGCTTCTAGTCTCAGGAAGGAGAAAGAAGCAGTGGTCTGGGTCCTCTGAATGCAGAGATGAATAACATTTCACAGGTTACCCCAACTCAGTAGATCTGTTAAGGAAAACCTCTTTTGATCTGTGTGTGTCTATACCCTCCCACCCACCAGAACTTTGCATTTGGAGTTAAACGCCCTCCTACTGGCTGCCATAGCCTTGTGCTTACCCGCATCAGCCATGGCCCCTAGAATGTAATTTTATGGGCAGAGTCTGGACTTCCGTTTTTCACAAAACAGAAGAACTCAGCACCTGGCACATAAGAGAGGTTCAATAAATATTGGCTGAAAGAATTAAACAGTAAAATCCAGGACCCTGCCGCATTCCCCAACAGGGCAGGTACAGATTAGAGAATGTTCCTAAATGGGTGATTAGAAAATGTTACTACTTGGCAATCTGGAGAAAGAATATTGTAGGCATTCCCTATACCAGAGGAAAACTATGGTTTGTGGACCAAACTCAGTCCACTGCCTGTTTTTGCAAATGTTTAATGTTTTGTTATGTGTGTATGCATTTTCTAAACGTCTTATGATAAAGGTGTATGCATCTTGGAACAAAGTGGTAATCAGACTTGGTGGTTCCTCAGTAAGTTAAACATAGAATTACCATATGATTACTAAAAAGTCAGGAAACAACAGGTGCTGGAGAGGATGTGGAGAAATAGGAACACTGTTACACTGTTGGTGGGACTGTAAACTAGTTCAACCATGTGGAAGACAGTGTGACGATTCCTCAAGGATCTAAAACTAGAAATACCATTTGACCCAGCCATCCCATTACTGGGTATATACCCAAAGGTGTATAAATCATGCTGCTATAAAGACACATGCACATGTATGTTTATTGTGGCACTATTCACAATAGCAAAGACTTGGAACCAACCCAAATGTCCATCAATGATAGACTGGATTAAGAAAATGTGGCACATATACACCATGGAATACTATGCAGCCATAAAAAAAGGATGAATTCATGTCCTTTGTAGGGACATGGATGAAGCTGGAAACCATCATTCTGAGCAAACTATCGCAAGAACAGAAAACCAGATACCGCATGTTCTCACTCATAGGTGGGAATTGAACAATGAGAACACTTGGATGCAGGGTGGGGAATATCACACACCAGGGCCCGTCGTGGGGTGGGGGGACGGGGGAGGGATAGCACTAAGAGAAATATCTAACATAAATGACGAGTTAACGGGTGCAGCACACCAACATGGCACATGTATACATATGCAACAAACTTGCACATTGTGCACATGTACCCTAGAAATTAAAGTATAATAAAAAAAGAAAAAAGAAAATGGACTACTACAAATAAATAACTAAAACAACCCCTTTCCCCCCCAAAAAAAGAATTACCATAAGATCTAGAAATTCCCCTCCTGGATATATACCCAAAAGAATTGGAAATAGATGTGCAAACAAAAACGTGTACACAAATGTCCATAGCAGCACTGTTCATAGTAGCCAAAAGCCAGAAAACATTGCTGTTTTGCGCCTGTACACAAGGGGTCTGGGAAATGGAGACCCTGGCTGGGTTACTGCCTCCCAGGGTGAACTCTACACTACGGCAGAAAAAGCTCAACTTTTTGGTGGACAGGTAGCTGCTCTCTGCCTCAAGCACTTAGGGCAGTGTTACTCATTAATACTAATATTTTAACTGTAATTGTTTTCTAATTCAACCTTCCAATTGTACAAATGAGATCCAGGGAGATGAGTGCAAGATTACGGCTAGTCAGTGACAGCACTAGAATTGGAACAGAACCCTCTTGGCCTCTGACCCACCCTGGGAGCCAGGAGAAGGAAGAAGTTCCGACTCAGGGCTGTTTGCTTCAGATAGGCAGGGACTTTGGAAAGTTCATTCCCCAAGTCTTAGGAAGCCAACATTTCACGGCTGCTGATAATTTTGTAGGATGGAAGAAGGTCAGCTTTGCTCTTCTCCGGGGTTCCGGAACGTTCCTAACCTGCTCTGCTCACCTGGAGCCCCAGCCCACTGTCACCCCTGCCCTCATCTCCAGACTCTTCTTCCAGCAAGTAAGAGTCACAGCAGGTACCACGCTGGGCGGAGGCCCATGATCTCCAGGTGGGAGGAGGTGACTGCCTGTCCCTGCTCGGAAGCTGTTAAAAAGAACACCTTCTTCTTGCCTTGACCCCATGGCCCACTCTGCCTCCAGCCTGGGGTGGGTAAGGCATGTCCCTTGTTGTCTTGGGCTCACCTCAGCTCCTCCCTTGCCATACAGGCCTTGGGTGGCCTGAGCAGGTACACACAGGCTGTGCAGCCTGAGAGACAGCAAGGTGGGGCAGGTGGTGGCATGGGAGTAAGGTGGATGCTGTGTGTTACCTGGGCCAGTCACTTCCCTCTCTCGGCTTCCACTTCTCCAGTGCCACCTGTTCTGCCTGGCTTGTGGGGCTGTAGAGGGTGGGGTAAAAATCTGCAGGCACGACAATGTCTTGCACAGTGGATGCTTGTTGATTTTTCAACCTCTCCTACTAAATTCCATCTTCTTTTCGTAACAGTAATTGGATTTGTGTGGGAGAATTACCTAACACTCCCCCACTGTGTGTAGTCTTGAAGGACTGTCAATCAAGTTTCCACACCCCTTCCCTGCCCATCTGGGTGCGTACATGACTCCAGATCAACCCATCGGAATCTTCCCTGGGACTTTGAATCTTGAGTGAAGTCACAGAGGACGGGAGAAAAAGAGAGAACAGCTGGAGTTGTTTCTTCCCGGCAGGGTGGCCTGATCCCACCCACTTGTACACACACGCGTGCACACTCACACACGCACATGGATACTCACACTCACACTGTCACACACACATTCACAGACACACTCACACACACAGGTACACACTCACATGCTTACACACACAGTCACACACATATTGTCTCACACACCATCACACTCACACATTCACACACTCACATGCTCGATAACACAAGCACACACTCACACAATCACACATGCTCACAAGCTCACTCACATGCTCACACACACACTGTCTCACACACACACTCTCACACACACATACTCGCACACACACTCTCACATACACATACTATCACACACTTGCACATACACACATTTACACTGACATCTGAGTCCTACAGTACTTGCAAATCCTCCCTAAGGATTTGCTTGTTTCTTCAATAAGGCCATTAGCCCCTTAAGGGATGACCTCTTATAATTCTGGATTTTTCTTTTCCCCAGCTAGGCTTGCAAAGCAGGGATGGAGGGATGGAGAGCCAGCTTGTGTCAAGCAGAGCGGGCTGCACTCCCAGAGCCCCGGTGCCTCTGGCTCTTGAGGCTTGTTCCTCATCTCTAGCTCCACAGAGTTGTCCTGAGGCTCACAATGGGACTACATCAATAAATTACCTATTGCATTAAAATGAGTTGTTATTATTATCACAATTGTTATAGACACTTAAACCTGAAGGCAAATAAATGATTTTTAGCTGCAAAATGGATCCTATTCTTTTTGGGGTAATGGCTGGCATCAAGGAAGGTTTTGCTCCGAGAACTAGCTTTTAGGTCCTGAACTCAGATCCCCCTGATGATTTCTCAGCACCCACCATATGCCAGGAGTCACTCTAGGTGGTTTTAAATAAATTTTCTGGAAGCCAGAAGGTCTAAACAATAATAATTTCCTTTCAGTTCCTATTTTTTCTCAAGAACTAGGAGTGTAGCCGAGTGAACCCCTTTTCTAGAAGGGTGTGGTTATCAACTATTTTTCTGGTGGAACTCCTTCATTCTCACGAGGGCATATCCTCAGACTTTTAGGGTGGGCTTGTAAAGTGAAGGAAGCCTTGAATTCTGGCTGTTAAGCCAGTCTCCACGGTTCGTGCCTGTAATCCCAACACTTCGGGAGCCTGAGGCAGGTGGATCACCTGAGGTCAGGAGTTGAAGACCAGCCTGACCAACATGGTGAAACTCTAAAAAAATACAAAAATTAGCCAGTTGTGGTGGTGCATGCCTGCAATCCCAGCTACTCAGGAGACTGACGCAGGAGAATCATGTGAACCCAGGAGATGGAGGATGCAGTGAATGGAGATCATACCACTGCACTTCAGCATGGGCAACAGAGCAAGATTCTGTCTCAAAACAAAAACAAACAAACAAACAAAATCTGTCTGCCTTCTGGGCAGGGGAGCACCACACATTGTCATCAGATGCCCCTGACAGGCAGCCCCGTTGATCTCCTCCGGAAAGAGCCAAAGCTAAGGATGGGAACGCAGCCCCGGGTCAGGTACCTCAATTCAGTGAGCTGCTGGCCTTGCTGGAGCCCCCAGAGGCTGGTTCCCACCCACCCAGAGGAGTGTGACAGGGACCTAGGGCATGGAGGAGGAGTCAGAGCTGTGGCAGGCAGGGAAGATAGTTTCCCAAACAGAAGGGCTCTAGGCAGAAACTGACCTGGAGGACATCTGTATCTCCCCTGCCCCAGATCTGCTCTCCCCTCTTCTCCCACTGCTCCGTGGCCCAGGAGGCTCATCCCTGGAAAGAATCAGAGTTCTTATGCCTCCTCCCACCCCAACTCCCGACACAGCTTACAAGAGATCCAGCAGGGAGCCCTGATAAGAGAGTAGAGGGAGGCAGAGAGGAAGGAGGAAAGCCAGCGGGTGTCTATTCCCGGGCTTCCTCCCTCTGGGGCACCCAGGACAGGCTGTGGCCTCAGCAGATGGCTCTAGGTGGCCCCCTCTATCCGCCTGTCTCTTCTGGATTCTGATAACTGCTCCCTCCCCTTGTTGCTTTAGGTCTAGAGGGGAGCAACGGTTCTGTTGTCATTGGTTTCCCTGCTTCCTGCCCACATCTTCGTAAACAGTGCCTTTTGAAAGCCTCCTCCAATGATCCTGTCTCCTGCTGAGGGCATGACTGCAAGACATAGCCAGCCCTCTGCAGACAATGTTCTCCATCAGCCCCCAGAATGGAGCACCCCCCTCCATCCTCATCAGAGAGGTGGCTATGAAGTATGCCCACTTGGAATGGGCTTGGAGGGAGACTAGGAACCTCCCGTCTGCCACGTGGCCAGGGACTCCAGGAGTTCAAGGAAAGCCCACCTCACGAGAAGCTGATAACCATTCCATCTATTTTTCTTTTCTTTTCTTTTTTAAGAGGCAAGGGTCTTGCTCTGTCACACAGGCTGCAGTGCAGTGGCATGGTCATAGCTCACTGCAGCCTCAATCCCCTGGGCTCAAGCAATCCTCCTGCCTCATCCTCCCAAAGTGCTGGGATTGCAGGCATGAGCCACAGCACCCAGCCCAACCATAGATCTTTCTAGTTAAGATTCTGGAGGTATTTCAGCGACAGTGAATGCTGGGGAAGGGAGAGAGAGAGAGAGGCAGAGGTGGGACAGGGTAGGAAAAAGGCTGAAAGAGGCAACTAACCCTTACCTAATCTTCTTACCACCCTGGGGAATTCTCTCCATTTCCAAGCGATCATAAAATACTCACCTAATTTAGGAGGAGATGGTGACACAGATGTTTCTCCATGGGCACTTTGCACAAGACAGTTCTAATGATAAGTCGTAGAGGATTTAAAAGGTTGCTGACATTTTCCGTTATGTATCTTTTCATTAGAGGTAACTATCACTTTAAGCAAATTGTTTCAGGGCCTGGAATGCTGCAATAAGTGATCTAATTATTGTAGGTTGTAATTTAGGAAGGTTCATTATGTCACAGACATTATGACTCCTGGGTATTACTAAAGGACTCATTTGTAGCCCTTGAAATGATTTTCTCATGAACACATATAATGTCACCCATAGGACGAGTGTGGAGCCTAAGATGATTTGATATATATAAAACTTCAGCTTTCTTGGGGACTAGATTTTGAGACAGTCACAAACAAATGACCGGATAGGATACTAGATTTATGCCTGGTTAAAGGAAAACCCAGTTCTGACTTGAGCAACACTGGACCCTTCAACTCTGTTACCTAACATCAAATAAATCACTTAAGATGAAGGTGACATTAAATGATAACCAAGAAGCTTATTATGTCTAAATAATTTCCATCCTTTAGAGGTAAAATACACCAGAAATGGCTGGCTTTGAGTTTTATTTATTTATTTATTTTGGATCTCACTGTCACACAAGCTGGAGCACAATGGTATAATCATGGCTCACTGCAACCCTAAACTCCCTGGCTCAGGTAAACTTCCAACCTCAGTCTCCCATGTAGCTGAAGCTACAGGTGCACTATCATGACTGGGTAACTTTTGTACATTTTGTAGAGATAGGGTTTTGCCATGTTTCCCAGGTTGATCTCAAACTCCTGGGCTCAAGTGATCTTCCCGCCTTGACTTCCAAAAGTTCAGGGATTGCAGGCATGAGCCATCAAGCCCAACCAGCTTTGAGTTTTTGTTATTTTCTTCTGTATCCTCTATTCCCCAAAGAAAGCACACCTGTGATATCCACATTCACAAAAATAAAGCATGCTTTTGACTTAACCACCAGGTTGTAATTTGTGTTGCCATGGCGAGGCAGAGGCTATCTTGTTGCTGTCTACCTATATTTTCCCCTTTTCCTCATGGGCGCCCAGTTAGACTATATTTTCCAGCATCCCTTGCAATTAGGGAGCCATGTGACTGCGTTCTGACCAATGGCACGTAGGCAGAATGAATGCATCACTGCCAGTCTTCCCATCAAACCTCACCACAATACTCCAGCATTCTCTTCCTGCCACCTGTTGTCAGAATGCAAAGATCCAGTGGGAGCTCAGCAGGTACAGGGGATGGTGGAGCCACCAGATGGAAAGAACCTGACGCTGAATGTCTGGGGGAGCAGAGTCCCTCCTACCCACTATCAGCAGGACAGTGACATGAAGAAACACTAAACTTTGTGCATCTAAAGCCACTGCGCATTGTGAACTATATTTTCCAGCAGTATTTATACCCTTGACTAACGTCTCCATGTCCAGGGGATTCTCCATTAAATCAGTGTTTCTCAACCCCACCAGCCAAGACCTTCCGTGGCTCTACTTTCTGTAGTTTATAAAAGCAAGGGATTTCTTTTACAGTCTTCCAAATATTTTTAAAAGAATTACAGAAAATGTATGAACTTCCCAAACTTTCAACTTACAAACATTCACAGACTTGAATGAAGCTGAGCATCAGAGTCAAAACATGTCAGATCTGCTCTCCACGAACAATGGTTGTTTATATGGTGCCAGAAAATTGAGTTTCTTTGTTTCTGATTAGATCTGAACCGATCGCTGGGATTAGAAGGATTCAGTCTTCTGATTGGCCAGGCTTGGGCTACATGCCCATCCCTAGAGCTAAGAGGGTAGCCAATTCTCCCAAACAAAATGGCTGGGAGTGGAGAAGGGATGTTTTCTCCATGGAAACCAAGAGATTGCTATCAAAAGAAAGGGGGAATGGATGCTGGGCAGAGAAAAACTAGAGATATCAATTACATGCACATTCAGATGAGGAAACCAAGAAAAAACCTCTAGGGATTGTGCCAAAATCAAACAGCTTAAGAAGGACAATAGAATAAACCATCCTCTGCTATTTCAGCTTTCTCCCCATCACCCCATGGTAGCTCAGGACAGCATGTTCATGGGGCATTTGATTTTGGTGCAATAACCCCCAATTGCCCGCAACTATAGATAATTACAACCACGGAGGAACCATGTTCTCTAATGCACGGACCATAAACCCATCAGTTGTCCTGAGCCTGAAGAGGGATTTATAAAAGGCCATTCATCTAATTAATAATTGGTCTGCTTCCAACTTAAGTGGTTTGGTGCTGTTAACTGGAAGTATGTTTTTAATGTAAGGAACTTACTCCCATTAGCTGTCTTCTCCTTTGAAAATATGACCAAGTAAAAGGCTGAGATTTCACAAGCTGAGAGAATCACCTGGCATTAGCCGGCCTCTTAAGAGTTTACCTGTGCAGCCAAGTTTATTTCCAACACCAGGCTCCAGAGGACAAAATGCATCTTTCACGGAACAGACATTGAGGGAGAATCCCACAGATGATGCTGGATTTTTTGCAATGGTTTCTGTTCCAGGCCTGCCTACACATCAGAGGCCAGGTGTGGAATAAGGTCCCCTGAGTGACACTTCCTGGGTGACAGCATTGCCTGCGTGGATGAATAGAACACTTATCTCCTTTGTGCTTCTTAATGCAGAAAATGTTTCTTGCAGATGGAATTTTTGGGAGGCATTTGAATGTTTTGACGGTCCCAAGGGATAATTTGGTTAGGCTCTTTTCCACTTGCCAGTTAACCTGCTGAATGCCTTGCAGTTAGGAATGAAATGAATCCTTTTTTCCTTGGGGAACAATGGCAGTAATTCGCTTCACCAGTCTTGCTCTTGGTGATACTTTCAAAAGATCCTCAAGAATATTCTTCTGGGCCAGATGCAAACCCGAATTCCTCCAGCTGATTGTGATTTTAGAATCTGAGTTCTTGAAATGTTCCATTTGGTCCAAAGCTTGCATCAGTTGCTTGATCTGATAAATTGAAACAAAAGGAAAAAAACTTTGTAAATCCTCCTAGGATTTTTCCAGACTTTCTCTGCTTTTGCCAGGCTGTGACCTAATCCTAGAAACCTCTTCAGGACTGTTTGGGCCTAGTTAGAGTTATTTAAGGCAGGCCGGCTGCGCACTTTGCAATGTGGCACTCAACACCCATCAATAATCAGCTGCCTGGGCCCTAGACGCTTATATTTAAATAGCAGCTGCACTTTAGGACCTCAAGTTTGTTTCATCCATCCTATAAACATTTGGAAGTTTCAAGAAAGCCCCTTTGCATGGGGAGAATAGAGCTGGTTTGGGAGAATCAATTCAGATAAATCACTTCTCTAAATGTGAACCGGCTTTATAAAGATGTTAAGCACATTAGACATTTTCCCTCAAACATCCGGCTGTTTCTTCTAACTGTTTCCAGAGAACCTAGACAGAACCAGACATGCTCCAAGAGAAAAGGTTCCAGCATCACTGAAAAAGAAAAACAATCCATCCCCTTGCCCCAACTGGAGGGGCCCAGTGTTTTCCATGGCTCCTTCCATGAGGCGGCTGATACACCTGCACAGATGTGCTGTCTGCAGAGGGGTATATGCACCTCTTTTTGCAGCTGGATTGCCCATCACTCCATTCCGCCCACTCTTGCTTGTCTGCACTCAGACCCAGATGTAAAACAGATTACAGTTTCTGTATTTTTAAAGAAAGAAAACAAAAACACTTGTGTCTCTTCAGCATTCCCCTGCAGTGAAACCAAGCAGGTTAAAGAGAACCCATGGGAGAATGTAGCCCAGAGAGTCAGTGCTCGACAGCTCGCTTAGGTGATGACGGCTCTGCAGGGCTGGGAACATCTGGAGTGTGGAGACGAGGCTTGTCTCTCCTCGAGCTGGAAAAACACACTCAGCTGAGCAGGCTGCCAGAGACCTAGAGGAAGGCTCTGAACTTCCCAGTTCACCCCAGCCTCCTGAGGTTAATATTTCAAGGGCAAGGACTTCATTTGAACACCATGTTCTGTCGTAAGCTCTTTGCTGAATAACACACTTGATGCCTTTTAGCAATTTTGAGGCCAGGGGCAGAAGTCCTGCAAACAAATGATAGTAAATCATAAAGCAATGATTCTACACATACGGGATGTCATCTACTGGGACAAATGCTTCCAAATCCATTTTCATATGATCCTTTCACTAAAGCTACCCCGAAAGACAGGACAGTGACTGGCATCCCCATTTCCCCATTTTATGGATGAGAAAACTAACTGGCATACAGAGGTTTCTCTTTTTCTTTTCTTTCTTTGTTTGTTTTGTGAGACAGTGTCTCACTGTCATCCAGGCTGGAGTGCAGTGGCACAACCACGGCTCTCAGCAGCCTTGTCCTCCTGGTCTCAAGCAATCCTTTCACCTCAATGTCCCAAGTAGCTGGGACTACAGGTGCATGCCATCATGGCTGGCTAACTTTGTGTACGGGTATGGACACAGTGTTTCACTATGTTGCCCAGGCTGGTCTCAAATTCCTGAGCTCAAACAATCCTCCTACCTCGGCCTCCCAAAATGCTGGCACCCACCAGTGTCTACACTCTCCTCCCCTTCCTGGGTACACAGCCACCCTTACAGTCATATGTGGCCATATGACTGAGTTCTGGTCAATGGAAGGTGAACAGAAGTGAATGTGCACCATGTCTAGGGCTCTCATAGCTAATCCTCACTTTTACTTAATGTACCAGCAGAATGACTAAGAAGGGCTGAGTTTCAGCATCAAAGGAACTTAGATCCCTGAATCATTGCATGGAGGAATGATGTGCATTAATCAAAAACATCTGTTTTGGATCATGAATTAGAAATAAATGTATATTACGTTAAGCCATCGAAATTAGGAGCTATCTTTTAAAAGTTAGCCTGTCTCTGACCAATGCAGACTCTAATTATGGCAAACTCTAAGGCAGTGACTTAGCCGAGGTCACACAGGAATTCAGGCTTCAACAGCTCTCACCATTCAAAGTCTATTAAAGATACTGTCCACCTGTATGTGAAGTATAATAAGCTCTCCAAAGTTGACTGGCTAGCTGGTTGGCTGGATAGGCTGGTGAATGAATGGGTGGATGGATGGATGGATGGATGGATGGATGGATGGGTATATTGATGAATGAATGGGTGAATGGATGGATTCATTGATGGATGGATGGATGTGTGGGCAATGACCTTGTGGTCACTCACAGACTAAACCGCCATCAATTTACAGAGAAAGAACCAGAAAGTATTTGTTTATCTTGAAAGGTGGGAAGAAGCAATGCGATCAACCCAAAGTTCTCAGAGAGATGGGCAATCCCATTCAAGGTTGTGAGGCCTGAGCAAGGGCCTCCCAGAGCACAGAGCATCGTGAAATCACTAGGGAAATTAACTACACAGACTCACAGAGCTCCTGATTCATTTATACAGTGGTTGTGTAGCTCAAGACAAGAAGACTAAAGACAAACACGTCCAGATAGTGGAGGTTGGATCTTGTTAGATGGGGGCCAGCCAAATAAGAATAGGGTGTGTTTATCAAAAAAATAGGGGGCTTAATGTCAGGCATGATGGCTCATCCCTGTAATCCCAGCACTTTGAGAGGCTGAAGTGGGCAGATCACTTGGGCCCAGGAATTCAAGACCGGTCTGGGCAACATAACGAGACCCTGCCTCTACAAATAATAGAAAAATTACCCAAGCATGGTGGCATGCCCCTGTAGTCCCTGCTACTCGGGAGGCTGAGCTGGGAAGATTGAGTGAGCCTGGAAGATTGAGGCTGCAGAGAGCTGTGATTGCACCATTGCACTCCAGCCTGGGTGACAGAGTGAGACCCTGAAAAAAAAAAAGGAAAGAAAGAAAAAGAAGAAAAAAGAAAGAGAGAAAGAGAGAAGGAAGGAAGGAAGGGAGGGAGGGAGGGAGGGAGGAAGGAAGGAAGGAAAGGAGGAAAGGAAGAAAGGAGGAAGGAAGGAAGGAAGGAAAGAAAGAAGGAAGGAAGGAAGGAAGGAAGGAAGGAAGGAAGGAAGGAAAGAAAGAGCGGGCAAATAGGCATATCAGCCAGCTGGGGCCAGCCCCGCCTACTTGTTCCCTGCTTATCTCCCACGAGGAGTGCCAGGTCACCACGCTGAAGTGAGGAATGCTCCCAGCCTGCATCCACCCAGGACCCTCTTTCTGCAGGGCTACAGGAGCTAAGCTCCTGCACTCAGCTCTCCTCGGGGATGGCAGGGATGGCTGGGCTTCCCTCCTCCCAGGGACTTGTGAGCGTCTCTGCCTCTGGCAAGCAGGCCCTTTAAGCCTGTCTTTATGTCCTTATCAGGGCTCCACGGCAGGCCCAGGTGCCAGGCCTCATTCAGTCAATTACCGTCTTCGCAGGACACAATGCTCTCTTCTGTGTGCAGATAGAGACACTTTCATGGCAAGGGTTCAGAGCTAAATCCTCTTTTGATACTGTCAGAAACTCCCTGCCAAGCTGACACTGTATGTTAGAGGGAAAAGAGCTCACCGGCGCAGAAAGCTGAAATTAAATTAAACAGGATATTAATACCTAGTAGTTAAGGAAATGATACTTCCTTTTTTTGATTCCTCTCCTTCTCAGTGCTGAAGCCAAAAAATGCATCCCCCTCTTGGCTGAACCAGTCCGGCCCCGGGGTTTCCAAAGCAAAACAGGGACATGATTCCTCTGGCAGGAGAGCCTTCTCCAGTGTTTCCTCATCACCCCCAGCGAGCACCCCAGGTCCTTCCAGTTTTCCTCTGTTCTTCTGAAACCAGAAGGTCTGCTTAATCTGTCTGAAGTAGACGGAAATTGAAACTCAATTAAAGAGGCCAGATTATGGGTGCAGTTTTTTTTTTCTTCTAGATTTTCTAAATTTTAAAAATTAGGGTCACATTACCGTTTATATTAAAAAAACAAAACTCCTTTTGCCCTCTCTTTGAGCGCCCCGTCCTGTGACATTTTTCTATCAGATGCTTGGCTTACAGATCCCATTCGTAACAAGGGCTCCATGGTCACTGCATCATTGTTGAAAGGTGTTCACTCTGCACTTAGGAGTGCCAGGCCCTGTGCTCAGGACTCTGTGTGAGTTGTTTCACCTAATCCTCACCACAGTTGTATCAAGTAGGTAAATGTTCTCACTCCTGTTGTTAACATGCATATATACCATGTTGCAGCAGTATTCCTGACAGCCAAAAGGTGGAAACTTTGGCCCAAGTGGCCATTGATAGATAAATGGATAAACACGATGTGGTCTATCCATACAGTGGAATATTACTCAGCCTTGAAAAGGAAGGATGCTGACATATGCTACAACGTGGGTGAACCTTGAGGATTTACATTGAATTAAACAATCACAAAATGACAGATACTGTAGGAATACCTCATAGTGACTTGAGTGGAGTAAGAAAGAGAGAGAAAGAGAATGAGAATGAACTCAGAGACGCGTCTGTAGGGCAGTGGGTAGTCCCCTGTAGACTGTGCAAGATGCCTAGAGCAGTCACTTTTCAGAGACAGAAAGTGGGATGGAGGTTGCCAGGGGCTGAGGGAAGAGAGAATAGGGAGTTCGTGTGCAATGGGTGCAGAGTTGCAGTTTTGCCAGACGAAAGAGTTCTGGAGATAGGTTGCACAACGATGTGAATGTATTTAATGTTAATGCTGCAAAAACTGCACACTTTAAACATCATTAAAATGGTAAATTTTATGTTCTGTGTATTTTACCACAACCAGAAATAAATAATTTTAAAAAGAAAAGAAATGAGAAAACTAAGACAAACAGCAAGGTGAAAGGACTCATCCAAGGACAGTAGCCCCTGAGTGGCAGAACCAGATCCCACTCATGCAAAGCCCGGGCTCACCTTGCCGGGAATGACACTTCCCTGCGATAAAGTTCAGGTGCTGTCATGACAAGTCCCCCTCATGCTCCAGAATTGCCTCTGGATTCCTGCCACCACGGAACACACAATCCAAGTCAGAATTCCACTGAGCAATAAAAAGGAATGAACGACGGGTATGTGCCACAGCCTGGATGACCCTCAAAAACGTTATACTCAGTGAAAGAAGCTGGACAGGAGAGACCCCACATTATATGATTCCATTTCCAGGGAAGATCCAGAAAAGGCAAAGCTGTAAAGACGGCAGCAAGTAGATTAGCAGCTGTCTGGATGGGGACAGAGGAGAAAGGGGATTAATCGTACATGTGCATGAAGGATCGTATCGGGGTGATGAAAATGCTCTAACATGGATTTTGAGTGATGGTTGTACAACTTGGTAAATTTGCTTTTAAAAAAAAGCATTGAGTTGTACACTTGAAAAGGGTGAATTCCATAATATGCAATATGTGCCTCAATAAAGTTGTTTGTTTGTTTTGAGATGGAGTCTCGCTCTGTTGCCCAGGCTGGAGTGCAATGGTGTGATCCCAGCTCACTGCAACCTCTGTCTCCCAGGTTCAAGCGATTCTCCTGCCTCAGCCTCCCAAGTAGCTGGGACTATAGGTGCATGCCACCACACTGGGCTAATTTTTTGTACTTTTAGTAGAAATGGGGTTTCCCCACGTTGACCGGGCTGGTCTCGAACTCCTGGCCTCAAGTGATTCACCTGCCTTGGCCTCTCAAAGTGCTAGGATAACAGGCATGAGCCACCATCCCTGGCCAATTTTTTTTTTTTTTTAAGAAATACAATCCAAGTTCTTGCATATTTTACAAAGACTTATATGTTGCTCTACAGCTGCATCTCTCAGTTCATTCTCATTCTCTCTCGCGCGCTCACTCTACTCAAGTCGCTATGGCCTCCTCCCTGTTCCTTGAATATACCAAGTGCACTTATGCTCCAGGGCCTTTGCACCTGCTCTTGCCTCTCCCTAGAATTGGATTTCCTCAGATAATCACTTGGCTCCCTCACTCCATCCAGATCTCCTCATCCTATCTCTTCTTCCTATCTCCTCCACTCCCTCCCTAGTCAGGCCGCCTCTGCCATGCCCCAGCCAGCCCCTCAGTATTGGAGTCTCAGAGAAATCATGGACATTAGCCTCCCAGAGAGGGTTCCCATCTACACAGCGGGAGGCCTGCCTTTCTGCTGGGCGGAGCACATTCCTTGGCATAACTAACTTCCTGGGCACTCAAAGTCATTCTCGCTGTCCTCCTCAAAGACTCCTATGCTCAGACCAGGAGTTCAGGGGTTCAAAGATTTCCCAGGTCCTCCAGTTCCACCCACGTTCCTGCAAAAGACATGATGTCACTCTTTTGTATGGCTGAGTAGTATTCCATTGTATATGTATACACACCACATTTTCTTTATCTAAGCATTGTTGATGGACATTAAGGCTGATTTTATATCTGCTATTTTGAATAGTGCTGAGATAAACATACCAGTGCAGGTATCTTTTTTACATAGTGATTTCTTTTGCAATGAGTACAATGAACACTCTTTGGGTGATGACTACACTAAAAGCCCAGATTTCACCAGTATGCAGTAAATCCAAGGAACCAAATTACACTTGTACCGCCTAAACCTATAAAAATAAAAATATTTCCCCCGTCTATCTCTGCCTTGGAGGAGATTGCAAAGACCTCCTGTTTGCCCTGGAGAGCCTCCCAGTCCTGAAGGATTCCCAGCTGTTCCCTCACTTCCCTGCCTTCTTAGGAGACTGAGCCATAAGCCCAACAAAGCAGAATGACCTGTACTTGCGCCACCCTTATAAAATATCCAGATTCAGAAAGACCCTGGAGAAGATCTCATGGAGCCCAGCATTTCCCACAGTAAGTTCCACAAGATGCTCTGCCAAAGATGGGCTCCAAATTCTAGGATCTCAGAAATGCTGGATGTATAAGGGCTCTGAGAAGTTCTGCAAAAAGACTTGGTTTGGCTGTTTATCCTAACCTTGCCTAATCCTATTTGACCACAGAACCCTTCTTTTATCTTCCCTTGCCCTGAAACATAAAACATGATTGCATTCCTAGAGTCCCAGGGCAAACTTCAAGAAATGCTAATTCCAACCCAGGCTTCATCTCCCACATCCCTGAGTCCCAGAGAGAGGAAGAGACTTGCCCAAAGTCACAGAGCTGAGACTAGAAGTCAGACTTCCCAGCTCCCAATCCCATCTTTTCATTATTAACCTTGTTTCTTGATGCCCAACAGATACGAGGCACTGTGCTGGATGCAGAAGAGAATAAACATGCCTCTGTCTCCCAGAGTTCACTCTTGAGAATGGTAGAAGTGGGGAAAAAGAAACATGTGATTCTTTCTGCAGCACTGTGACCTTTCTGTATCAATCAGCTTTTATTAAACACGTACTATACACTCTTCTTACCGTTTCACACATGTCAATTCTTTCCATCAAACACTAGCCCAGTGAAGAAGTCCCATCTTATAGATGAGAAAACTGAGCCTTGGCCAAGTTAACTCACTAGTCCAGGGCCACATGGCTAGGAAGTCTTGGAGCTTGGATGACCACGGAAGCTTTATGACTTCAAAGCCCACGTTTTCAGCCTTCAAGTTGCCATGCCCCCTTGGGACCAGCTGACTCTCACCAGTCCCCACAGGAGCCTTCCTGACCTTCTAAAGTTAAGAGCTTTGCAAATCCCTCTTGTTTAACTCTCCCCAGGGTCTGCAAAGGAACAGCTCTGGGAAGTTTCAACTGTTAAAATTTAACATCTTTTTATGTGTTCCAAGGAAAGGAGAGTTTGGTGGAACCTCGGGTGACCTGGGAAAGAGTCTGGACTTGTTCGGAAGATACCCCATCCTCGCTTGTGACTATGTGACTTTTATTTATTTTTATTTATTTATTTTTTTGAAACAGTATCCCTCCCTCACCCAGGTTGGAGTGCAGTAGCACAATCATGGGTTTACTGCAGCCTTGACCTCAAGCGATCCTCCCATCTCAGCCTCCAGGGTAGCTGAGACTACAGGCATGTGCCACATGCCTGGCTAATTTTTTTTTTTTATTTTGTATTAGAGATGGGGTTCTTCCGTATTGCCCAGGCTGGCCTGGAACTCCTGGACTCAAGCAATCCACCCACCTGGGCCTCCAAAAGTACTGGGATTACAGGGGTGAGCCACCATACCCAACTGGCTCTGTGGCTTTGGAATAATTACAGGTATAGGAAGTGGAGCGTTCTTCAGCCTCCACATCTGCAAGTGTGCTTTGCTCTCCATCTTTGTTTTCTGTATTCTAATAAAATAAGCTTCTTTGACAAGCTCCTGGCATGGGACCCTGCAGAACCGAGACCAGCAGAAAGATTGACCTTCTATAAATCAGTACAGATCAGTTCTAACCAGCACTGTCAGAGGGGGAGACCAGGGTCTGTGGTTGTTCTGCTCACCCGGCACATCAGATGGTTTAGATTTGCTGTTGTTGTTTTTCATTAGATTTGTTGTTGTTTTTCAAACAAAAATAAATCATCAAAATTCATGAAAAATAAAATAACATAAAGCTCCAACTGAATGTAACAGATGGAAAAGGTGTAGCGATAATGATTGGCTCAAGAGGAAATGAGGGGAGGCTGCCCTTCCCCCAGCAGCACCTCCCTAGCCCATGTGGCTGACTACTGCTTCCCTGCCCTGTGCTCACCCACTCCCCTCCTCGCCAATCCCCACCATATTGGGTGCTGTCTTTTCTAAAATGTTGATATTTTGATCAGTGTAGATTTTTTGTATTAATTTTGATTTTTTGAAATATTGCATTAAAATTTTATTTAGCCTGATGCCTGAGGTTTTCTGGTGCCTATTTAAATTTGGTCTCGTTTGTCTCACCCTGATCTCAGCCCTGGCTGAACGAATGCGTGCATTTGTAGCAAGATGAACAAATCTTAGACAAGTGCAGAGTGCTGCCGTGTTAGGTGCTGGCGTTAAGTGCAGGTGAGAAAAATGGGAGCAGCTAGGAGTACAGGGGTGTCAGCTGTGTCCTCTCTCTTCACCGTGAGTCCAGACAACCTCCAGGAAAATTAGCCCCTCTAGGGATTAATTCTCCATTGAGCAAGAGAGGGACAGGTAGGAGTACACATTAGACAGCTAACACTTAGTGAGCTCATACATGTGCTTTGCACTGTTGTAAGTGCTTTCTGTGTTTTTATATTATACATTATAATATAAATTATATCATAATTTATATATAAATATATGTATTTATTTATAATAAATTATTTCTTATAGTCAGGAGGTGATGGTGGAAGTGAATACACCCACTATCTATGTGGTGGCTCACTCGGGACAGGTGACCAGAGGGAGCATGGACCACGTTTGCTTCTGGAGGACAGCAGAACTCTGTAGTTCTCTGGTTCTCCCAACATTTGTAGGTGAGGGACACCCAAGCTTAAATTTTCTGGCCAAGTATTGTGGCTCACGCCTATAACCCCAGCACTTTGGGAGGCCTAGGCAGAAGGATCTGTTGAGTCTGGGAGTTTTAGACCAGCCTGAGCAACATAGTGAGATCTCATCTTTACAAAAGATGAACTAAATTAGCTGGGCGTAGTGGCATGCACCTGTAGTCCCATCTACTCGGGAGGCTGAGGTGGGAGGATTGCTTGAGCCTGGGAGCTCCCGGCTGCAGTGAGCCAAAATTGCACCACCTCACTCCAACCTGGGTGACAGAGCAAGACCCTGTCTCAAAAAAAAAAAAAACTCTGACTGAAATTTGCCAGATTCTTTCCTAACACCCCAGAGATTACTAGACAGTGGGTAACTCCAGGCCAGAGTTAAGCCACCAAACCACAGCAATAGAGTCCTTGGATGCCCACTCGGCACAGAACCAAAGAAGCACTGGGACTGGTGCACTCATGGTGCACTCATCACTAGCAAAGATACCCACCCAGAAGTGAGTGAGGAACCCAGGCACAGAACCAGGGCTTGACCAGTGGGTGTAGAAGCTTGGAAGGTTGAGGTCCAGATGCTCTTTTAAAAATTTATTTATTTGTATAAATGTATGGGGTACACATGCAATTTTGTTACATGCATAGGTTGTGTGGTGGTCAAGTCAGGGCTTTCAAAGTTCGGATGCTCTTTTAATTTTATTTTTAACTCTACCAACTTAGCCATGACAATCAGCAATCAATCCCCAAGGAGCCCTGCACTCAGCCTCTGAGATGCAGAAGACGTCCGTGATGGTCAGTTTTATGTGTCAACTTGGTTGGACCATGGGGTGCCCAGATAGCTGGCTAAACAGCATTTCTAGGTATATCTGCAAGAGTGTTGCTGAAAGAGATTAGTATCTGAATTGGTGGACTGAGTAAGGCAGATTGCCCTCTCCAATGTGTGTCGGCATCCTCCAATTCACCGAAGACCTACATAGAACACAACAGTGGGGGAAGGTTGAATTCACTCTCTGCTTGACATCCACTTCTTCTGCTTTCAGTATTCCTGGTTGTCAAGCCTTCTGATTCCTGGACTTGTATCAACATCATTGGTTCCCCTGGTTCTCAGGTCTTTGAACTAGGAATCCTCTTTCCTGGGCCTCCCACTTGTACTAGCAGATTATGGGTCTTTTCAGCCTCCATGATTGCAGAAGCCAATACCTTATGATAAATAAATAAATATATATATATAAATAAAATGAATATATAATATATAAAAATACATATAAATAAAATGAAGAGCATATATGTGTGTCAATACATATATATTCTATACTACATATTATATACTATGTATATAATACACACATATATACTATTAGTATATATAGCATATATAATATATACATATATGTATACTAATAGTATATATACTAGTAAGCATAGATAGTATACATATATAGTATATACAGGTACATAATATATAATGTATCATATATAATATACATATATACCTATATAATATGTATCGTATATATGTATATTATATACATATATATGTATATTATATGTGTGTATGTATATATAATACATATATGTATATATAATATACACATATACAATACATACTACATACGTATGCTATATATGTATATATAATATACATATATACAATATATACTATATAGGTATACTAATAGTATATATACTAATAGTGTGTATATATATACCATTATATAAGTGTACATATACACTATTATATATACTGTGTACATATACACAATATATACACTATGATATATACAGTATGTATGTATATACTATATTTATTTATATACTACTAATTCTGTCTCCCTGAAGAACTCTAACTAATACAACGCCTTAGCTCCCACGTTCTCATGTTCATCCAAATGCAAGCTGGTGAGCACAAGATTGCTCCAACACTCTTTCCCTGGTCCTCGAGGGACATCTGGGCCCAAGCACTCTTATCTGGTGCATTGCAGCCTCCCACTAATACTCAGTGCTATTCACATTTCTGATTCAATAGTTAACACAAGGCCTCCACATGTAGCCTCAGCAAGCAGAGTCAAATCGAAGCAAAACTACAAATCTACAATCACCCTTCTTTCTTCCTTTTCCCCCATTCTGGCAGGTGGATGACATGAGCAGGATGTAGGGAGTTAATATGTGAAGCTCCTTCCCTGATAGCACCAGCTCCCCGCATCTCTCTCTTTTGTGCAAGGTTAATAAAATAAATTTTGAATATCAATAAAGTGCGTTCTATTTTTCTTGGCATGTCCCAGCCCCGCTCTGTCCTTCTATTGCAGAAGTCATGCTACAGAGAGATCGCTTTTCCACAGATCATTGATGTGGTGCCATAAGGGCTGCAGATGATTTGCTAAAATGCTCCAAAGGTATTCAAATTTCTTTAAAGAAGAAATTCAATTTATGTGCATTTATATTACAATGTCTGTCAGGAAGAAAGGTTATAATCACCAGCATATTTCAGATTTACATTTTTCTCTGTACATGAGGTAATGGTATTAGAGGGAAACGATGGAGCTTACAGTTGAATTGGACGCATGGTCCTATTTTCATTGCTGCTAAAAGCATGTTTTTGAAGTTCTTGAGGAAAGCATATGTTAGCATATGTTAGGGAAACATCAAGAACAGGAGGCTGGGTGGTTGAGAAGGAAACATTTGTCTTTCCTTCTGGCCTCTCCATGTGGGTAGGCTATTTCTCAGTGCCTCTCCCCCTCGGGAAGCCATTTGAGGTTTCAGCATCTGACACAGACTCAAGAACAGAGCTCAGGCTGAATGGATGTGTTCCAAGGGCACTGGCCTTCTCCACCCTGGAAACCCCAGACGGCCAACTCCAGTAGGCTCCAGTAAGGGCAGGAAGAAGTGAAGCATTAACTCATCCAGAAAGCAATCTTTGGTCCTGGATATTTTTAAATTACTTCCAGTGCTTTCTCCTCAAATATTCATCAGCCGTAGGCACCCAGGAAGCTCTACTGACAGAAGGACCAGTGCAAGCAGGGTGACTGATCCCTGCTCCCTGTAAACAAAAGACTGGGGTCTCCTTTCATGTCCAAGGTCCAAAGCTGCTGGCAAGAAAAAGCAGGATTCCAATCCAGCAGATTTGCTTCCACGAGCCACGTACTAAACCAGTTGCCTTGGGCCATCCAGGTAGAGACTACATTTAGATTTCATGAGCCATACTCTCTAAACAAGGATATCCAGGAATCTGAGTGAATGAATGTCCCTCAGTGATTCTGACCAGGTCTGTAGTTCACTCTTTTGCCCCACAGCAGAGATTCAGATGGCTGGTCTTACTGCTTCCAAATTATATACGTTGAAAACTTCTCTCCTGTGATTACAAAATAAAATGTTTCCTTGGATAATTTTTTTTTTCAGACAGAGTCTGGCTTTGTTGCCCAGACTGAAGTGCAGTGGCGCGATCTCAGCTCACTGCAACCTCCACCTCCTGGGTTCAAGTGATTCTCCTGCCTCAGTCTCTCAAGTAGCTGGGATTACGGGCACCCGCCACCATGCCTTGCTAATTTTTGTATTTTTAGTAGAGACGGGGTTTCACCATCTTGGCCAGGCTGGTCTCAGACTCCTGACTTCAAGTGATCCACCTGCCTCAGCCTCCCAAAATGCTGGGATTACAGGTATAAGCCATCATGCATGGCCTTTTTTTTTTTTTTTTTGACAGCATCTCATTCAGTCAACCAAGCTGGAGTGCAGTGGTGTAATCACAGCTCACTGTAGCCTCAAACTCCTGGGCTTAAGCCAGCCAAAGCACTGGGATTAGTAGATAGGTATGTTTAACTGGATGTGCCACTACCTCCTTTATTGTGTTTTCTCCTCGATACAAAAGTAATAGCAGTTGAGTGTAGAATATTTGGGAACTATGGACAAGCTACAAAAAAGAGAAAATTAAAATCAACCTTGATTTCACCCCACAGAGGTAGCCATTCTTAATGGTTCTCTTCATACCGTTTTGGCATAAACCTCTCTGCATTTTTTATACATGTAACTACCATATGTATAACATGTATTGTATATGTTTTTATAAAAGTGAAAGCATACTCAATTATTTTATTGATTGATGATACGGTTTCACTGTGTCCCCACCCAAAAGCTCCTCTTGAATTGTAATCCCGATAATCCCCATAATCCTCAAGTGTCAAGGGAAGGACCCGGTGGGAAGTGATTGGATCATAGCGGTGGTTCCCCCATGCCATTCTCGTGGGAATGAAAGATCCTCACGAGATCTGATGGTTTTATAAGCGTCTGGCATTTCCCCTGCTTGTACTCATTCTCTCTCCTGCTGCCTTGTGAAGCGGTACATTCTGCCACGATTGTAAGTTTTCTGAGGCCTCCCCAGCCATGCAGAACTTTGAGTCAATTAAACCTCTTTTGTTTATAAATTACCCAGTCTCAGGTATATTTCGTCATAGCCATGTGAGAACAGACTAATACACTGATATATTGGTTCACAATAGATTATGAGCATCTCTTTATGTCAGAGTCTTCTATAACATAGTTTTAACAACTGCATAGTATTCCTGCCTTTGGCTGTACCTTAAAATACTTTCCAATCCCCTCTTGTTGGACATTTAGGTTGTTCTGAATTTTTCACTAATAGAATTAATGTTGCAAGGTACATCTGTGTAGCTGCTCCTATTCACAATTACTTACTTAGGGCAATCCCTAAAAAGTGAAATGTAGGGGTCATGAGATATAAATATTTGTAATATTTTGGTCAATGTTGCCAGATTGTCGCTAGAAAGATTGCACGACTGCCTCTCCCCATCATCAGTATGTGATTCCAATTTTCACTGACCTGAGCCCTAATTTAATTGGTTGAGAAAAAAGCCTCATTTGCTGTAAGTTTGATCAGAAAAATAAAAGTAAGAAAAAAGCCTCTGATAAGTGAGTTGCTGCTCAGTCTAGGAGAAATGTAAACAATGGATTTACTGAGAGGTTGGTCCCTTCTGGAGCAATAGGAAAAAAATCACCTTTAGTTAATGGAGGAGCTGGGGAGAGTTCATGGAGGGGAGGGAGTCCATAGCTCATAAAAAGATATTCAAGTGACAACTGTAAGCTTTTTGAGTGATATTAGGCCTATGTTAGTATCTCTAGGTTTCATTTATTTGTTTTATTTTGATTTATTTATTTTTTTGAAATGGAGTCTCATTCTGTTGCCCAGGCTGGAGTGCAGTGGTGTGATCTCGGCTCACTGCAACCTCTGCCTCCCAGGTTCAAGTGATTCTCCTGCCTCGGCCATGTTGGCCAGGCTGGTCTTGAACTCCTGGCCTCAAGTGATACACCTGTTTCGGCCTCCCAAAGTGCTGGGATTACAGGCATAAACCACCACACTCAGCCTAGGTTTTATTTTCTCATCCTTCAGGAATCTCTAAAATTTGGCAGGATGAAAACTCCTGGCTGAGATCTGACAATAAAAGGGAAGATATTATTTTGTATTTAGAAGAAAAAAAAATCAAATAGAAGGAATCGGTTGGAATAACATAATATATATCCTCCTGAAATCCATGAACACAATGGCAAAGGACTGGAGAAGAGGAGTGTCTGGGTAACTGGAAGGAAAGCCACCTTGACTGGCTGAAAACAACAATAGTTCATGATTTCTCCTGGTTCTGTGGGTTGGCTGGGCAATTCTCCTGTGGCTTCTGCCTGGACTCAGTCTTGCCACTGAAGTCAGCTAGAGGAGAAGCTGGGCTGGGAAGTCCCAGATGGCCCCACTCACACAGGCATTCCATGTGGCCTCCCAGCCTCTAGAAGTCTGGATGGGCTTCTTTACCTGTGATCTTAGGGTAGCCTTTCACAAGGGCCCAGGCAGAAGCGGCAAGGCTTCAAAACCTACACTCCAAACTCGCCCGCCTTCACTTTTTTCTGTAAATTTACTTGTATGGTGGTAAAATATGTAGAACATAAAATGTACCATTTTAACCATTTTTGTGTTTGTTTGTTTGTTTTAGAGATAGGGTCTCGCTTTGTGGCTCAGGCTGGAGTGCCATGGCATGATCACAGCTCACTGCAGCCTCAACTTCCTAGGGCTTGAGCCATCCTCCCACCTCAGCCTCCTGAGTAGCTGGAACTATAGGTGTGTGCCACCACATGGGCTAATTTTGTTTATTTTTTGTAGAGACAGGGTCTCCCTATGTTGCCCAGGCTGGTCTCGAACTCCTAGGCTCAAGCAATCTTCCTGCCTCGGCCTCTCAAAGTACTGGCATTACAGGCATGAGCCACCACACCTGGCCCATTTTAACCATTTTTAAGTGTGTGGCTCAGTGGCATTGACTTCATTCACATTGTTGTGCAACCATCACCAGCATCCACCTCCAGGACTTTTTCATCTTCCCAAACCAAATCCCTGTTCCCATCAAACACTAACTTCCCATTCCCCCATTTCCCCAGCCCCTCACACCCACCACTATAATATCCATCTATGGATTTGATGACTCTAAATACCTCATAAAAACAGAATTGTCCAGCATGTATCATTTTGTGACTTTTTTCTCTTGGCATAATGTCTTTGAGGTTCATCCATATTGTAGCATGTGTCATAATGCCCTTCCTTTTTATGGCTGGATAATATTCCACTGTATGCATACTGCCCATTTTGTTTATCCACTCACCTGTCGATGGGCATTTGAGTGCCTTAATCCAGCCTCATTTTCTGCCATGTGCTATGGGATAAAGCAAGCCCCAAGGCCAGCCCAGACTCAAGAGGTTGGTGATACAGACTATCTGTATAGATAGAGATGAGAGGAGCAGCAACGTCACATTTTAAGGGACAAGGATGCAGGAAGACCTGATTCACTGGAGTCCATTTCATAATCCAGATCTACAACAGAACCAAATGACCACAGGGACATCCAAAAAGACCTTGGCAGAAGTACAATGAAATTTAACTGGTTTTGAGTACAAAGTCCAGAACACTGGTTCAAAGAATAACTTGCCTAGGAAGGGCACAGTGAGTGTGCTTGTGGCTCATAGATTTTGGGTGAGAGAACCACTGCTTCCTTCCAACTGAAAGATGTAATGAGTTTAGTGCCGTGTTTGTGAGTTTAATACAGACAAACCCTGTGTAATGAGTTTAATCGTCTGTGTAGCAGATGAAACGGAAATACCAGAAACGGGGCAGGAATGAAAGCAGAGGCCCTGCGCTCTAGTCTTCTCCATTCGTCAAAGAGAAACTAGCCATGTTACCATAAGTGAATTCCACATCTTCTCTCTGCTTTAGTTTTTCTCAGTAATAGGATAGAAACCATCATATCTATCTTGTCATGAACAGACAATGAACTAAAGTTTGTGAAAGTCATTTTTAAAAAAGGAAAAACATGATGTGCCCTTCTGTCTGCTGGGCGATCTCTTTCAAGCACCCACGTGTTCTTTTCTGGTGTCCAGTTCTCTCTTTTCTTCCCATCTGGGGTCATGGACAATGGTCTTGTCTTTGCTTTATCTGATTTCTCTCTGAAGTACAGCCAGGTGCCCCCAAAAGACCACACAGCTAAGTTTACAAGACGCTTCCTGGTACTTTTCGATTTCAAAGTACACTGCAGGTTCTTAATGCATGTTAAACAGTAACGACCATCACAGCAGAAATGGCCAGCTGCCCCCATTTTCTTGCCCTTTACTGTCCCTTTTCCTGTCCTTCCTGTGAGGGATGGATGAACAGAGGCCCTCAGAGCAACATCCAGAGTAGGAGGAAGGCAGCCTGCCTTGTCACCACAGTTAGAAGGCCCTGAAGTACAAGGCGGAGGGAAGGAAACCTCTTGCGCCTCAGTTTCTCCATTTGCAAATTGGGGGTGATGTCGGGCCAGGATTAAGGTGGGATGAGTGAGGTCAGATCCTGCAAGTAGAGAGAAGGATGGTGTCTTTATTTTAAACGTTGATAATCTGTTCAAGATGAATTTTTTTGCATTAACTTTGTTTTTTTTAATTACAATGAAATACTGTCTTCATTATTGAGTTTTGGGGTGCCCCTCTAGATTTTGTATGTGGGGCAAATGTTTCCCTTACCTTGCCCCAGTCTCAGTTCTAGAGAATAGTGCCAATCTCATGGGGGTTGTTTCAAATATACATATATATTTTTAAGACGGAGTCTCACTGTGTTGCCCAGGCTGGAGTGCAGCGGTGCCGTATCAGCTCACTGCAGCCTCTGCCTCCTAGGTTCGAGGGTTCAAGCAATTCTCTTGCCTCAGCCCCCTGAGTAGCTGGGATTACAGGTGCCCACAATCACACCCAGCTAATTCTTGTATTTTTAGTACACGGGGTTTCACCATGTTGACTAGGCCGATCTTCAACTCCTGACCTCAAGTGATTCACCTGCCTCGGCCTCCCAAGGTGCTGGGATTACAGGCGTGAGCCACCGCTCCTGGCCTGTTTAAAAGATTAAATGAGATGATGCATTGACAGACACATAGAAAGTGCCCAACACAGGGTGAGCCATGATTATAATTATTACATTCGTCTCCTCCATCTCCCTGCCCGACAAGAAAACCGAGACAGAGAAGTCATGCAATCTACCCGAGATCACGCCGCAGCTGATGCGGGTCTGCCTGACTGCAGAAAAGTCCTTTTCATCCCTTTTCTTCCCAGCAGATGGAAACACAGTTGCAGAGGGTGTGGATTGGATCAGACCATCATTGAGAGGGCAGGAGAGAGAGTGCACTTTTCACCAGGCTACGTGACATTTTCCATTTTATCTTGCTGTTCCCAAGAATGGACTTTACCCAGGATAAACTGAACTGTCCCTGCATCCCAGCAGCCTTCCTTACAACTCCCCAAATTCAGGTCAGGCACAGCTGCTCACCGGTTCCTTCCACGGTGCCGGTTGCTGGTTGACAGCAGTTGTCACCAGCATGTGACTTCTTGATCACTGTCACCTCCACCAGGCTGGGTCTGGGACTCCTTTCATTTCACTCATGGTCTGTCCCTAATGCCTAGAACAGTGCCTGGTCCAAGTAGACTCACCGAGAGTGTTGATGGAATGAAAGAACCCGTGAGCAAAGGAATGAGAGAACAAAATTTTCCAGATGAGAAAACTGAGGGTCAGAGTGGTCAGGTGACTTGCTCAGGACCACACGCCAATGAGCAGCAGAGCTGGAATTCCAACCAGCTGGGCCTGACTCCAGAACATGTGTCTTCCCCACGACTCTGTGCTTCAAAAATCTTTCCATCTGCATTCCAAACCTACTTGAATAATCTCCGTCTCACTGCATCTCTCTCCACCTCTTGCCCTCCATCCCCCACCAGATGTTCAAGAATGAAAATATCTGAGAAAATAAGCCACATTTCTAAAAACGTACATTCAAATGTCTGGAAAGCTCTTGCATGGGGGATTAAATTAAGAGAAAGTATGCTTAAACAGACAGTGCCCCTGCCAAATTGAATTTCTTGTTTGCGGTGTTGTTCTTGGACGAATAAGTGGGCCCTCCATGTAAGGTTAGAGCCGAGATAAGTCTGTCCCCAAGAGCGATGCACGGGGTCTCTGGAGCCCGGCTCAAGGACATGACCTCTACATTTAATTTCTGAAGCTCTCTTGGGAAAATATTTCCCCTTGTGCCATCCAGGGACATCTGGCCACCCCTCTGCAGGTTCCCGAACCCACCGGTGAAGACAAAGAGGAACCAAAGACACCAAGAGTCTGGTCACTGCTACTCAGTGTGTGGTCCGGCACCAGCAACATCAAAACACCTGAGGGCTTGTTAGAAATTTCCATCCTCAGGCTCACCCCCAGACCACTGAATCCAAAACTCCGGGGGGTGGAGCCCAGAAATCTGTGTGTTCTCCAGTCCTCCAGGAGACCCTGCTGTCACCACCCTTGTCCAGCACCAGCCTTTGCTGTTTCCCTTGATGGGATTCAATTCTTGAAGGAAAGAATGCACCCTGATTTTGGTCAAATGAGGAATTCGGGATCCAAGAACGGGAAGGGAGTTGTCCAAATTTTGGATGGAAAATCAGGTAGGAAGGTAGGGATGGAATGGGAAGAACAAGTAGCAAAATGGGAAACTGAGTCAGAATGCGATGACCCGGCAGTAGCATACATCCTCACAGGTGAGCAGAAGGCAGAATGTCAGAACTGAAAGGGGTCAACCAACTTCTCTTCCTCGGTCTCTGATCCTTCAGTTCTGCCTGCAAAGCTGTCAAAGAGATCTAAGTCACAGGCCACTTACACCAGTCCTTTCAGAGGCTCCCCACTGACCTCAAGCTAAAGTCTAAAACTGCCTAGCACAGACCCTTCACGACCTGGCCCCTGCTATCTCCCCAGCCTCATCCCCCGCTCACCTAATGCTGAGTACCCCAAGACTACCAGAAATGTCCAGTTCCCCCATTGCACCTGCTCTCTCTGGTCTCCACATTTGGTCTTGTCCCTGTTAATAAGCCCTTCCTACTGCCTGGGCTTATTCACCTACAGGGATGTCTCCAGGCACCTATTCCCAAGAGGTCAACCCCAAGGGTCAATGGCAGTCTGTTCCATCCACCCTACCCCCAATCAACTCTAGTGCAAAAGATGTCCATCTGCCTTTGAGTCTTCCTAACCTCAAGGTCAAAGAATGCAAGTTTCAGCAATTCCATGCCATTCAGCGACTGCCACCAGGAGCTATTCAGAAAAAAACCTGGCACCGTGTGGCACACTCAGCAGATAATGAGCAAAGTCGGGAGGTCTGAGGTCTACACCAGAAGAAAAATGATTACCCTGCATCTTAACATTTCAAGCTGCTCTGACATATCACTAGCGTTTGCCTCTATTTTTATACCCCAACGAATCCCTCATTGTGTCTAGACTGACTTTCTTAATTGCCACCAATGTTGAGCCTCTGAGTAGCACTGACCTCTTTATCAAAAAGCCACAGTGCAGCTGGGCATGGTAGCTCACGCCTGTAATCCCAGCACTTTGGGAGGCTGAGGTGGGCGGATCACCTGAGGTCAGGAGTTCGAGACCAGTCTGGCCAACATGGTGAAACCCTGTCTCTACTAAAAATACAAAAAATTAGCCAGGCATGGTGGCAGGCACCTGTAATCCCAGTTACTCTGGAGGCTGAGACAGAATCGCTTGAACCCAGAAGGCAGAGGTGGCAGTGAGCTGAGATCATGCCACTGCACTCCAGCCTAAGTGACAGAGTAAGACTCCACCTAAAAAAAAAACAAAACAACAACAACAAAAAACAATAAAAAACTACAATGCATTTTCTAGAAATAAAAATTCAGAAGTTGTACCCCAGTCTTCATTCATGAATAAAGATGTGTGGTCATTATCACACCGTTTGGTTCAATATTTAGCCAGTGTCTTGCTCAGGGAGCCTTGTACAACGGCTCTCCACAATCCAGCACTACGATGACATGTCTTTCTAACTTTCCAAACCACACTGGATACATGCTTTGCAGAGTTCACTCATTGTAGCCCAAAGCCACAAGCTAAGCAGTACTGGGAAATATCCAAGGCAAGTAATGGGCATCAGAGAGGACACTGGGTGGCTGGGAGACTCCCAGAGAGAAGAGCCTGAAGGTGGAGGAGAAGGAGCAGAAGTCTTAAGGAGGACGAAACCAAGAGAAGGCCAGCAGCAGAGACAAAGCCGTCAGTGGCGCAGGGGGCAGGCTGTAGGCACGGGGGTGTGCTGCATCCTCTGCCAACTGAGGGTGAAGTGACACATGTTTCTGCTTTAAGTGATCAGTTTTTACTTTTAACATTGAAGATTAAAATTAAGTGCATTACTGTAGATCAGTTTACAGGGATTTGGTACATCTGTTTTGGAAATGAAAAACAAAACTGAGTAGCATCATTATATGTATTACCAGAATTGGGGTAAAGTATCAGTATCACCCCGGGCTGACTCCATGCTACCTCTACTTTTCAGCATTCCTCGCACTTGGTAGGGAAGACATTTGGTCGGGCCTGGGGAGACAGCTGCCCTCCACAAATGCAAAGAGGTACTGAGTCACAGTCCAGATTCCCTGGTGGCCAGGTCCCAAATACCAGCAACTGCTTCCACCACAACGAGGGGGTGGTAGGGTGGTCAACTGCGTCAACGGCTGTTGCTAGAACCCAGCAGAAGCCCCAATCGTTGGCCCCCGTTCCTGGCTTGACACCTCATAGCCTCTCACTTGCCAAGAGTTTTACACTGACCTCGGATGTCCAGCCATAAGGGAAAAGGCTGGCAAGTTAGATTACTGCTTCAATAATGAGCGAATGGTTTCTGGTTTGCTATTTACACTGCTCTCTGGGAGAGAAAACAAGTCTTCCAACTGAACTCCTCCAATTTCTACTATTTATCCAAGATTACACATATAATCCCATAATAAAACACCGTGCCTGCCCAGAACACAGAGTGATTGCCTACAGATGTGCCCAAACCAAAACATCTGCACATCCAACATGGCCACCGGCATGGTATTATTATTTATTTTTCAGTCTACTCTGGGTTGATAACTGAAATGGCTAATTAACTTCTGAAACTCTCAGAGTGGAAATCCCATCTAGGGGCGGAAAGGACATACGGGTGGCAGGCTTTCGGACGCGCTGCCCAAAATAGGAGGCCAGGCTGTGCCTGACTTCAAGTAACACCTTGTAGGCTGGTGAAGTTTGGCCTCAGCAGCATGCCGTCACTGACACATGAAAATAAAATGCTTTCCTAATGGTGCCTGGCACAGCGTCAGGAAAATACCTCATCTGAATTTTTATTCAGCTAACAAATGACGTGCATCTCTGCCTTTATCCGGCTGCTTATATTAAATATCTGAGTGCAGCAAAGATTTCTTAATTTGCTCATTTCTCTGGGTACCATGTAGAATGAGGGCTTAGAATGAAATCGTATCAAGAGGCAAGAGAGATGTCTACCTGCTCACAGCAAACCCCTGGAAATTGCTGGGCCTCCCTGGATCATATCACATAATCATCTCAGCTCTACTTTGATTTGTCTCTCAATATACTGTTTAAAAATGTAACCCAATCGCCCAGCCCAACAAGCAGTCTGTTTATTATTACTTTTGATAGAAAGGTTCATAACATCCTATAATGTGTGTGCATTTTTTATTCCGTTTGGCTACTAGACATTGAAACCATTTGGGACATTTATTAAAATGCATTCAGCCGCTCTTTAGCATGAGGTTAATGTGGGATTTATGCCTCTGGTGCACTGTGCACAAAGCGATAATAATGCTTGTTTAGTACTTAGTTCACGTACAAAATGGTCAGCTATAAAAATTGAAGAAATACAAAGATTGGCTCAAAAAAGCACAGAGTGGGGAGGGAATTTTTTCAGGCTGCAGGAGGGGGTGCTTATGTAGGAGACCAGATGAGGAGCAGAAATTTATTTTAATGGAAGATCAAGTTCTCTGGTTACATGAGACAGACCAGGGAAGGGGCTCCCAGAAGCCTAGTTTGATAAACCCAAGCCTGACAACCTGCCAAGGGAATTTTATGCCACCCGGCTTGGACAAGAGACGCTTTCCCAATGGCCACATTCCTCCTCATGTCTTCCTAAATCCTGTCTATCCCAAAGGCCCATGGTCTGGTCTTCAAAGAGAACTTAGCCGACAGGAGGGCCAGGGGGCTGAGGACAGAGCCAGTCAGACATTTGGGCTTGAGCTCCTCTAGGATCCAAAGCAGATGGACCTAGCAAGATGGGAGAAACATTCCGAGCAACTTCCTAACAGTTGGCCAGGCGTCTGGGCATCGGGCAGAGTGTGCATGTTTCCCACACATGTTGGTGATGTGCTTGCTTCCAAGAGCGGAAGTGATCCAGAAAACCCCTGGAAACCAGCCCCAGCTCCATCCCCAGGCAAACCTGCTTGTTCAGGAAGCCGCTTTCTAGGCTGGGCAGTTCAAGGCTGGTGTCCTACTTCCCTGAAAGAAAGCAGGGGCTTTGGGTGCCTGTAAACAGGAGGGTCTTCCCTCCAGCTGCATCTCAGCTGGCTTCACTGAAGCAGGAGGAGGCACAGTGAGAAGGACTCCCATGATGGGAAGATTGAACGGGATGTTTTGCTCTCTGCTTCTCACTAAGTGAGAGTGGGCTGGAAGGAGAAGTCAACAGGGGCAGCCCAAGCTACCGGCAGGTCCTCGCTCTGAAGGTAGCAGGATCCTTCTCCCTGGAGTCCACATTCCACTCCCACCCCCTGCAATCCATTGTCCCACAGTAGCCTCAGGAATCATCTTAAAATGATAAAACTAAAAATCTATTGAAATAAAAATAAAATAATTTTTAAACGCTAAAACTATAAAAATGGAGAACAGATTCATTGTCAGAGGTTAGGGAGGAGGAAGGGAGAAGGGAATCAGGTGTGGGAATCAGAGACAACATGAGGGACCCTGGTTGTGATGGAAATGTTCTGTATCTCAACTGTATCAATGTCAATATCTTAGTTGCCATGTTATACTATAGTTGCAAGTATAGTTGTTATACTTAGTTGCAAGATATTGCCATTGGGGGAAACTAGGTAAGGGGTACAAAAATCTCTCTGTGTTATTCTTCACAACTGCATGTGAATCTAAAACTACTCAAAATTAAAAATTGAATTAAAAATAGAAATCAAACCAAGTCACTCTCTCCTCTGTTCCCTGTTCAAACTCTCTTGTGACTTTCCACTGCACTCAAAAGAGCATCCAATGCCCTTCCCAGAGCCCATGGGGCCCTCCGCCAGCAGGTTCCTGCCTCTTCCCATCATGTCACATCCCTCCACTCTTCCCCTAGGTCCCTCTGTGGCAGCTACTCTGGCCCCCTTCTGTCCCTCCACACTCCAGACTCCAGCCTTTCCACACTGTGGTCCCCCTGCCTGGAATGCCATTGCTCCAGTTACTTGCATGGCTGCCTCTTTATGATGTGAAGCTCAGCTTCCATGCCCCCACCCCTTAGAAACCTTATCTTGCCACCCAGTGGAAAGTGGGCCTCGTCGTTCCCTGTGACAGCACTCGATTGTGACGATCAGCAGAGCATTTAGTGTTACCCTTTTCCCTTATTTATTTATATTGTTGTTTATGCATCTTCTCTGTACCAGAATGTACATTTTTCGAGGCAGAGGTCTTGCCTGCCTTTGTTCACAGCTGTGTGTCCAATTCCCAGAGCAAAGATAGGCACATATTTGTTGAGCTACACTCAACAAATAAAATGTTGCAGATTGGATGAAGCATAGTAGTTACCAAGCACCAGGCAGGACACGAAGAACTTTATAAACATAATCTCACTGACTCCTTGTGATAACCCTGTCCAATTATTACAGTGTACCCATTTTACAAATGAAACAAACCCAACTAGGTAAGGCACTTACCCAAGGGCACACAACCTATCCAGAGGAGGCAGTGACTCAAGCCCAGAGTCAATTCTGACCCTGGAGATGGCATTCTCCACCACTAGGCTAAATGAGTGGATAACCCACCAGGAGGGTGTCCTGTCCCCCAGGTAACCAGAGGCAAAGGCAAGTCGATCTGTGTTATGACAGCTTCTGTAAGCACTTCCTTGCCTTCCCCACCCCCAGACTCGCCTGGATTCCTGGTCCAGGCTGTTGCCATGTATATATTTAGCTTAAGTGAGATCCAACGAGGCTAATTCAAGAGAGCACATTCTCTTCCCTGCCCCACCCTCTTGAACCCTGAACTTGCCCCAAATCACCTTCCTGCACTAGCCAGGGTTGCTGCCTTGTCTTGCATGCCATCCTCATGGGCACAGACACACAGCCCCTTTCCCCAGGGTCCTGTCAATCCCAACACCCAGCCACTCCCACCCCCACTCCCTAACAACCCCCAAATGAATGACTTTTTAAAATCTCACACAGCACAAACCACAGCGGGTCACAAGAAAGCTATGGAGAGAGGAGTGAGCTTCACTGCCAGTCACAGTTTTGAAAATGGGTCCTCTGGCATCCAATGGCTTTCACTACGTGCCCGTGGCTCATTTGGGGAATTATTCTCGGGTACCATTTTCACTTCTGGCACTGTACCGCCAGTGTATCAGATACGTCCCAAGGCAGGGTGTTTTGCTTAGTTACACTGGATGACGAATGTTTCCACAGCTGCAAACAAGGCACTTTTGCAAAGAAGTTAGGGCTGTTGGAGAAGGCTGCCGACCTGATTATATATGGTGTTTGAATAAAGAAAGAGAAGGAAGGTGGCAGGGATTCCTCCGGCAGGATTCCTCATCAGGGCAAATGGCAGGTCTAAGAAAGACAAATAGAGAAAAACCTCTGCTGGTATCTTAACAGGCAAGGAATTTAGCTGGAAATATACCAAGCAATTAAATTGAAATTGGCAAAGCCCTGCTGTGTGCACCACTCTAAAAACAATACTAAAAGCTAGCATGTGCAGAGGGCTTGCTGTATGCCAGGCATATATATTACTTCACTTGATCCTTACAACGGCTTATGAATTGGACATTCTTACTGTTATAGATGAGGACATGGAGGTGCAGGAAGAACAAGAAAATTGCCAGGGCTAGGAATGGAACTGGAGTGCCAAACGACAGCTGTCAGACTCTTAGCTCCTATGCTAAATGTTTCTGTCCTCTATTCCTCATTTTTAGATTAGGAAATGTGCTCTTAAACCCAGCTGCTCAATAGAATCACCTGGGGTGCTCTTTCGAAAGACACCAATGCCCAGACCCCAGCTCAGACCAAGTAAATGCCTCCAGAAATTGGTATTTTTCAAAAGCTTCCCAAAGGTGATTCTAATGTGCAACTAGAATTGAAATCCACTGTCCAAACTAGAGGGGTGGTTCTCAAAGCGGGGTTCCCTGGGCCAGCAGCATCAGTAGCATCTAGACACGTGTTAGAAATGCAAAGTCCTGAGTCCTACTCCAGACCTATAGAATCAGAAACTCAAATATTGGACCTCAGAAACTGGAGTTTTTAACAAGCCCTGCAGGTAATTCCGAAACAGGCTAAAACTTGAAAACCACTGCTCTTTCTAGAACATAAACTCTGTGAAGGCAGGGATCTTAAACATCTTGTTCATTCCTAAATTCCCAGGACCTAGCACCAAAATACTTACACGAAAATGAATGACTGCTTACAACATGATGTTGGTGCTGTTTTCATTACAGTAAGAAAACTTGGACTGGTCAGGATTTAAATCCTACTTTGCAAAGTTAGTTAAGGATTCAATTAGTTATCTACACTGGCAAGATCAAAATCTTTGCAGTCTAAAAGTGTTTTGTTAGTGTGTGTGTGTGAGTGTGTGTGTGTGTGTGTGTGTGTTCCCCAACAAATTAACAGCAACCACAGTGGTAATTGCTGGCCTGGCTCCTGCTGTCATGGTTAAGGAAGCAGGTAGATCACCTGCAAGGCTGTCTTATTTTCTGCTATCACCGCCCAGAGGGTAGGAGCCAGCTGATCTTGACAAAGACAGGAGAATTTTCCTAGCAGTGAAAAGAGTCAATCCTGCATTTTTCTGCCTAGCCCAACACTCAGACACAGCCATAGCTTAATCAGAGAGAATTAACTATCCTTCCAGCTCTATTCATTAAAGGATGGAAATATGTTTTGTCTCTCTGCAGTAGCATGCTGCTCTCACAATTCTCTTTCTGCATCCTGACCACAAGTTTACTGTGTGTGAAAAATGGCTTGGAATTGCAACAGTACTCCAAGTGAGCAATGATTAAATTTGTCCCCACAATTAATGTGTCTGTGACTGGCAGCAGGGAGGGGGCGTGCATTATAGAGCAATCAACAATCAATGGTGGGAAGGTGACCTGACACCACAATCTTCTGCAATTGTAATCAATATCACTCTGGCTTTATCGGAGCCCTCCTCAAGCTACGCTGCCTCATCTCGATAGAGTTTATTCTTGTATAAATACCTTAAATAAATAGCACAAGGAGAGCACCCAGGGATACTTTAAATTACATCCATATTATGCAAAGGCAAAAGCAAGTTCCAATGGTGAGAATCTGTCTCTCAGAACCAAACAAGCTTCTCCTTTAAAAACCTCATAATTGGTTATTTAACACGCCACAACTTTGCATCTATGCTGTGTCGCGATTATCATAAGCATTTCCAATTTGACAGAACCTGACTACAGTGAATATGCAAGCTCTTCTAATTTCCGTTGCAACTAACTGGAGATGGTGAAGAGTGATGATTTATTTGTTTGTGATTTGAATAGGATAATGCCTGCACCATCTGAAAGCCAGGGCTATGTTCTGGGAACATGTGCTGTCTTGAAACCCTGGCCGACACTCTTTCAAAATCATAAAAATTATAGGGGCTAAGAATTTTGTTGTTGTTACAGAGTGCTGTATTTCCCACACTCTTGGTCTGGGAGAGAGAAAGGGGGAGGATTCTGTTGAGTAGTTGCGCTGTGGGGAACAGCACAGCCTCAGTGATACCGGTCCAGTTTGCAGGTTGGCGAGAAGCAACATCAATTATGTGCAGATCGATTTAATCACAAACACCAGAGCAGACCGAAGACAAAGGCGGCACTGCTAACTCCGCATGCTGCCAGGGCCTGCATGGAGGCTGGTGTGGAAGGGGAGGCCGTTACCTTTCGGGACCCTTTTGGAGTTGCTCCTGCTAATAAGAGCCTCCCTAGAGGGGAAGGATCCCAGAACAGCGAGCAGCTCCACCGATAACACATCCTGAATTGGCTCACTTCTGATGACCACTGCCACACCAAGCCAGCAACACTCAGCCTGGACACGCGGGAGATCCTCCCCAGAGCCTCCTGGTCAGTCACTCTGCTTCTACTTTCACCCACCTCAGTCTGTTTTCCACAAGGCAATCAAGTGATGTTTGTTTGTTTGTTTGTTTGAGACATAGTCTCACTTTGTCACTCAGGCTGGAGTGCAATGGTGCGATCTCAGCTCACTGCAACCCCCACCTCCCAGTTTCAAGTGATTCTTGTGCCTCAGCCTCCTGAGTAGCTGGGACTACAGGCATACACCACCACACCCAGCTAATTTTTGTATTTTTAGTAGAGGTGGGGTTTTCACCATGTTGGCCAGACTGGTCTCGAACTCTTGACCTCAAGTGATCCACCCGCCTCAGCCTCCGAAAGTGCTGAGATTACTGGTGTGAGCCACTGCACCCAGCCCCGAGTGATTTTTAAAAATTATAAATCAGGCTGGACACGGTGGCTTATGCCTGTAATCTCAGCACTTTGGGAGGCCCAGGTGGGAGGATTACTTGAGCTCAAGAATTCAAGACCAACCTGGACAACATAGTGAGACCCCTGTCTCTACAAAAAAGAAAACAAGTGATAAATCAGGTCTTCTTACACCTGTGTTTAAAACCCTTCCATTGCACTTGGAATTGCAAGCCTCTGCAGGACTTGGTCCCCTAGGCTGTTCTCACACCCACATGTGCTCTAGAGAGGGTGTTCCTTTTGTTCCCTGCACACCAAGTTTATTTTAACCTCAGAGAGTTTGGCAAGTCTATTCCTCTGACTGGACTGCTCTTTGTGGGTCCCATGTACGGTTGCACTGCTAAGTATATCTCTATCTCTATCTATATTTATAGCTATAGCTAAAGATATCTTTCTTATGCCTGCCTTAGCTCAAATGTCACCTCTTCAGAGAAGGCTTCCCTGACTTCCCACCAAAGTTGCTTCCCAGTCTCTCTCTCCATCCCACCCCAGCCCTTCTCTACCAAATCACCATGACTTATTTCTTCATAGCGTGATCTCATTTGTGTTCATGCTATTGTCCTCTTCCCACCAGAACGTTGGCTCCATGAGGGCAGGGATGCATCTCCCTTGCTCAGTGCTCTACCCACTCATCTAGAGCAGCACAGGGCATGAAGCAGGTGCTCAAGAAATATGTGGTGAATGAATGAATGAATTAACTCCAAGATGGATGCTCTGTGACTGGGCACCCATCTGCTCTGTCTAGGTCCTGACTCTATCCACTGGACTGTCAGTCCTACTGTGGAACCCCCAAGCTGTGCACCTCGATCCTGAGCAAAGATGTCAGTAGTGTTGAACACTCACCTCCAGGCCTGCACTTCTGCTTTGTCTTACCCAGCCTCCTCGCACCTCTATTCTGCTGGCTTCAATCTGATGCTCTTTGGAGGCGAACTTGAGACCTATGCAGTCTCCTATATCACTTGCACCACCGAGGTGTCTGGTCTATTTCAGAAGGCCTGGACCCAAAGCTTCCAGAGTAGTGTATAGGCCTTACACTGCCTTTACTTACATAGTCATCACTGCATAGAGAGTCTACTGCCCACTGCCCCCGTGCGTGGGAGCCTCTCTGGCATCCTCAGCTCTCTCCGGTCGTCCTGCACATGTGCATCTCTGGTCCCCACTGCTGATAACAAAACAACCAAAAATAACCCCAAGGGATGAGAGCCACTTCTCCAGCATCAGTTTTTCTGCGTTTGGTTTCTAAATTGTATGACGGTTAAGGGCATGGACTCTGGAATCAGAGAACAAGCAGAATTCTGTCACTGGTAGACTCAGTTCTTTCCCTACTTTTGCATCAGCCAGAAAGAAAGAACACCCAGTTGGTGGCAGGGAAAGGCAAGCAGGATTTGCTTTTTGGCCAGAGAAAGCGAGTGGGCTCTTGCTCCCAAGACACCTCCTCCTCCCTACGCTGTGGGAAGCTGGAGGATTTTAAGGAGTCAGATATAGGGTGGGGAGTTTTGTGAGTTTGTGCAAGAAGGAACTTCAGATTTGCAGGCGCAAATCATTAACATGTCCCTTCTTATGATTCATGTTCAGAAAACAACAGCGATTTTCTTCTATGGGCAGGGATTTTCGAATTATGATGATATGTTAATGATTTAAAGGTAACGAGGAGTCACTGCCTCCTGTTAGCTCTGGTTTTGAACAGGCCTTATCTTCCTCTGATAATTGGCAGGGGGTCCTGAGGTTCCTGGGCCATCTGCAGTCCTTGTAAGCTAGCACACCCACATAGAGATAAAGAGGCTAAAAGAAACTGTTTCTGAGACAATATTAAGCTTTCTCAGCTATCTTCTGCTTAAGAAAATAATGAGCTCTTGCAGCTGTTCTGTTGTCCCAGCTGTTTCTCCAGGACTGCCCAGGTAACGCTCCCACTTACTAGTCATGTGACCTGGGTCAAATTACTTAACCATTCTGAGCCTCAACTTCTCCATCTCTAAAATGGGGATAATTAATACTTAAATGAAGTTCGTTTTCATGATGTTTCTAAAATAATGACCCAATATACTGCTCAGTATAAAGGAAGACACACACACACATTTGCACTCACACATACACACACACACACATACACACTAGATTTCTATTATTATCTCCTGTTAGCATTGATTTGTGATATTTGGTGTCCCTGTATCAGCAGAACTCTTCTGCTTCCCCACAGCTACAAATTCTCGATCTTTCAGCATTATAGCATTTTTATCTTTGAATTTTTCTTGAGTGGATCTAACTATTTGTCTGTTTATTTAATATCATAGTTATCTTCCGAGGACCTTTTTTATGTGGGCCCTGTGCGAGATACTAAGGACACAGTGGGGTCTTGCCCTCTTGGAGCTTCCAGTCCAGCGGGGGAAACAGACCTTAGAGAAGGAAACATACAAGTAAATAGATAACAAATGGAACGTGTGTCATGAAGGAAACATGCAGGGTACAGAGACAAGGGAAACTGAGGCACTGGGTCAGGAGGGGGTCGGTGCTTAGCTAGAACCTTCAAGGTGGGTCCCCAGGTGGGGTGTGTCAAAGTAAGAAGGGAGTGAAGGAATCTCAACCAAGAGAAAGGCAGAGGAAAAAGTGTTCCAGCAGAGGGAATCATGGTGAGAACACCCCAATGGGAATCAGGGGTGCCCGAGGAACTGGGAAGAGCCTCCATGGGGAGGGAAACTGGACTGCAGGATCATAAGCACGGGGACCATGTCTTCTTGCTTCTGGACATTCTCTAGCACCCAGCTTGCTGAAAGGACAAAGGAGTAAGTGTGTCCTCTGGGGCCCATCAGCCCAAGGACCATCCCCTGACATCCAGGCATGCCCAGGTCCCTAAATCTTCTTCGCAGCTCACTGAAGACCCTCTGAAGGCCCCAGGAGGTGATGCATGGTCCTGATTTCCAATCACAGGTTGAGCATTGGAGAGAAGAGAGAGAATGCATGAGAGCGTGCCCTCAGCAAGCACAGGAAACAGAAGCAAAGATTCACAGCCACCAGATCTTGAGAATAAGGCCTCAAAGATGAGGGGCTCAAAACAGAATCAGAGACCTTTTCTCAGCCTCCATGCAGAAGAAAGCAAAGCAGGAGAAGTACCCATCGTAGGCCCATCAGGAGACGCTCAAGTTCCCATGTGTCCACCCAGCCATCTGAGCACTTGGCTTCTCCAGAATTGGAATGTGGCTCCATGATCCCTAGGCTGGGCCAGTTCCCCCATCCACCCTCACAGACCCACTTTCCCCCTCCTTCTCCCATGCTGACCACAAGACTCTGGCTTAATTTCTTCTTTTCTAGACTCTATTCTAGACATCTTTTGGAAAGATAGGGTAAAGGGTACTCTCAACAAATTCAAGGAGATTGTCTGTCCATGTACCTCAGAACTCTTCCCAGTGAAGAAAAGGAAAAAGCACAGTCTAACCCCTCCCTATCAGGGCACATGCCTTCTAAAGACAGGCAGAAATGCAAATTATGGCAACAAGGGCTTGCCTCGTGAGTTGCAGGGGAACATATGCCACTCAAGAGATAAGCAAACCATCACCATTCTGTCCAATATACTGCTTTGACTTTCCCTGTATTTCACCATTAGGGATTTATTCCTTTGTGACATCCAGGTACAGTACTAAAAGCTTCCCTGGGAGAAAATGAGTAAGTCATGCACTCACCCACTTAAGGGAGAAGAGGCTACGGACAAAGAGTTCTCAACCCTGGTTGCATATTAGAATCATCTGAGATACTTTTAGAAGACACCCAATATCTGGACCATATTCTAGATTCTAGAGTCTAGAATAATGGAAACTAGCCTCTGAAGACTGGACCCAGGGATCTGAAGTCAGTAAATGTTCTCCGATGCGATGTGAGTGCTGAGAATTTCCATGGACACATCTTTACCTGCTGAAGTATTGTTCCAGGAGACACCCTGCTGATCAGTTCCTCATAGCAAACTGCCCAAAGGAGAAGTCAGCTGCTGTTCAGACTGGGGGCTGTGCTGGTTTCTCCCATGGCTGAGCTCTCTCTGCCTGGTTTAAGAAGGTACTCTAACCTGTGGTTTCTCAGTGCCGCTGTCAGAGGGGCTGGAGCTAAGGACTCTGGTTATATGGGGGAAAGAGGAAAAGTAGCTGATGAGAAATAAGGGTGGGTTTGTGGCCAGAACACTGAGCAGAAAAATCCCTGGCCAAATGGTAAGATGTTCTAACTTAGAAATCAGAAGCAAGTCACCACGGTGCATTTCAGTGTAACGTGCACATGCCGGTCCCCACTGCCTCGGCCCACAGCCTGCCTCAAAGGATTCAGGAAAAATGAAAATTAATGGGGTGGGGAAGGTAATCAGCAGTGAGTCCCACTTTTGTTAATAAGCACCTTCCATCATGGGTAGAAGGAGACAGAGCTTTCCATTCAAGGCCAGGGTCACCTTGGAAAAAGAGGATGGGGGCCTTAGAAGGTCTTTCTGCAGCTCGGAGCCTCCCCAGGTCATTGGACTGTCCCTTTTGAGAGTTCATGATCTCAATGTGCTTAAAAACTGGCTTCGTGGTCTTCAACCCCATTAGAGTTGCAGCCACTGCAAGCCGGTGGGGCAGTCATCAACTTCTGGACCCCCAACATTGCCTCCTGAGGCCTCCATACCCAGTCTGATGCTAACTCCCCACTAGAGCTGCGAAGAGCCAACTATCCCAACCCTGCCAGGTACCTACAAATCACAGATCCTATAGATAAACACCTCTCTCAAGTCGGCTCTTTGTTTCCAAAGCCATTTCCATTTTCCCTTCACTTAGCCTCCCCGCAGCACCCCTGTTGCTTGGTGATGGGCGAAATGGGCAAACAGGAGCCTCCAACAATGAGTCTTTGGTGTGTGTGGCCGGGAGCTGGGAGCTGCAGGGCAGTGTGCTGCCTGCTCTGCCCAGCCTGCCATGGAAACCTTACAATGCTGCGAATCCAGCTCACGTGGACTTGGGGCGTGATGGCCAACCCTGCCTGTGAGGTTGCAGGTCAGCAGAGAGAGGGAGGGATTGCAGACATCCCCTGAGCACTTTCAAATGCCAGGCACCATGATAAGCTGTTTGTGTGCAGTGCCTCATTTATTCTGCACACTAGGCTGGTCAAGTGGGTATAGTTTAGTAGTAGGAGCTTGGATTCTAGAGCTAGACTGCCTGGTTTCAAATCTCAGCTCTGCCACTTTCAAGCTGTGTGGCCTTGGGCAAGTGACTTAGTCTTTCTGTGCCTCAAATTCCTATAACTTATCTGTAAAATGCAAAGAACAGTACCTTGGATCATAGGATTACTGTGAAGTTTCAATAAGGTCACACACACACACACGTTATTTAAGGCACACAGCATATTCTATGTTACCCATCATTATTACCATCATTACCCCCTTGCGTGTGAGAATGTTGAGCCATAGAGAAGCTACAACATTTGCCCATGGAAGTGGCAGAGGTGAGATCTGAACTCAGGACTAGCCTAACTTTAAAGCCCTTGGCTGTAACTTGATGCTAAATGTTTGACTCTTCCCATGATATCAAAGGCATTTTCCATTTTCTGCCAAGTGCCCCAAGTGCTCTTTGACCAGTGGCCACCCCCCGACCCCAGGCATGAGAGAAACTGTCATTATTGGCTGCCTGCAAGGTGAGGCCAGGACGGGGTCAGGTGAGGAAAAAGGAAAGCACACAGCCCAGCGGGACTCAGATACAGCCACCGCTCCTTGTCAGTGGAGCTCCACCTGTCCCCTCAGGGTTGAATGAGGTTCTTCTAGCCTTAATGGTATCAGAAAGGGCCGGAAACACGCTGAGCCCCACAGCTAGGCTTTGGAGTTAAGGCAGGCAGCAGACATTTCTGCCTGCCCGGCACCCATCCCATTATTCTTAAAGCAATAGATGTTGTTTTAAGGAACCACCCCACACACACTGGGTCCACATGGTTTGAGTGGGGCTGGGTCTCAACAATCATGCGACCTTGGTCTGATCGATCTGAGCATCACATCTTCCCAGATATTAGAGTTGATTTAAGGGTGGGTATGAGTCCAACTCTTGGCAAATCAGAGAAAAACAGAGTCTGTTCCAGGATTATCATTAGCATTATCAGGGAAGAGACATTCTCTTCACTGAACTTAAACCTGAGGGTACAGATCAGCCTGGGGCAGCTGGCCACCATCGTGCTACTATGAGAATGGCACCAAACAAAGGAGAGCAGAGCTGAGAGGCTGTGAGAGAAGGGGGTCAGCAGATCTTAATGGCTGAACTCTGATCAGGTGCCCACCCACTGGCCAGTAGAAAGAGGTCCAAACAATAGGAGAATCTCATTGGCTAAGATTGACTCGCTGCCCCACCCATTGGCCAACAATATTATGTTAGCTCCGGAATGTAGCTGCTCCTAAAGCCAGAATTCCAAGTTACCTAAGCCAAAATATTTCCTTTCTTGCTACTTGATTTGGGTTTGGTGACTTGAAAATGGTTTTTACAACAGAGAGAAGAAAAAATTATAATAGCAATTCTGAAATAGGGTTGGAGGATGTTTAGGAGCCCAGCCTGTCCCATGTGCAGGGGATGAGAGAGTCATGGCCTTCTCCCTCTCCTTCATGGGGTAGTCTAGTGTTAGCCATCACCATATTCTAAAAACAGTGGCGTGCTCCCCAAAGAAGTGGGGAGAAATATCGCATCTGGCTCCCAGCAGGAGCCAAAAAGACAATGGGAATTTCAGCATTGCAGTTTGGAGGCACACGATTCTTTATGGCCCAGAAATCAATGCATCCTCCCAGGGAGGCTCCATTTGAGAGGATCATGGCATTGATTTTGAATGAGCTGGGCCACAGATATATCAGGCAGGCCTGACTGATCTCATGGCTGTGTGCCCACCAGAGCCGGCTGGTCAGGAACATTTGATTCCAAGCAGCTAATGATTCAGGGGTCAATAGGCAATCAGAAGGGAGACCAGCCCCCTCTCGCCCCCAAGCCTCACTCTGAGCCAGGGTCAGGGCTAGTGCAGCTGCCCCAAGTAGGTCTGGGTGCCATGAGGATCTGGAAGCCTTCAGAGACCAAAAGGAAAAGGAGTGGGAGGCCCCGCCCACCTACATACACTCTGCTTGCCCCTGAGGGTTTGGGGGAACTTTTGGAGAAGAGGAAAGTCGCAGCAAATCCCCTTGGCCGTGGCAGCTCCTCTCCTCCTACCAGAGGCAGCTCCTGCCAGGAAGTTGCCAATGTCCGAATTCAGTGAATCTTGGGAAATAGCTACTGGGAGATAAGACAGAGAACAGAACAATAACAAAATATAAGTGAAGGCAGGAGGAGATCCAAGATGAATCTTAGCACCAGAGCTTGAGTAACAGATTGGGGATTCGTTAAGAGGGCAAAGCTAAGGACCCTCTTAGAAGAGCCTTTCAGGGGTCTGAGGTTGCTCACACAATGTTCCTGACCCCCTTCCCATGATGACTTCCTGTGTGTCACCCCTCACTGTAGGATGAGGGAGAAGAGGGTGACTGAGGGGACAGACAGGAAGTCAGGGGATTGTTCTTCCTCTCTTCATCATGGATAACCCAAGGAGTGCTCTTCGCCCTTGGTTCCACCTCCTTCTTTTAATACCTGAGGGAGACAGGCTGGGCCTTGTCAGGGCTCTTTGGAGACAAGCAACAGAAACTGACCCTGGCTGGCCTAGGCACAGAGGGGACCTCTCTTGAAAGATGTGGGGTAGCTCTCAGAATCAGCCAAAGTGCTAGGCTCAAAAGGGGCAGCTGTGAGGGACCTGGGCAGCAAGAGCCTGTACAAAGTCTGCTGAGATGAGATTGGAACCAAACATCAACCATTCATTTTTCATCTTGAGACAGTGAATTTTTTTTTTTTTTTTAATTGAGCCTTGCTTTGTTGCCCAGGCTGGAGTGCAGTGGCAGGATCTTGGCTCACTGCAACCTCCACCTCCTAGGTTCAAGTGATTGTCTGGCCTCAGCCTCTCAAGTAGCTGGGATTATAGGTGGCCACCACCACGCCCAGCTAATTTTTGTATTTTTACTAGAGACGGGGTTTCACTATGTTGGCCAGACTGGTCTCACACTCCTGACCTCAGGCAATCTGCCTGCCTTGGTCTCCCAAAGTGCTGGGATTACAGGCTTGAGCCACCAGCCTGGCTGAGATTGTGGATCTTAATGGCTGAGCTCTGACCAGGTACCCACCCACTGGCCAGGAGAGAGAGGCTCAGACAATAGGAGAATCTCATTGGCTGAGCTTGACTCACTATCCCACCCACTGGCCAGGAGAGAGAGGCTCAGACAATAGGAGAATCTCATTGGCTGAGCTTGACTCACTATCCCACCCATTGGCCAGGAGAGAGAGGTTCAAACAATAGGAGAATCTTACTGGCTGAGCTTGACTCACTATCCCACCCATTGGCCAGGAGAGAGGTTCAAAGAATAGGAGAATCTCATTGGCTAAGCTTGACTTGCTGCCCTACCCATTGGCCAGGAGAGACAGGTTCAAACAATAGAAGAATCTTACTGGCTAAGATTAACTCACGATCCCACCCACTGGCCAGAAGAGACAGCATTCAAACAATAGGAGAATCCCACTGGCTAAGCTTAACTCCCTGCCCCACCCATTGGCAGAGCACTTGATTGACAGTCCTACCAAGGAGAGGACTGTGGAAAGGCCATTCATTGTTCTCACCATAAATGGAGTGGGGAGACAGAAGGGATGGATGTTAGGCAACAAACAATAACCGGCCATGACAAGGGTCATCAGTGAGCTCAGGAAAGATGATTTTCCTAAGAATCCCACTTTACTCTGTATCTACTTATGCCCTATCAAGTGACTAGGAAGTATCTCTCCAAGCCCTAAGGAGGGAAATGGGTCAGTAGGAACAGCTGCTGCTATACCTACATTTATGGAGCCCTCACCTTGTGCTGAGCAGTGAACTAAGCATGTTGTACCCGTGATCTCATTTCAACCTCCTAACAGCCATACAAGGCGATGGACTTCGTAGGTGAGGCTCAGCTAAGGGATCTGCACTGAGCTCACGACTCCCAGAGCCAGGATGTGACTGTAGAGCTGTTGGACTCCAAGGTCTGTGCAGTCAAACTCTCCATAACACAGACTCTTAAGACAGAGTGGAAGCACACACGGGAAGAGGGAAAAAAGCAAGAGAAGGAGAGAGTTTAGGGGAAAACTCAAGGCACCAACATGAGGAAGCAGGAACCCAAAGCCTGGAATCTTGGCTCCAGAACAACATACTCATTGTCTCTTTTGCTGTCAGCAAGCACCTCCTCACCATCCGCTCCCCTCAACCTCTTTCCTTTTACCAATCAAGGGCTCTGCCAGTGGGTGAGGCAGTGAGTCAAGCTTAGCCAATGAGATTCTCTAATTGTTTGAATACTGTCTCTCCTGGCCAATGAGTGGAGCATTGAGTCAGGCTTAGCCAATGAGATTCTCCAATTGTTTGAACACCGTCTCTCCTGGCCAAGGAGTTGGGCAGTGAGTCAAGCTTAGCCAATGAGTCAAGGTAGCAGACACATGCACCATATAGTGACTGAACCACAGAGACTCGATGTCTCTGGGGAGGATTGCATTGCAGGTGGATGTCTCTAATGTGCTTGGGGAAGGTAGGGGTTAGCAGATTGCCAGCTATCTATGTGTCCCAGGTAACCATCATGGAACTTTTTGGCTGCCTTTTACTTTTCCCCCACCCTCCACGAGGTATCTAAAAACACAAAGGTCAAACCCGGGAAAACAGAATGGACTTCCCACTGATTAGCACCTATTAAGGGGCCAGAGGCTTTTCCTAAGTCATTGCTAAACGTCAGCATGACCTTGAGAGGGGAACTTGCTGATTTCTCTCTTGCACATGAGGACACTGAGGCTCAGAAAGACGAAGATGAGCTGGGATTTTTGCGCGTGTGTGGCTGTCAAGGAGAGACACACACTGCAGGAGCCCACTTGTCCCTCCTGCCCTGGTGCCGGGACCAATGGTACTGGGTGGCCCGGCCCCTGCTCTGTCAGCGGGGCACAGGGTCCCCGACACCTGGAAATGTGCCCTCGCTAAGTTATGGCCTCGCTTATCCAAAGTTTGTAAAAGGGCACCCTGGGAGAAGAAACGGTCTTATCTAGCCAGAGCCCTGCTGAAATCCCAATAAGCCCATTGCGAGCTAGAGATTGAAGTGCGATTTTGGCATCTCTCCTCTGGTGTGGAAAGAGATTACACTGAGTCATATTTCAAAAAGGCGCGACTGACACTGCATAATCTCTGGTCTTAACTCCCCGTGACCTTGAGAGAGCAGCAATCAAGCGGGGGGTGCTGCAGGGGCTGGGAACACAGGTTTAGACGATCACGGAAAAGCTCCGCTGCCAGCAGAATCTCATCAGGACCCTGTCTGGAGCAGCCCTAAAGCCGCGCAGCAGTGGCCTTTGGAGTCTTCCCCTCCCACCACCCCCATTCAGGGACAGGGGCCCAGCCTTGATTTCCTAAGGCCCCAAGCCTGCCAGCCCCAGGCCCCGTGCCCAGCCTGGCACTGCCGCCTCCCCTGCAAGTTCCTCCCCGCCTTCAGACCCTGGAGGACCCACCAGGACCTCTTGTCATCTTCCCTCCACCCCCATCTCTTTTCCAGTGACAATAATGAAGCTGAAAATGTCGCCAGCAAAGACATCGATCTGTTTATCTATCATTCGCTAATCAAAAGTTTCCTGCCTCCTGTTAAAATACCAATGATTTCCTTTGCGGAATCAAACAGGTCTGTTCCCAGAGACTGAGCGCATCAGCAGAGACAGTTTAATTACCATCTTTGATGGTCCTTCCCTGAATACCAATCTTTCCTGAGTTACATGATGAACACACATTAGGGGAAGAATTAAATCAAAAAGCAGGGACTGACTAATTGCAGGGCGTCTTGCATGAAACCAGGCTTCCCTGATGTGTGTGCTGACCCTCCCTGGGACTTAGGCATCTTAGAGCAGTCAGCCCCTGAATGCCAGCACGCTCAGAGAGGGGCCTAGAGTTTATACTCTGAGACCCTCTAACGCATAACAAACATGGTGGTTAGACTTCTTGAGATTGAAAGTCTGGTGCTACACTCAGTCTCAGCCCGGGCCACTTACTTTCCAGGAGCCTCAGTTTTCATGTGTGTAAAATGAAGATATTGAATATCCCCATAAAAGGCTACTGTGGGGATTAAAGCAAATGATGGAGGCAAAGCCTTGAACATAATGAGAGGTTCATTAATGAAAGCCATTATTATTATTATTACCATTAAATAAAACAATAAATGCTTATGATAGACAATATTCTATTTTATTATAAAATATACTACTCAATACATGTATTTGTCAGTTCTCATGTGGCTAATAAAGACGTACTCAAGACTGGGTAATTTATAAAGGAAAGAGGTTTAATGGACTCACAATTCCACATGGCTGGGGAGGCCTCAAAATCATGGCGGAAGACAAAGGAAGAGCAACTGGACGTCTTACATGGTGGCAGGCAAGAGAGCTGGTACAGGGGAAATCCCCATTATAAAACCATCAGATCTCATGAGACTTATTCACTATTATGAGAACAGCATGGGAAAAACCCGCCCCTATGATTCAATTACCTTCCACTGGGTCCCTCCCCATTACCTGTGGGGATTATTGCAAATCAAGGTGAGATTTGGGTGGGGACACAGAGCCAAACTGTATCCATATATATTTATAATTTTAGAATATTGCTATAAAATATAACAAGCAGACTGTCTCCTTTATACATCCCTGTCTCCCCAGTGCCTGGAACTGTGCTGCCCATAGGAGGTGTTCCATGAATATGGAGAAGGAATTGCTATGACTGGCACAGTGAATGTTCTGAACACTGCACCTTCGCCACCTGACTCTGCAATGAAAACATAGAATAAACATGGTCACTTACATGGAGGTTCAAATCTCCCAAACCCTCCTCTCCACCACCCTGTCCGGGGTCTCAGAAGAGCCTCTGCCTCCCAAGCCATCCTGCAGAGCAGGCTGGGCATCACCTTGCCCTCAACTGGCCCACTTAATCAGCACGGCTAGAGGGGTGGCTCTCTCTCCCTCACCCACTGCCAAATCCATTTTGATGGGAACAAATGGCTATCATATGATACCATTTATGGAAAGAAATACACACAAAAATAATTTTTAGATTTTTTTGTAAGAAAAGTGATAAAAGTATTCATAGAAATAAAAATAATTCACCTCTTCTGTCTGGAGAACAATAAAGTCTGAGAACCCCATATTCCTCCATCACCATCCCTAGGTTTTCATTTCTCTCTCTCTCTCTCTCTCACACACACACACACACATTCACACACACATACACACATGCGTACACACATATACACATACATACACACACTCATACACCCACGCATACACACACATATGTGCGTACAGACACCACACACTCATACACACACTCAAATTTACATAGATGTACATACACACACCCACACCCGCACATACACAGCTGTCTTCCTGCACTGGTAATTTCCCACCTTCTCATATGGAGGGAAACTGGGTTACCCCTGCTATTCATCAGTCCCCTACCACTGATGACATGCCAGGCTTCCCAGTCAGGGGGCCAGCTGGAAGCAATGTCCCCAAGTCACTGGCTCTTGCCTTTTGTCATCAAAGACATCAAGAAGCATCAAATTGTTTGAGGTGACATGTGTCCAGGTCAGCCTCAGTGAAGGGCCCTCTCTGTGATGGTCGCATGACAGGCTCATCCCCCTGTGCAGCTGCCTGCCCTCCCGTCCTGCCCAGGGTCAAGAGCAAGGTCAGTGGGAGAGAAGAGGGAGCCCCTGGGACTCTCCCATTGCTGATGCTCTGGGGCACAGGGAACCTCTCCTGTGGATGCTTTACTTTTCCATCCAAAATATGGCCCAAGGGAAACTGAAGCTCAGCTGGTTTATCCCCTCCCCATATTAAACCTCCAGCAGGAACTAGATGCTCTGTTCTTAAGGTCTTTTCCCCAAATATAAGAAAAAGGAAGAACACCCTTTTGTGGCGACTCTACTAGAGGAGGTTAAATGGTTCCACACATTTCAACAAATATGTCCTACATGCCAATCCCAGATACACACTGATATGGTTTGGATGTTTGTCCTCTTTAAATCTCTTGTTGAAATGTGATCCCCAATGTTGGAGTAGGATGTAGTGGGAGGTGTTTGGGTCATGAGGGTGGATCCTTCACACATGGCTTGGTGCCATCCCCTTAGTGATGAGTGAGTTCTCACGCACTCCGTTAGTTCACATGAGATCTAGTTGTTAAAGAAGTTAGGACCTCCTTTCTCTTGCTTTCTCTCTCTTGCTTCCTCTCTCTCCATGTGACACACCTACTCCCCCTTTACCTTCCACTATGAGTAAAAGCTCTCAGAGGCCCTCACCAGAAGTAGATGCAGACACCATGCTTCTTGTACAGCCTGCAGAACCATGAGCAAAATAAACCTCTTTTCTTTATAACTACGCAGCCTCAGGCGTTCCTTTATAGCAATGAAAAATGGACTAACACACATGCAAAGGTGACTCTGTGCATGCATGTGATGGTGACTAAGATGGGTCCCCACCCTCGGGCAGCACAGAGTCTCCTTCGAGACACAGACACCTCAACAGGCACTTATAGCACAGTGAGACGTCTCAGACAGGGAGGCTGGCACATAGAGAAAGCTCTTAGGAATCTGGTAAGACTTTTTGGAGGAGGAGCTTAGTCAAGGAAAATGCCAGGGTAGGTCCTGGTGTGCTGAACGATCCAGGGTCAGGTGAACCATGTTGAGGAACTGTGTTTTGGACTACTGAGGTCAGTGGGAATCCATGGAACTGTTGAACGAGGGAGACGGGCACGATCCTATGTGCACTCCACTTTGGCCACGTGTAGTATTTGAAAAATGATCCCTCATGCCCCAGGAGGTAAGATGGACTTCTGTGGTGGGAACAGCCCACCTGGCCACCTCTCCCCTCCATCCTGCCCATCTCCCTCTCTGGACCTCCTCTCCTAGGCCTGTCTTACCTCCCTCCCTCTCTTGTCACTTTCCCCTCTTGCTCTGCCTCTCTCACTCCCCCTCTGTCATCTCCCCTTCATTTCTGCCTCTTCCAGCTTCTCAGTCCCCCTGGATTCACCATCTCCCTGCCCCTTCTGGAGATGCAAACACAGAGAGCTGGATGTCATTTATTTTTGTGATTTTTTTCCTCACCCTTTGCACACACACAATTCCCACCCCGCTCATAATGTAAAGATGACCTTTCTGATATTCATTATCAATTAAGGGAACAAATCCTCTTCTCTGAGCACACTCCAAGCAGCGCGAGAGACCTTTCCAGCTGAAGAACACAGAAGGACCGCTCCTGCTGGCTGCCCTATAGCTCGTCCCACATCTCTGGATGGGCTGTAAGGGTGGGTGGGGAGCCTGGTGTAGGCAGGGCAGACCAGTGTGAGTTAGGGATTACACGTGCTGCAAATGTTTCTGCCCGCACGACAATCATGGAGAGTCTTTTCTTCTTCCCTTGCCAGACAGAGGGGCGTGGCTTCTCAGGCAGGGTGTCTCCAGCTGAGCTCTAGCCACTGAGACCCCAGCAGGCCTCCCTGTGGCCTGTCCCAGGGATCATTCTTTCTCTCCCATTGCCATTGCGCTGAGGCGTTTTTACACTTGTGTATTATATTATGGTTTCCAGAAGGTCATCTTGCATGGAGCTGCATTTCCTCTGCCTACGCCCACGCTGACCAAAGCTGCCTCTTCCTCCCTTTTGTTTCCCGTCCCTCCTCTTCTCCCTCCTCCTTCTCCCATTCTTCCTCCTCCTCCTTGTCATTCCATCTGGAAACGCACTCGCACTCGCAGCTCTCCCAGGATACCATTCCCATCGCAGCCACACAAAGACAGCGGAAGGAGGCCAGCGCCTGTGCAGAGGCTTTGACTGGCAAAACTCCTCCCAGGCCCCAGGAAGGCCTTTCTCTCCCAGTTCCGCGGCCAGGGGCTGGGCTCACCTCCAGGTCTGCTGGAGACAGCAGGTCCCCTGGGGAGCAGAGACAGAGCTGGGAGAGGCGGGGCACCCTGCCTGGGATCAGATTCGGGGCTTAGAGCACGTGGTCTCGGGGAACCCTTCCAGACGGTGTCCCTTGGCCTTTCCCACGGCAGCACCCCCAGCGTCTTATCCCAGATTCCCTGGGGCCTGGGCACACAACCGGCCCGGGAAGAAAACACCCGGCCCACGTCGCTCTCACAGCCTCGGCTTAATTGCTGGGTAGGGAGGGGCAGCGAGTCTCTGCTGTGGCCCGTGTGGCCCGGGGCTGCCCACACCCGTCTGGGCTGTCAGGGCACATACTGTGTGCCTTGGGGTCACATTCGCGCATTACTGCATGGGGCTGGCGCCTGCCCAAGTCCTCTTCCTATTCCTCCAGCAGTGCCCAGCAGCACCCAGAAGAGGACTGGGGAGGCCAAATCGCTGGGCCAAAGGCACCTTCTGAAAGAGACATGAGCACAGGCAGAGTGCGAGGGAGGGAGTGGGGAGAGAGAACACTCAGCCGCAAATCGTTACACATTTGGCCTCAGAGTCTCATGTTACTCGCCTGACAATGAATGGCTTCTCAAAACTCAACCCAACGGAGAAAAAAGGGGACAAGGACGTCTCATGACGTCCGGAACTCCTTCCTGTGTTCTCGGCTCAGAACACCGCCGTTGTGTGCTTGCTTCCGATTCCTTTCCAGGTGCCATGGGCGCCCGGTCCACGCAGGTATTCCGTGGCCGCTTCTCCAGGCCCGGGCCGCTTCCAGGAAGAAATGCCCTCTGGTGACACCATCAGGCCGCTCGGGGGCACTGCAGAGGGAAAGGCCGGAAGCAGAGGACGAAGAGGAGGGCTCAAAGCTGACATCCACGCTCCCTAGAGCCAGGATTGGCAATGGCGTGCGACTGGCAGTCTTGCCCAAGTCGCATGGGCCCCTCCACCTGGCTCCACCCCCTCCCAACAACCTTTGTTTACTTAAAACATGACCCAGAGTTGGGGGCTGGCAATGAGGAAGGAACTCCAGGAAGCCTCTCTGCCATCCCCCTGCCTCAGGGCACAATTGTCCTTCTCTGGAGGAGGTGTCTATCTTCTGCTGCCCTCCCCTTACGACTCCTGCATCTCCTGCTGTGAGGGGTGTCTCCCCAAATTCAGAAAGTGAAGAACTAAAGCACCCTATGGAGATGTCTATTACAAGAGTTTTACACTGTGAATACACTAGACAAAACTTTTCAGTAGACGTTCTTGGCAGCATTCTTCATAACAGCAAAACAACTGGAAACTACCGTATCATCCATCACCAGGGTCTGGTTGAGTCCGGGGTCATGCACCACCCAAGATTAAGCAACACAGCAGGGTTTACAGCCATAAAGAAAATGAGGCTCGGCCCGTACCCTCAAGGAGCTCGTGGGCCGGCCAGTGTTGGGGGGCGGCCAGGCAGGCGGACCAAGGGATCCTGGTGGGAATGCACCTGCAGATCTGGAAAAGAAAGGAATTACTTTGCTATCCCATATCTATCCAGCATTATATGTTATCCTTTCTCCATGGATGCCTTCCTCTGGCCCTTGAAGGTTCCCTTCACCCAGAGGACACAGCCACATCTGTGTGAGGCAGCTGGCAGCCCAGAGTGAGAAACCATGAGTTGAAGAACTGTAGAGTACAGTATCAGGAGTGTCAGCATGTAGGAATTATTCTGCAAGCTTCCTCTACTCCTTGCTGGAATGAAATATTCCTTAAGCTTAAAGTTCAGCTACCAATGACCCATGCATTTTTTTCATTCTGAAAGAAACATTATTGTCTAGACAGAGGCCAAAGAATGAATCATTTTGGCTATTACAGTAGCTATTTATTTCATCTGCATTATATAAAATATTACCTTGGGGTAATTTTTAAGCCCAAAATGTAGTAGCTTAAACAAACAATCAACGTTTACTATCTCACACAATTTCTCTAGGTCAGGAATTTGAGAGCAGGAATTTGGAGTGACGTAAGTCCAGGGCTTTCTCATGAGGTTGCAGTCATGATGTCAGTAGGATTGCAGTCACCTGGAGGCTCAACTGGGGATGGAGAATCCATTTCCAAGGTGGCTAACTCCCATGTTTGTGGGAAGGATGCCTCAATTCCTCACCAGGTGGAACTCTACATAGGGCTGCTTGAGTGTCCTTACAACATGGTGGCCAGCTGCCTCCAGAGCAAGTGATGCAAGTGGAGGTAAGATAAAAGCCACACAAGAATGCCTTGTATGCCCTAGCCTTGGAAGTTGTATGCCATCATTTGCCCCATATCCTACTGGTTACACAGAACATCTCCGTTCAGTATGAGAGGGATGTCCTTAAAGGCACGAATATCAGAAGGTGGTACTCACTGGGGCCATCTTGAAAGCTGGCTACCACCTTCAAGATGGCCCCAGTGAGCCCCACCTCCTGATATTATGTGGTGAATATTCATAATCAGCAACACTGAACACCACCACTCCTGACTCTAAACCCTCATTCTCCTAGCCACTGGCCTCCCAATCCCTCACCTGTTCCACAAAGATTCCCACTTGCTACTCCTTTCCTAACTCCTTTTGGAACAGAAGAGAGTGTAATTTGTTCATTAAAGTTATTAAAATAGTGTCTAACCTATCATCCTATATTGAAGATTCAAGAGAATCTGGCTCTAATGCCTTCTTGTCTTGTTTCTACCACTTCCCTTCCATCATTCTATGTTCCTTCTAAGCTCAGTGATCTAAAGATCCCTGAAAATGGAGGTCAGCCCTCACCCCAGCAGCATGTTTGTCAAAACCAGTTGTGTGACCTCTGACAGTTTCCTTTTTTGAGACAGGGTTTTGCTCTGTTGCCCAGGCTGGAGTGCAGTGGTGCAGTCACAGCCTACTGCAGCCTCATCCTCCCAGGCTCAAGCAACCATCTTGCCTCAGCCTCCTGAATAGCTGGGACCTCAGGCACGTGCCACCACACCCAGCTAATTTTTTTCTCAAGTTTTTTGTAGAGATGGCATCTCACTATTTTGCCCAGGTTGATCTCCAACTCCTGGCCTCAAGTGATCCTCCTGCCCCAGCCTCCCAAAGTGCTGGGATTACAGGCATGAGCCACCACATCTGGCTGGTTCGTTCAATTATTAAAACAGTGTCCACCCTATCATTCTGCATTGAAGATTTGAGAGGATATGACTCCAATAACTTCCTATATTTTTTCTACCATTTCCCTTCTATCATCTCATGTTCCTGCTGAACTCAATGACTTAAAGATCCCTGAACACCACCCACCCAACTGCATGTTTGCTAAAACTGGCTGTGTGACCTTTGACAGGTGTCTTAACATTTCTGGGCTTCTCTTTCCTCCTTTGTAAAATGATAATAAATAATAAAAATGCCTGCCTCTCTGAGAGGTTATGAGGATAAAATGAGATAATGCGTATCAAGTGCTAAGAACACCACTAGGCATGGAGAAAGCACTGTTCATATTCTCATTCTTGTTGCCATGTTAACAGTGTATCCTCCTCCAGGAATCCCTAACTCCTCTTAGAACACCCTACCCACTCTTTCTGTAAAGCCCTTCTGGATCTCTTTGCCTCCCCACCTAGAAGTTATTCTCCACTTCCCTGCCTTTCCCAACCCCTCTTTCCACCTTCCTCAGCCCTGATGACATTCTGCCTTTCGAGGTACCATCACACCCAGGTCTTCATTCCCCATTCTCCCCCACTCTCTAACATACCCCCTGCTAAATGTGAGTCCTCGAGGCTCTCCGAAGCCCCCAGCACACAGTGTGGGTGACCATGTTTTGCATTTATAAGATAATCCGTAAATGCTTGTTGAAGAAGTTCTTAGATAAGGGAGCAAGCAGAGACAAGGAAGACATGCCCAAAACTTCAAAAGATTAAACTTTTATGGCGTCTCCCTTTCTCAGAGCCTGTTTTCTCAATTATAAAAAGGGTAAATAACTTTTTTAAAATAGTGGTAAAATATACATAATGTAAAATTTACCATTTTCATCCTTTCTGAGTGTATGATTCAGTAGCATTAAACACATTCACGTTGTTGTGCAACATGATCTATCTCCAAAAGTAACTCTAAAACTTTTATTTTCCCATATTGAAAATGTATACCCATCAAACAATAACTCCCCATTTCCCCACCCCCAGTGCATGGGGACTACCATGCTGCTGTCTTTCTCTCTGAATTTGACTGTCCTGTGTACCTTGTATAAGTGGAATCATATAATATTTGTCCTTTTATGTCTGGCCCATTTCACTTAGTGCAAGGTTTCCAAGGTTCATCCATGTTGTAGCATGGATCAGAATTTCATTCCCTTTAAGGCTGAATTATATTTCATTGTATGTATATATCACATATTGTTTATTCTTTCATTGACGGCCATTTGGGTTGCTTCTACCTATTGGCTATTGTGAATAATGCTGCCATAAACATTGGCGTACAAATACAGGTTTCAGTCCCTGCTGTCAATTCTTCTAGGGATACACCTAAAAGTGAAATTGCTGGATCATATGGTAATTCCATGTTTCATTTTTTGAGGACTGGCCATAATGTTTTCGACAGTGGCCACCACATTTTGCATTCCCACTAGCGACGGACAAGAGTTCCCATTTCTCCACGACCTTGCCAACACTTTTTAATTTCTGTTGTGTTTTGTTTTGTTTTGTTTGGATAATAACTATCTTAAGGGGTGTGAATTGAATTACTCTTATCCTCTTATGGCTGTTATCACCACTGGCCAAAGAAATACATACTGATGCTCCTATTCTTGTACCTGGAACACAGTAGCCTCCTCATTTATGTTTATAACTTTCATTACTTAAAGCTTCAGCTCAAATAACAATATCACTGAGGGGAAAGGACACTGAAGGCCAGTCATGGGCTCTAGAAACAAAGACTCCTTCGTGTATGCAAAGGCAGATTTCAATGTGTCAACCAGCACCAGCTCCATCACCGGCCTGTTTGTCTCCATGCCACGTGACTCACACACTACACCTCTGTAGTACACACTACACTTAGGAAAGTGAAAGAGAAGGTGCCATTTTTCTTTGGAGGCAGTTATAGCCAAGTGCATAAGATGACAGGAGGTTTTCAGCAGCTTTCTGAAGAACTTTAAGAATAACTCACTTTGGTACTGTAGAAGGAGGTGTTAGGAGCTTCCCAGACTTTCTTGAGAATTATCCGGCCTTCCTAGCAAGCTATTGGAGAACCACTCACTTAAGTGCTTCCCGCTGAGGATTTCACTTTCATTCTCCCAGCTCTTCCAATGGTTGTGCACCCCTCGAATCCCAACATTAAAGCCTCCATATCTTGAGTACCTAGAATGACTTCTGTTTTCCTGGCTAAGTAATCTGTCTTTGAGCATTCTATTCCCTTAGTTGAGGAGAAAAGACAGAGATACATCAAACAATGAAAGAAAGTATCATTGGCTTTCATCAAAATTAAGAAAGTGAAATTCACACAACATGCCAAGCCTCATGAGAGTTCAAAGTAGAAGACAAACAGATCTTGGTGGCAGATGTTGAAGATGATGAGCCCATGCTGGGGACTGAAACTGATCCATGCAATCTGATTTGTGCAGGCCATGAAGCAAGCTAATGGCTAAAACACACACACACACACACACATACACACACACACACACACACACACAATCAAAAAAACAAAACCAATGACCTGAGAATCCTTTTTTTGGTATCAAAACACAAAAGTCAATGAGAAAATAGTGTAATGTTTTCTAAGAACACAGATGTTATATTTGAGACAATCTCTTTACACGTTCCAGAAGAAGTCACTGTTACAAGCCTGGTGTTGTTTAATCCTGCCTTGTATGAAACATCTTCCTCTCCTGGAGACTAGGGGTTAGGGGCTTCTAGAAACAGGTGAAATGAATGAAGCAGGGCTGCAAGCCACACTCATGAGTATTTTAGACCTGGGTTTCACTATGGCTTTGCTCTAGCCCCTTGACTATTTGGGAAAACATCACGAAATTTGTTTCAGCTTGGCTACATGAAAATTAGGAGCCCTCATGGGTTCTCAGTAAGCTTTAAGCAGCACTTCCCAAATTTTATTCAGAAACATGAGTTCTGGAGGAGATTGATCCTTTGGAAAACAAAAGTATTTTGTGATCAATCAAGTCTGGGAATACTGGCTTTAATAGAATCGAATGGGTTTCTTTATTGCAGGACTTTCCAGAGCTTTCGATATGCCTCTGTCCACAGGCAATATCACAGAGAGGAACATAGTCTGCTGTAAATCCCAACCTTGTTTTACTAGGAAATCCTCTTCCTTCCTACCTCTTTTCCAGAGCATCTTGAGAAATTGGTGTTCCAAACTTTGGTAAATGCTAGTTCAGTGGATACAGGATTCTTACAGTCCTCAAAACTTCTTGTTTCATCAACAACCTTAAAAATACGTATGCTCAGGAATGACATTGGCAAGATGGCAGACTTGAAAGCTCCAGGCACTTATTCTTACATGGAAACATTAAACACTTAGAGATTGGCTACAATAACTTTATAGGAGTTCTGGAAATGAATCAAAAATCTACAACAACCAACCAAATGCCGAATCAAGAAAAATCTACATTCAGATGGAAGGAAATGTCATGGTGTTTTTACTCATTCTTTCCTTACCCCCTCTCTAGTGTGGCATGCCATGGTTTGAAAGAAATGACACCGTAATCCCCAGTTCCTGTCTTTAAACCAGAGAGAGCAGAGTGGATCTAATTTGCAAATAGTCTAACCCATCTAGGGGCTGCCTGAGGGATCAGTGTCTGTGTCACCTAATTTAGAGCTCAGAAAGCCAACAACAGTACAACCTGGACCTCAGGCTAGAAGAGGCTGCAGGAAGTAGCCAGAATGTCTCATGAAAACAGCAAGGGAGCAAGCAGCCTGCAGACACCTGAAACAAAGATGACTGATGGGTAAGTTTAATAAAATAGCTAAGGTTCAGAGAAGAAATGGGTGAGACTCTTGGGAAAATTAAGATATTTAAAAGCAATTGTGTATACAGGAGAATTGTGGGAAAAAAAATCACACATGCAGGCCCAGGTAAGACATATATTCAGAAAAGGCCTTAGAAGACTTTAAGCCTTTATGCTAGGCTGATTCCAAAGCTCAGAACATGTCCTGCTAATTAGTGAAGGCCTTATCCACAAATCTCCAAATACTAAGAGAGGTAGCTGATTTTTTTAAATGCCCGATTTTCAACAAAAGATACAGAGCATACAAAGAAACAGGAAAACATGGCCCATTCAAAAGAACAAAGTAAATCTTCAGGAACAGTCCTTGAGAAACACAGGCATCAGACTTACCAGGTGAAGACTTTAAAACAAGTATCTTAAACATGCTCAAAGAGCTCAAAGAAAACACAAAGAACTAAAGAAAATCTGGAAAACAATATACGAACAAATTCAGAATATCAACAAAGACATATAAATTATAAATAACAGAAACAACCAAATAAATTGTCAAGCTGACAAACAATAACTGAGTTGAAAAATTCACTCAAGAGCAGACTCAAACAGGCAGAAGGAAGAATCCGTGACCTTAATGAGAAGTCATTTAAAATTATCAAGTCTGACAAGAAAAAACAATGAAGAAAGGTGAACGAGCTTAAGGGACTGTGATTCACCATTAAGCAGACTAATATATGCATTATGGGAGCCCTAGAGAGAAGGGAAAGAGAGAGGGAGAAAGAGGCAGAGAGATTATCCGAAGAAATAATGGCCAAAGTCTTCCCAAATGTGATGAAGAACATGAATGTATACATTCAAAAATCTCAACAAACTCCAAGTAGGAAAATTATAACATGCTCATTCATCTAGAAATATGACTTCTGGGGAATTTTTTTCTTAAGAAAATACTACAATCTTGAACTTGGGTGAACAGTTACCTACAATTATTTATCACAGCCATTTTGTAATTGTGAAGAGTTAGAACAACTTATGTGTCCAACAATAGAACACTTGCTCAACAAATTAAAACACATATATAAGATGGGACATTATGCAAATTAAAACACATATATAAGATGGGACATTATGCAGCCATCAGAAATGATGTCAGCAATGTACAGAATATGTAAGATAAAAGAGAGGATTACTAAATGCCATGTACAATCTTATTTTTGTGATGAGTAGGTATGTTCGTACATGAAAGAGGATTTAGAAAGAAAACCATGAAAGAATTAAGAGTACCTTGTTTTCTGAATGAGATTGACAGTGTTTTTCTCTTCTTTTGTTTTTATAAAAAACTACAAAACTTTTGTAATAAAAGATAAAATAATCTATTTTAAAATTAGTCACATATCTAGTAAGTGTCAGATGAGATCTGAACTCATAGTGCTTCCCATTAATCTGTGCTTTCTCCTGTCTCAGCACCAAATGTCTGCTCTTAAGTCCTCACTTAGAATGGGCTCTTTCCAGCTGTGGGCAGTGATTCCTGGGCTGGGCAGGCTGGTAATCTGAGTAGTAGACTGTAATCCCAGCACTTTGGGAGGCTGAGGCAGGTGGATCACCTGAGGTCAGGAGTTCGAGACCAGCCTGGCCAACATGGTGAAACCCCATCTCTACTACAAATACAAAAAATTAGCCAGGCATGGTGGCGTGCACCTGTAATTCTAGCTACTCGGGAGGCTGAGGCAGGAGAATCACTTAAACCTGGGAAGCAGAGGTTGCAGTGAGCCAAGATTGCACTACTGCACTCCAGCCTGGCGACAAACGAGACTCCGTCTTAAAAAAAACAAAAAACAAAAAAAAAAGAAAACAAATAGGCTCTTTCCCTGGGCTGGGAACGCCCCCCCCACTCCTGGACCTCACTGAGTGCCCTAGCTCATGATTGTAGGTACTTTAACAGATCTAAGGAGGATTAGGCTCAGTTGAAGTTTCATCATTCAGTTGCTTCTTATTCTAAAGTATCTGCTATGTCAGGCTTAGCTTCTCTGCTTACGGACACTAAACCTTAACCATCATTTCACTTGCTTGTAAAAAAGCCACGCATACAAAAAATACTCTGGCTCCATGCCCTGTCCACACCTCCTTCACTAATTATGAGTGTAAGAGTCAAGAATCAGGATGACCAAACAGTTAAAGCTCAGTATTTTCATTTTTGAGTTTGTCAAGGTGTCTTAGCAAATTTCCTCTTTAATTTACATGATTTTAGCTAGCGTCATTTCCCCCCAGGGGGCTTTTGGATATCAAGTATAAACAGAAAATACAAGTCAGTTCCCTCACCTCTGCCAAAGCCAAAATGGAATCACATTTAAAAAGTAATAAAATAGAATGAATGATGGTCATTACCTGCCACAGCTATTTCACAATAGCAAGGCCTGACACGTATTAATTCTCAGTGCAGCCACATACATACCCAGACTCTATGAAGCTCTACTCACTTTCGAGGACTATGAGCTGAGATATTTCCATCTAGAAGAAACTTCACGATTCAAGTCTATGAACTTTGAACTGTGCAATGTCTGCAAGAATGAACTTCCACCAGGGAAGGTATTCAGATAGAAGTCAACTGATATAATGGTTCCACTTGGCATTTGCTACTTTAAACAATAAAACAAATCTTATCACAAATCCAGAAATATTTTGCCATCAAGAGTAGAAAAACAGAACCATTGGAAAGTCATGCATTCACAAAAGACGTTAAACCCTTAAAATCATTAGCTTGGGAAATGACAAAGGAGTTCATTTTACGTTTGAGGAACAGGCTCTTTTCTGGCATAGACTCTTTGGAGTTTCAAGAGGGCTCTAATATCTGGAGTACTGATGACCTCGGTTGGAAAACCCAACATGAGCTCGGCATGGTGACTCATACTTGCAATCCCAGCACTTTGGGAGGCCAAGGTGGGTGGATCATCTGAGGTCAGGAGTTCAAAACCAGCCCGATCAACAGGCTGAAAACCAGCCCGGTCAACAGACAGAAACCCTGTCTCTACTACAAATACAAAAAAGTAGCCGGGCGTGGTGGCTTGCACCTGTAATCCTAGCTACTTGAGAGGCTGAGAAAGGAGAATCGTTTGAATCTGGGAGGCAGAGGTTGCAGTGAGCCGAGATCATGCCATTGCACTCCAGCCTGGGCAACAAGAGGGAAACTCAGTCTCAAAAAAAAAAAAGAAAGAAAGAAAGCAAACCCAACATGAGTCTAGCAAAGCAAGGAGGGTAATTTACCCTGAGCCCTAAGATTTCCTGGGAAAGAATACGTCCTATAGGAAGTGACAAGTCAGCTGCAGACCTGCAGTGCTAGGACAGTGAGCCAGTGTGAGAGAGGAGGACTGTCTACTACTCAGATTACCAGCCTGCCCAGCCCAGGAATCTTCTTCTTCTAGGAAGAAGAAGCCAAAAGAAAGAGCAATTAAAATGTGAAGAGCTGGTTCACTGGTATCTCTGTGAAATACTGAGAGCACAAGTCAGACCTGTTCTTTAATTGATGCACAGAGTGAGGGGGTACAGGAAGGAGCTAATATTAGAGTGGTGAATGGACTCAGAAGAGGCCACGTACCAGGTGGAGAAATGGGAGAGGACTTCATGGGGCAGCTTCAGCAGCAGCAATGGCTACAAAACATTGAGGGTGGGAAACAAGAAAAATGATGGCCTCTTGAGGGTAGCTGAGAAGATTGGAAAGTATATGCAGAGGAGACACCTCCAAGATTGAGTTGGAGTGAGTTTAAGAAGTTGGAGAGAATGGCCAGGTGCAGCAGCTCAGGCCTGTAATCCCAGCACTTTGGGAGGCTGAGGTGGGCGGATCACGAGATCAAGAGATCGAGACCATCCTGGCCAATATGGTGAAACCCCGTCTCTACTAAAAATACAAAAATTAGCAGGGAGTGGTGGCATGCGCCTGTAGTCCCAGCTACTCAGGAGGCTGAGGCAGGAGAATTGCTCGAACCGGGGAGGTGGAGGTTGCAGTGAGCTGAGATCGCGCCACTGCACTCCAGTCTGGCAACAGAGTGAGACTCCATCACCCCCGCCAAAAAAAAAAAAAAAAAAGTTGGAGGGAATTTTTGGCTAGGCATCATGGCTCCTGCCTGTAATCCCTGTGCTTTGTGGGGCTGAGGCAGGAGGATCATTTGAATTCAGGAGTTTGAGACCAGCCTGGGCAACATAGCGAGACCCCGTCTCTACAAAAAGTAAAAAATTAGCTAAGCATGTTGGCTCATGTCTTTAGTCCCAGCTACTCAGAAGGCCGAGGCAGGAGGATCACTTGAGCCCAGGAAATCAAGGCTGCAGTGAGCCATGAGCATACCGCTGCACTCCAGCCTGCGCAACAGAGCAAGACCTTGTCTCAGAAACAATAAGACAGGCTCAAGAGTCCGCAGAACCGGTAGAAGCAGACTTGGGGCAGCGGATTGTTGTTACTCTTATTGGGACCCTCCTTTTAGTACCTGCCTCATTTGGGCAGCCTGGGAAACAGGAGAGTTAATTGCACATACACCTGTCCATGCTGCAAGATTTGGTGGGGTTCTCCTGGGAGTTTGGCAAGAGAGGAACCCAGAAACCCAATCCATCTGTTTTAATCAAGTACCTCCTGAGATAGGTTTTGAGATCCTTTCACTTTGATGAGGCATGAGACCCAGCAGAAGGACAGCTGGAACGATGGAGAGAAAGGGGAGGGATGTACATAAAATTTGCTCACATCAAGACCCAAAACTGGCAGAAATAATCCAAAACCCACTTATTCCAGACCCTTACCTCTTTTGTATCACATATAGGCCTGTTTTTCTTTGACAGGTCCAAATCTTGAAATAAATTGTGACAGACACAAGTTCGTTTTTCTTTGATAGTTACGTCTACCCCTGATCCTCCCCAGCCTCCCTTCACACCTTCCAGGTAGTCTGATTACCTAAATATTAACTGGAATTTGCATTGTAGTAAGAGATTCTAACTACTGTGGTGTAAAATTGTTCAGAACTCAAAGGAATGCAATTTTTCATGGTTGGAAGTCCATACAGGTTGCAGAGAGAAGAAAGTGAGATAATGGAAACAAATAACTTTATGAAACATCTAACCCAAGACCATAGGAACCAACATCAGGCCCTGAGTCTCCAGGTCCTTGTGCCCTAAGGATTAAGATGTGAACCCCAAACTTTTGTTCTAGGTGTCAGTGCTTGGTGCATGGGACGCTCTCCATGATGTTATCCTCCTTGCTATTAACCTTGGTCTCCTTCCCATCACTCCTACACCCACCAGTCCCACATTCTAATTCAAATCGTTTCCTAACAGAGCAGCTGAAATGAAATCTCTCTAGTAGGACTAGCCCCTTAGTGATACTAGAGTATGTGTTTGTCAGGATGCTTTTGGTTGCAAGTGACAGCAACCCAAGTCAAGCTGGCTTAAGCAAAGTATTCATGTAACTGAGTATATTAGAAGTGGTATGAGTTTATGGCTTTGGATATGGCTGAATCCAGGGGCCCTCATGATATTTATTAAGATTTAGCTTCTCTCGCTCAACCACTTTGTTTTTCTCTGCATTGACTTTCTTGTCAGGCAGGGTCTTTCTACCTGGTGGTTCTCTTAGAAACTCTATAAGCTAATAATCTCTGTATAAAAAGAAAGCTCCTTTTCCCAAATAGGCATAGAAGTCACTGAACCAATAAATGTGACCATGGCAATAGGATGCTCCCTTTGGCCAGGCCTGAGTCATATGCCCATTCCTAGAGACGAAGGGACTGAACCAGTGAGGAAGGATGGCTTTCCCAAGGGAAATCTGAGTTCTATTCACCGAAGAACAGAAGAACATGCTAATGAGGCATAAACAACAGAAGCCTAATATAGTAAACCTCTTTGAAAGAAGGAAAATTAAGAAATGAAGGAAGTTCCAGATTTCCAGGCTGAGGTTGAGGAATATGACCGCCTCTTTCCAGTAGTAGTCATGACACATGAAATTGAAGAAACTGTCTAGGTGCAGTGGTTCATGCCTGTAGTTCCAGCAATTTGGGAGGCTGAGCAGGCAGATCACTTGAGCTCAGGAGTTCAAGACCAGCCTGGGCAATGTTGTGAAACCCCATCTTTACAAAAAATACAAAAATTAGCTGGGCATGGTGGTGTGCATCTGTAGTCCCAGCTACTTGAGAAACTGAGGCTGGAGAATCACTTGAGCCTGGGAGATTGGGTGACAGAGTAAGACCCTGTCTCAAAAAAAGAAAGAAAATAAAAGAAATTGAAGGAACTAAAACCAAAGGCTTGAAAGAGTTTAACGTCCACCAATAAAAACCACTTTTTATATTCCAAGGAAACTAAGACTTATAGAAGGGAAAATATTTGAAGCAAACCCATACCAAAATAAGGCAAGGGGGAAAAAGGTATCGTTAGACACCTGAGGTATCAGATATCCGGCTGCAGTTCCTTTCCAGCGGCCTATTAAAAATGTTTGAGACCAAAATATATATATATATATATATTTTGGTTCCAAACTATAAACTTGAAATCAATTGGTGTGTAATTGAATGTCTAAATGTGTGCAAAACTTAATACTGTGTCAACTTTATTAGTGGCTAAATTTAATATTTATAAAAATCTCATTATATTAAAAACAATTGGAAGGGTAGATAGTGTTCCCTTTGCAGAAATTCTGAAGTTCACACAATGATTGCCAAGGAAACTCAGCCACCATCAATGAGATAAGTTACTCACAGCCAAATCGCTTCAAAGATAAAATGGTTTTTAAAAATCTTTTCATCAATCGCAGTGAAAATGAGAGGTGGATGCATTTTAACTCCTGTGATGATGTGATGATATGGGGTAGGGTCTCCAAGAGTCAGGGTGCCTGGGTCTCTAAACAGCTCTGCACATGGGACACAGTGGAGTCAGGGAAGCAGCGGCCAAGGGAGTTCTGCCCTGCACCAGCCCCCAGTCCCAGCTCCCAGCGCCTCCCTGGCTGAGCTCCTACCTCTCTTTTAAGCCTCTATCATAGCAACAGCCCCAGGGCCAGACCCCTAATTGCCAGCTTCTTCTAAGTGCCAGGAAAAAAGCCCTCTGCAGCCCTCCACCCCCTCCCCAACACAAGCCCAGGGGGTCAAGCAGGTTCAAAAGGTGAAATAAATGAATCTTTACACATTATAAGGGCCGAAGCAACATTCTCTATGGCATTAGTGCCTGAAACGGCAGCAAGTAAAAGCAGGTGTGCTGGGCGCCCTGTCAGCTAACGATACTGATAAGCCTGCCATGCCTGGTTCTGCTTCATTTCAAACAGTCTGCTGGAAAAAAAGGAGGGGAAAGCTGGAGCAGAAATAATTGCTGGAGCTTCCAGTGAGCTGAGAGAGCCTGCAGGCAGAGATCAACGGGCCTGATTTCATCCCCTTCCTTTTATTTCTATAACCTTAAACGTTCTGCTATTATAAAAGTCATCATGTCAGCTTTCTCCCCAGCCTCTCCAGCTGCCCATTTTCAAATTGTATCAATTGGTAAGGCTTTTGGGCTGACGGATTTTCATCTTGATTTATGGTTTCTGTGCTTTAAAGAAGAAGCAAACCCCACTGACCTGATTCAGGCACGCAGACATGCCGTCCTGGGCATATGTTTATAATCAGATCCTCCCAAAACTGCCTAGAAACGAGTGAGGGCTTGGTGTGTGTCTCTTTTTCTTTTTGTTAAAATAATAGGTATTATGGCAAATTGCAAGAGAATAACATTTGTCATGAATCTGCTGGCTACAGTGGGCGAAGGGGAGTCTCTGATTCTTTACGGCTGTTTAAGTTCTTGAAGTTCTTGGTGACCATTGGCTTCAAAACAGGACAACTAAGTAATAAGAGCTTCACAGGCAGAGCGGGGACCTCACATGGGTCCCTGTTACCCACCACTTTTTAAAAATAGATTCAGGGGGTGCATGGGCAGGTTCGTTGCATGGGCGTATTGTGTAATGCTGGAGTTTGGGCGTCTAGCGAGCCCAGCACCTGAATAGCATCACCCACCACTTTCGAAGTGGCAAGGGCTAAGAAACAAGGGCTATGCTGGCCTTTTTAGCTGGAGAACTGCATAAGCAGTATGAAATAAGCATCTTTCAAAACATACAAGCATAAACTGCCGATTTCAGCAAGTACACAGGTTTGCAGGGAGAGCTCACGCATCCTGTGGTGGGTGCTCTAAGAGAGTGCCTTATTAAAATGTTCAGGCGGATGGTGGGAGGACTGCGGAACAAATACCAACTTCCACAGTCCTCTCCACGCACCGTCCAATGGGAACACTGGAATAAATGACCTGCTGACTTTGTCATGCAAAAAGATGTGGCCCCGTCCAGCCATCCCGCACTGTCCCCATCGAGACAGAAGATAGTAACCAAGAAGGAAGCCAGGTAGTGGCGGAAGAAGCTAAACCAGACACACCAAAAGAGATGAGGCTCTCCACCAGGTCCCCAGACAATCCTCTTTGGAGAGGGATTGGAGCCGTGGAGTGAGTCACAGGCCATGTGCTGGAGACACGGGGAAGACCACTGCCAAGGCTAGGAATCCTAGGTCAGAGACAGGGGCCCAATGGCCCGATGCAGCCAAAGGCACATCGAAATTAATCAGACACCTACACCATGGATTATCAACAGGGATCCCAGGGTGGAGGTGTCAGAGATGTATGAGACCCCATCTATGAATGTCCCCGGGAATGGTGACGGAGGCTCCCCGTGGTCCCCTTCCTAATTCTTTCCAATTAATCTAAGTGTGCAGATCACAGGCCTCTCGAGTTACAGCATCGCTGTTCAGGGCCTAGAAAATCACACTTCGCTGAGACTTAAGCCTCTTTCAAATGCCACTAACAGGAGAGGTGGCTCTCCCCCGGCACACAGGTAAAGCCGTGGTGAGAAATAAGCCTCTGTGTTAGAGTGAGAGAGAGGGAGAGAAGAAAAAGAAAGAAAAAGAGAATGCTAATTGTGCCAGGGATGCTGACAGATTTGACAGAACGTGTCTTCATTGAGAAATTGCCATCTGAAGCTCCCCCTTGTTCCTAGAGACACAGGAGGGGGAGGCATGAGGGAGGCTGACAGGAAGTGAGGATTCGAAACTTCAAATACAAACATTATGAAAAACAAGCAACATCTGCAAACAGTAAGTACTTATTTATATTTTATGGAGTGTGTGCTTGGGATTCTGACAGGTTTTTAAACAGAGACCATATTAGGCCCATTCGAAGGCGAGAATGTCCCTTTTAAAAATGCATTACTCCTCGCTCAGGCAGGTCGGCCCCGCACGGCTGGCCTCAGGTGAGCCCTGACCCCTGCCGACCTGGCCTAACCAAACACACATGCCTGTTTGCGATGGGACCGTTTACCGCTGCTCAAGGTCAGCGCAGGCGGGCGCTGGAGGGTTAGTATTCAGCAAAGCTTTTCCCTCTGCTGACAGAGCCGCTTTGAACTTTTCCCTTCTGAACAAATAGGAAGGGAAACTGCAAGGAAACAAGTGCTGGGAATCATAGAAAAAAGCGTGCAGCAAATAAATAAATAAACCACAAATAAACAAGTGGCCAGCCTTGTCCCCGGCAAATAAAAAGGCACACCCTCCTAGGCTTCCAGCGTTTCCGTGCATTTGGCGCATACGAGAAACTTGAAAATAAAAACAATAGAAGAAACCTTCTATCTTTTTTCTTTCCCCCTCCGAAGGACGAACCCTTTATTTTTGACAACAAATAAGAGGCATTTGGCAGGTACGGTGGGCTGTGCACCATGAAATATTTAGTAAGGCAATAACGACTCCCCGGACAGCTTAAGAAAACCACGATTATATTCAGAGAGAAAGCCATGAGCAAACAGAGAGGGGGGAATACAAAGAAAGATAAAGGCAGGCCTTTCATCAGGACTTCCTGTCCAATAATGCAGCCAGGCTTGATCCATATGTTTTGAGAAAAATCAAAGTGTCACAACTATCCAAAATGTCAATAGCTCCGGTAAGGAATATTGTCTAACATTTTCTATTACACCGTTCAAGAATTTGCCTCCCAGCGCAATTTGGAAGAAGAAACTCTTTCATTTCGAAAACACTCAAAGAAAAGAAAGAAGGAGGGGGCGGGGTGGAGGGGGGCAGAACAAGGCGCATTTCAGTGCAATGTGTAATACAATAATGCTCTGGGCTCCCCGGCCATCCTGAAAGTCAATCCTCTGATGAAAGTGAGTTTACCTCCACACCTCTCCTCTGTTCTGTCCTTTCTTTGCAGACACTCTTGCTCAGGCACTTCCTGGACAGTTGGATATAACTGAGCAATCTCCATGCAATGGGAAACCGGAGAAGCCCAACTTTCAGCAGCCTTAATATTTGGATAATCCTGCATAATGATTTCAGAGTGAAGTCACAGAATGCTCTAGCAGCTTCTCTATGCACGCTAGGTGCCGGGACTGCTGGGTGACCTGCTTTGGGGGAGAAAAAGCGAGGGTCGGGGGAAGATCCCTCTAAGTAAACAAACAATTTCTTGCTGCCTTGGCAAAATGTAAACAGAACCCATGCACCTTGCCCTGGGAATCGGCCTGGCAAGATCTAGTTTGACAGAACTTGCTGCACAGCATCTCCTCGACATCCTGGAAATTCTGGATGGAAAAATCACGCACGAGTTCCTGCTGTCTGTGCCTTGTGGAATCTTAAATAGAATGAAACAGGCCCCCAACAATCAATATTACTGACAAATTAATCTCAGCAAATAAACTGTTGTTACCTTCAAGGCTGTCCCAGTCCCCGGAATAATTGCTTAAATGAAATTGAGGCCTTTTCACCAGTTCGCGGCTATTTTTTTCTGGTTGTCTACCTGTGGGTAGCACTCAGGTTGTCCAGAGGGACTTGGTTTTATAAAATAAAATCATACAGTGGCCCTGACCTTGCTCCGTTAGCTCCCTCAGTGCTAGAGCTCTGTCCCGGCTTCAGAACAAACACTCTTGCCAGATGCTGGGAAGATGCCTGCCCTTCACCTACCTTCAGGGAGGCAGGCGGCAAGAGAGAAGTGGGCAGTGATTGTCTACCTTGCTGCCCAAACCCTGAAGTTTATCAGAAATAGCTTGGAAGCTGGGGGTAAGCGAGGCACTCAATGTCAAGATTGCAAAATTCTAGTTTTTCTTAAGGAATATAAAGGGCACATATAGTCCTGTGACTTCCCCAAGATCCCTAAATTTGTGTGGGAGGAATTGGGGGAAGGGTGTTCATATCTAGAGGTAAAACTCACCCAGGCGCACCACTATTAAATATTGGTCTGCTTTGTACCAGTTGAAACACAGTCATCACCCCCCCCCAAGCCCTCTGCTGCCCACAGCTCTGGCCTTTCCTCAGAACTTCCTCCCCTTCCCTTAATTCAGCACCTAAAGGGTTAACATCTAAGGCAGCAGGAACTCCCAGCACCCAGACCCCAGTGCTGACTGGTGGGGCGGTGGTGGGGGGGGGGGGTGGTCAGTGCCCATATTTTGACTCTACCCCTAGCTCACATCCTCATGGGTGCCCCAGCCTGATGTCATTTGGCCTGTCCTGGGTTCTCATGCTGTGACCCTCTGCAGTGCCTCTTCCTGGGAGTGAGAAAGACAGCAGATGGACCAGCTTTTCTGAGCTCATCCCTTGTTAGAATTGCAGTCCCAACTAGTCTAGGATCTGAGACACTCAGGAACAGCAGGCGAAACAGGCGAGACTTTTCCCAAGTCACAAACAGTACACAGCCACAGAAATCAACAGTCACAAGGGTCTCATTGTCATTAGTATGTAAATTTTAAAAGCTCAGTCAAAAATATCAATACCTCCCACTTAATTTATTACTATATGAAGATGGATGGGAGTGAAGCATAGCATTGATTTTCAGAGCCCTTAAAAAAAAATAGGAAGAAAATAGTCAGAGACAACACAAAATGCTGTGCCTCCAAATTAATCAACGTGCTTTTTAAACACACACACAAATTCTGTACCAATAGCCTGTGCAGTTCAATCTTATTTGATTGCCTTTACTGAAAATGAAGAAATGGAATAGGCCATTTATGTTAAGAGCCCTCTCAGAACGGATTAAATGTAAAGACAGGTTAGCATTTTTACTGTATCGACAGCGAACCATTAGGCAGCCACACTCCAGCCCAGCCACTGAGAGGAAATCGAAGAGAACAGTTCCCCGGCTGGGCCAGGCAGGACAACGTATCAGCTCCTGGTCGCTGTCACTGGTCATCCCAGCCCGGGCTGCGGCTCCTCTCCCTGCATGGCATGACAACGCCATCACCCTTATAGTTACCAAAATGTTGGAATAGTCGTGACCGCTAAAAAGTAAGTAAATTCATCATCAGGTTGAAAACTGTGCTGGAAAGCCTATAATCTGGGAATCGTGTTTGTGTCTGAAATCACACAGAGATCAGAGCAAGATCATCCCCTGTGCCATGAAAAGATGGGTCACCCCTCTGCATGTGACATTTTGAGATGTTTGCATCTGTACAGAGGGAGAAAGAGGGCTGGAGAGAGAAGACGGCAATGAGAGCAAAAAGGAAAAACAATAAAGACGTTGGAGACATATTCATTCTGGAAACATGTACGGATGTGCCACTCGTTTTGTTTTTGTTTTTCAAGAAATTTGGGTCCACGTCTTTTGAACATGCAGTTTCCTGATTAAAGCAAATGAACCTTTTTTGTAGCCTAGATAGGGGCTATATTTCTCTGCATCTCCCAGAGAGCCAAGCTTTCCAAAAGAGTAGGAATGCTCATGTTTTAAAATAACAAAATACAGATATTATTAGTCTCCTAGTTCCAGAATTCCAAGGCCCTACCTCTCACCCGCCTCTCAGCAAACCCTGTGAACTATGGATGATAGCCCTGGGTTTTATTACGGCATCTAGTGAAACTTATTTTTTATAGTGATGTCCCTCTAATAATCAGGCTGCAAGCCAAAATCAGTACTTCACATTCATCAGACTAGAAATATGCAGCTTCTATAGAAGCATTTTGTCAAGGGAACCCCAGTCTCCAATAAGGGCTCCTCGTCAGGGTCCCTGCTATCAGAGTGATATTTTTAATTTATCGGGATGCTTCAACTACATTAAGCAGCAGCCTGATTCTCCTCACTTTGCTTATGAAGTAAAGCTGCGGTTCAAAACAAACATCGAGTTACTGGCTGTCTTCCTGCTATAATTGGATTTAATTCATTATCTTTCATTTCAATAAAATCACAGGAAAACACAGGGATGTAAATGTGTAGGCTAATTGCTTATGGAAATTCAGGTACCGCGCTTGGTATACATTTACCCTTTGCAAGAGGAAGACGCTGTTGTGTCATTATCATAGAATTTTACAACAATATGTAATTATAGAGAGAAGCAGGTGTAATTAGCAAGTCTTTCCACAAAGCAGGTAGCATTCCTGGTTAAATATTTACAGCTGCACAAACAGCCGGTAATAATGAGAGTTTTCGCAGCCTCACGTTACAGAGCACCCAACGAATACTATGAAAAGTGGTCATTATCAGCCCGGCAAACACTGCTCTGCCGTCTTGCTTGTGAGGAATGCTGCTGTATGGGTTTCAAGACAGAAATCCAGGCTGAATCAGCAGTGCAGTTTCAATGGTGATGAAAACAAGTAACTAAGATCTCTTCTTCCCTTGTTGCTGCAGAAGAGCAATTAAGGCTGCATATTTAGAGATGACATCAGCCAGGAGTCCTGCACAGAGAGAAAATCTCGTTGCGTTTTTTTCTTTCTTCCTTTCCCCGTCCCCTTTTCTGTCCAAAGGAAACCCACAGCAAACTGCATAGATGCCGCAGGCACGCAAGCCAACTCCAAACCGCCTACCAAGGGTCAGCTCAACCTGCAGCTGTTGCACAAAATAAAATCAACGCAGCCCACCCCGGGCAAACACCCTCTGTGGCTCGTTATTACCAAATGATATGAACTTTGACCCAACCTGAACAAAATTTAATATTTTCTCCCAAATATTTAAAAAATTCATTCTGGGGCTTGAGTGGAGTCAGGGAGTCTGCGAGCCGTAATTTGACATCTGAATTATTCTGAGGCTAATACGGAAAGCTATTCAGAAGCTTATTTGGAGATGTGTCAATCAAGATATCACTTGTGCAGGGAAGATGGACTCAGGCTTAGGAGTGCAGATAGCTTTCAGGGAATCGCAAAATAAAAAGCAGGCAGGCTCTGATGAATACGTTACGTCTTCATTCTCGACGATGACATTTTTTTTTTCTTCATAGAGAGTACAGAACTAACAGAGCGATGTCCCAGGGACGTGCCTTTTTCCACACCTGTGAAAACATGTTAACGTTTATTAAAAATGATAACCATAAACAACAAACATGGTGTCGAAACTCGCCTGTGTTCATTTTACTGCGCTGATTAAGATTTTAAGCAACGCTTCTGAATTAGACCGTCAGGCAGCCATCCTCAATGCAGAGTTGAGGTTCTGATCTCGAGCTAGCTTGTGTGAACACATGGCCTTTCTGGGTTGATTGTGAGCCCGGCCAGCAGCCTTCAATGTTCTTTCATTCATTTTCGATGAGATGGGGAGGGATTCAATTAGCCCTGATTGTCCACGAGATGTGGTCCAAAATAAAACGGCTGGGCTCTGATCGCCTCCTCTCAAGGTATTTCCCAGCTGACAAGTAACAATGTTAATTACCCATTGTTATGATCTGAAAAGACACTAGAATTTTAATTATGTAAATTCAGAGCCATTTTGTTCACAGGAGCAAAAAATAAGCAGACAGTGTTTTTCTTAGAGGGAGAGTTCATCCATTAGGGATCTCTGCAAACTTAAATGCAATACGTGTGATATGTCAGAGAAGAGTCAACTACATGCCTCCCCGAGAGTCTTGGGATGACTTCTTTCTCAAGAGACAAAGAACAGGACATTGTCTTTGACATTCCGTTTCTCTCGGCATCATTCTTGGGAGGCTCTGACAGCCAGTTTGCTAGACCATGCCTGCTAACACAGAGAATGTCTATAATGAATGTCTTCACAGGAAGCAAACCAACACCTCCAACTTCAATACCTTCGAGGACCAAGCAATTACCAAACATAAATATCATCACGTGCCTTCCATAGATTCCCCAAATCAGTTGGAAATGTTTTTTCTACACTGGAAAAATAAAATCTAATTCTCTTCGAAGCTGTGGAGAATTCAGGAATCTTCTCGTTTCCTAAGAGAATTCTTTATTCCACAATTGGGTTCTCTGTGGTTGCCTTCATAGCTTATCATCCCCTACCTCATTAGAAATTTGTCAGATGTCCAAGGGGTCCATGGTACCCAAGAAGAGCATTTGGGTGTTTATAACATTCAAGTTGGATTTGATCTCAAGCTGAGATACTCCCATCTCCTGGGGGTGGTGTGACAGGATCCTTGGGAAAACCAATGGGGGAGGAGAAGAGAATAAAATGGTATTATTATTTTCTCTTTTCTTTTCCTTTTTTTGAGACTGAGTCTCACTCTGTCACCCAGGCTGAAGTGCAGTGGCACGATCTCTGCTCACTGCAACCTCCGCATCCCAGGTTCAAGTGATTCTCCTGCCTCAGCCTCCCAAGTAGCTGGGATTACAGGCACCCAGCACCACGCCCAGCTAATTTTTGTATTTTTAGTAGAGACGGGGTTTCACCATTTTGACCAGGCTGGTTTTGAACTCCTGACCTCAGGTGATCCGCCCGCCTTAGTCTTCCAAAGTGCTGGGATTACAGGCGCATTCCACCATGCCCAGCTAATTTTTGTGTTTTTAGTAGAGACAGGATTTCGCCATGTTGGCCAGGCTGTCTCGAACCCCTGGACTCAAGCAATCCACCTGCCTAGGCCTCCCAAAGTGGTGGGATTACAGGTATGAGCCACTGCACCTGGCCAAAATGGTATTATTATATTAAAATGAAAAGTGATACATTACTAGGACTTTACATTTATTAAAATTTTAAGATAAGCCAGGAGACTTCAAATAAAATACATTCTTGGAGTACATTGCCAAATCCTCATCCCCATCACACCCCAAACCCTAGAAAGCTGGGTGAAAAGTGGTTCAGGTTTACTGTCCTTTACTGGATAACAGTAGTGAGAAAGTTTAAAAAGATCTGGAATTCTCATGGCCCTCAAAGAGTTTCCAGTCTGGTACATCATTTCCTGCTTCCTAGTCTGATAAATAATGAGCCAAATCATGTTGCAGCAGCAGACCTCGTCTACCAATCAGGTCATCTTTAATACAAAGGACCTTAATGAGGAGGAAGAAAAGGCTGGGGCGTGGGGAGAGGGTGGAAGAAGTTGTTCTTTACCAATAGCATACACGACAGCCTAGGAAACAACCAGCAAAACTGTATCTGTAAGGAAAGGGAGCAGCCAGAGACTTCATCCCAAAACCAGTCCTGTTTTCAGTAGGATTTGACAGAGTTGAGAGAAGAATAACCTATCGGCAAGCCTTGCCAGAAGATGCAAAATGAAAGGAAGAAAAGTACCACTAATTGAGCACTTACCATGTGTGAAATTTATCTTCTCCCTTGATCACCGTCCCACAAACCCATTTTTCAGATGAGGAAACCGAGTCTGGGAGGAGTGAGCCACTTGTCCAAGCAAACACAGCTAACAAGAAAGCAAGGAGCCTGGGCTCTTCCCAACCTGCCATGGGCTCTTCCCACCCTGCCATGGGCTTGTTTCATGTGTGGTTCTATATTCCAGGTGCTTGAAATCTGGGGCATCCATAGGTCTCACCTGCAGAAAGAAAAATGAAAATGGAAAAAATTTCAACTAAAAGATACAATGATGTGTTCTCTATCACTGAATTCACAGTCTCCTAACCAGAGCCGCTGCACCCTGTTTGTTCACATCTTCCTTCTTTCTCATCTGCATTTCTTCCTACTTCACTAATCATTCCTTCCACACCTACTTGTTTCACCTTAAACGCCAGAGCTTCTCAGGGCTCTGTCTCTCCGTCTGGATTTCTCAACCTCAGCACTGCTGATATTTTGGGGTTGATCACTCTTTGCCACAGGGGCTATCCTGTTTATTGCACAGTGTTTAGCAGCATCCCTGGCCTCTACTCACTTGATGCCAGCTTGCCCCCAAAATTGTCATAAGCAAAAATGTCACCAGGCATTGCCAGATGCCCCTTGATGGTGCGGGAATGTGTGTGCAAAATTGGCCCCCTGTTGGGAACCAGTGCTCTAGATGATTTTATCAATTTCCATCTATTTAGCTACCAGCTACACATCCAGATACCAACCCTTTTCCCAACCTGCTTGTCCAGCCCAGACCTCTCTCCCAAGTTTGAATGTATATATTGTCATTTAAAAATTCAACCTTGAAGATCTCACAATCACCTCAAATTCAACAGGTTCAAAACTGAACCTACCATCTCCCCGGATCTTTAAAGCTATGATTCCTCTTTCACATTCCCCATCCCAGAAACAGCAGCAGAAACCTGGGAGTCATTCTTTATTGCTTCCTTTCTTTCAAACTGCACCCCAGTGGCCTGGAATCTCATCACTTTGGGAGGCTAAGGTGGGCGGATCGCTTGAGGTCAGGAGTTCGCGACCAGCCTGGCCAACATGGTGAAACCCTGTCTCTAAAAATACAAAAATTATAAAAATACAAATATTTGCCAGGTATGGAGGCAGGCGCCTGTAATTCCAGTTGCTTGGGAGGCTGAGAGATGAGAATCACTTGAACCCGGGAGGCAGAGGTTGCAGTGAGCCCAGATCCTGCCACTCTGCCACTGTGTTCCAGCCTGAGTGACAGAGCGAGACTCTGTCTCAAAGGAAAAACAAACCAAAACAAAACAAAAGAAAAAACAACCTCAGCCCTATCCACACGCATACAAGCGTACCCCTCCAATCCGTTACTAAGGCCTATTGGTTGTAATTTCATTATCCTGCAACTACTCACTTCTTCCTGTTTCCATGGCCACCACCCTTGTCCAAACCATCAGCATCTTGTGCTAGAACAACTGTTCTAGACAACTGGCTGTTCTGCTCCGTCCTGCTCACTCTGATCCACCTGTACACAACACCCACCCACGGTGACAGATTTGTAATGACCTGACTATGGTCACTTATGACCCTCTGGTGGTTTCCAATTGCTCTTAGAATGAAGCCCAACTTGTCCATCATGGCTACAGGCATGCATGATCTGGCCCTGTAGCCTTGCCAGATCTGTCAGGCCAACTCTCCTGGGCTTAGGGCTGTTCATCAAGCGTGGCCACGGCCGTTCATACACTCAGTTCTGCTGCCAGGAATGCCTGCCCCTCACTTCACTGACCCCTCCCATGCATCCTTAAAGACTCAACTTAGGCCGGGCGCGGTGGCTCAAGCCTGTAATCCCAGCACTTTGGGAGGCCGAGATGGGCGGATCACGAGGTCAGGAGATCGAGACCATCCTGGCTAACACGGTGAAACCCCGTCTCTACTAAAAAAATACAAAAAACTAGCCGGGCGAGGTGGCGGCGCCTGTAGTCCCAGCTACCCGGGAGGCTGAGGCAGGAGAATGGCGTGAGCCCGGGAGGCGGAGCTTGCAGTGAGCTGAGATTTGGCCACTGCACTCCAGCCTGGGTGACAGAGCGAGACTCCATCTCAAAAAAAAAAAAAAAAAAAGACTCAAATTTACCCTAAATTAGGTCCCTCTGCCATGTCCCCTGAGTGTCATGATCCTCCCTTCCATCCCTTCTCTCCACTGTGACTTCCATTGCACTATTTTGTTTGCTTGTTTAATTGAGGTTCTTCTCTGCTATGCTCTAAGTGCTGTGAGGACAGAGGTCCTGCTGGCCTCATGCACCACTGTTTAGACCTGCACCCACTGTTCAGAATGGCAGCCATGAGCCATGTGTGGCAACTGGGTACTTAAGTGAGGCAGCCATGAATTGAGATGTGCTATGAAGGTAAAATACACCTGGATTTCAAAAACTTCAAATGAAAAAAATAATGTAAAATGTATTGTGATATTTCAGATATATTGGGTTAAATAAAATATAGGAAAGCATATTACCCGGGTTTTCTTACTTCTTTAAATGTGGCTACTAGAAAATTTAAAATTACACACCAGGCACGGTGGCTCAAGAATGTAATCCCAGCACTTTGGGAGGCTGAGGTGGGTGGATCACTTGAGGTCAGGAGTTCAAGACCAGCGTGGCCAACATGATGAAACCCCATCTCTACTAAAAAAATATGAAAATTAGGAAGGCATGGATTGGCACGTGCCTGTGGTCCCAGCTACCTGGAAGGCTGAGGAAGGAGAATTGCTTGAACCCAGAAGGTGGAGGTTGCAGTAAACTGAGATCACACCACTGCACTCCAGCCTGGGTGACACAGCAAGACTCTGTCTCAAGAAAAACATAAAATAAAATATATAAAATTACACACATGGCCCACATTATGTTTTTGTTGGACTACATCAGTCTAGACCCAGCACAACACTGGTAAGTAGCGGGAGTTTGTTTTTAAGATGCATTAATAGATAGAATGAGCAAACTCATTCTCCATACAGACGATGGAAAATGCAAGTCAGATCTTGTTGCTTTGCTATTTAAAATCCCTCAGGAGCTTCAAGAAGGAATCCCAGCTCCTCACCAGAGCTGGTTCTTCCAGATCTGGATCCTGCAGGTGGCCCCAGCTTTAGGTCTTGCACCCAATGGGCTCCACATGCCAGATACGCAGACACTGGCAGTTCCCAGCTGTGCCAGGACCCCCTGCACCTTCATGTACTGGCACATGCTGTTCCTTCTGCCTAGACCCACCCTTCCTTCACTTTACTGCACAACTCTTTGACCTCCCTTTAAGTTCATTTCCAGGAAGCCATCCTTGAGTTGTATGGGAGAAGTAAAGGGCTCCAGCATATTACAAGTCACCCACTTGTTTATTTATTCGTTTATTCGTGATGTTAATGGCCGGAGATCCAAGAGTGTCCTCAGAGAGCTGGACTGGCTCCCCAGTCAGACTCTGGGCTCCTCACAGCCACAGTGTCTTTCATCTCTGAAGCCTCATCCCTAGCTCAGAGCCTGGTATACAATACATGCTCCATAATTCCTTTTTTTTTTTTTTAAGAGACAGGGTCTCTCTGTGTTGCCCAGGCTGGAGTGCAGTGGCTCGATCATAGTTCACTACAGCCTGGAACTCCTGGGCTCAAGTGATACTTCTCCCTCAACCTCCTGAGTTGCAGAGACTACAGGCACACACCACCATGCCTGGCTATTTTTTTATTTGTATTTTTTGTAGAGATAGGGTCTTGCTATTTTACCCAGCCTGGTCTCTAACTCCTGGCCACAAGCAATCCTCCCATTTCAGCCTCCCAAAACACCGGTATTACAGGCATGAGCCACGGCACCCAACCTACATAACAAAATATTGTACACCTCAATGCAACAGGTCTCACACAGAAGCATTCGCCAGGAGGTAGGCGCTTTCTTCCTCCCCTCCCATATAAATCTGAGCCTGGGTGCTGGGCCCACCATCTCCCTCACTGACTGTCCCGGAGGAGCTGGGCTGGCTCAGCCATAGTTACCAGTTAGGCCGTGCATTTGCTCAGGGATTACTGGGCCCTTCCAAGAGAGGATTACCTTGTGTCCAAACCCACTGGGCATGAGAACAGCCCTCTAAATATTTGCTGAGAGTTCCTGACCTTTACCTTCTGTCCCTCAGCCCCGCAGGGCCAGCAGATGAGCTGGGCCTCTGCAGTTGAGTGGCAGCCCTGGGCTCCCCCCTCCTCCCTTCTCACAGCCCGACTCTTTGGTATTCAGACCAGGCTTGGCTGGAAGGACAGTGCCTCCACTTAGTCATTCTTAATATTACACAGGGAATGCGCAATGCTCCCCATGTTGACTCTGCTAAGACCATTCATGCCCTTGGTGGCATCACTTTAATTTGTGCTCTTGAAGCAAACTGCTGTCGTTGGAGCCCCGGCTGGGAGGATATTGCTTATATTAAAGATCAGAATGGAGGGAGAAATCAGCTTTGACCTGCAGCGGTACAGCCAGAGACGACTGCCTGGATCAGAGAGCTCCAGGAAAGATGAGCCCATGATTGAACATCTGGAAGAACACACAGGAGGTGGAGGGAGGGGCCATGGTTTCTGGAAGGTCAAAATGTCCCCCAACCCCTTGCACCAAGATGAACCACTTAACCAGTCCAAAAGACATTGCTTGAGGTTCTCAGTCATGTTGGGGCTCTCCTTGCAGGCAAAGCCTGGGCCACCATGCAACAAGGCCACTGCTAAGGGTGGGACAAAAACAGAAGAGGAGGAGCTGGGCAGAGTCTCAAGCATTCACCCCATGCTATCCAGACTGCTGGTACAGGGAGGGGTAGAGCAGGAGGGGACACCCTGCCCTGGGGGATCTCCAGGAAACAGGGGACCCATCCAGATGGCCCTGCCAGAAGACATCAGAGCTCCTTCAAACAGTCCTGTGAGCCATGCTGTGCTGGGGACAGGGTTGCCTGATAAAATACATGGGATTCAGTTAAATTTCAATTGCAGGGAAACGGCACAATTCTTTTGTAGTAGTATGTGTTTACACATACTAGAAAATTGATCATTTTAATCATTTTAAAATATACAATTCAGTGGTATTAGGTATATTCACAATGTTGCATAACCATCACCACCAACTGGTTTTAGAACTTTCTTTCTTTCTTTTTTTTGAGATGGAGTCTCACTCTGTCACCCAGGGTGGAGTGCAGTGGCGTGATCTTGGCCCACTGCAAGTTCACCTCTCAGGTTCACACCATTCTCCTGCCTCAGCCTCCAGAGTAGCTGGGACTACAGGTGCCTGCCACCCCGCCCAACTAATTTTTTGTATTTTTAGTAGAGATGGGGTTTCACCATGTTAGGCAGGATGGTCTCGATCTCCTGACCTCGTGATCCGCCTGCCCCAGCCTCCCAAAGTTCTGGGATTACAGGCGTGAGCCACCACGTCCAGCCAGAACTTTTTTTATCACCTTAAACAGTGACTCGTTAGACAGTCACTTCCCATTGCCCCTCCTCTGAGTCTACTTTCTGTCTGGATGGATTGGCCTATTCTGGACATTTCGCACTGATGGAATCATATGGTACGTGGCCTTTGGTGTCTGGCTTCTTTCACTTGGTATCATGTCTCTGAGGTTCATCTGTGTTGAAGCTTGCATAGGTGCTTCATTCTTTGGTATGGTGGTGCAGTGGTCAGTGTCAGCATCACAGTTCTTCTGTCCAAGAGGCCTTTGGGATAACCATATTTTGCTTATTGTATGGATAACCATACTATGTTTATTGATCATCCATTAATGAATATTATGTTGTTTTCACCTTGCAGCTATTGTGAATAGAGGAGCTATGAACATTGTACATAAGTTTTTGTTTGAATACCTGCCTTCGATACATTTGAGTATATACCTAGGAGTGGAATTGCTGGATCTTATGGTAATTCTACAGTTAACTTTATTTTTTTTAAGACAGGGTCTAGCTCTGTCACCCAGGCTGAAGTGCAGTGGCACAATCATGGCCCACTGCAGCCTCAACCTCCTGGGCTCAAATGATCCTCCTGCCTCAGCCTCCCAAGTAGCTGGGACTACAAGGTGCACACCACCATGCCTGGCGAATTTTTAATTTGTTGTAGAGATGGGGTCCCGCCTTTTAACTTTTTGAATTTTCATTGTGACCACCAATGGATCAGCATTCCAGTAACCCTGCAGGGGGCAGCAAGATAGAGATCTAAGGAGATAAAGGTAAATTTTCCACAGCAGACAGTGACATCACTG